>NC_091790.1:8181818-8484848 GCF_041296235.1 Equus asinus | reverse complement strand
ATTTCGGTGCCTAGTGCTTTGTCCTATAGGTTTTATTCGGAAAGTGTGATACGTGTTGCTTTGTTCGTTTTCCTGAGGATTAGTTTGCCTATTCAGAGTCTCTTTGTTCTGGCTAGAAACTTTCGGATTCTCTCTTCTGTCTCTGTGGGAAACATTGCTGCGACTTCCACTGGGATTGCATGGAATCCAGAGATTCCTTTCTCTGGTATGGACGTTTCAAGTGTGTTGATTCTTCCATTCCTAGATCCTGGAATCTCCTTCTTTCTCCTTGTGTCTTCTTGAATTTCTTTCCCCCAACGTTTGTTACTTTTCGGTTGACATGGCTTTCACATGTTTTCCTAAGTTTCTTCATAGAGATCTTATTCTTCTCACTGGCATGCAGTTTTTCATTTTTTCTTTTCAGCTTCAGTTTTTCTATTCTTTGAAACTTTGAATTGGTTTTGTTTTGGCAGAAGTGCATCGCTGAGCTCACATCTGCTGGCAATGCTCCTGTATTTGCTGTGGAAGTCTGGCCCTGTCTAACGTCCCTTCCCATCTGCCTCTACACTACCTCGGACGCCTGCCCCAGAATGAATGAAGCAGTGGTGAGTAGGCTCACCCTGAGGGTCCACCCGGCTCACCCCGGGCCACAGACCCAGAAGGTGCGGACCTCACCGCTGCACCACCGGCCGGCCCCTTTCATGTTCCATTGGCAACCTGCAGTTGAGTGCAATGGGACTTGAATATGCTACTTGAGCCCAACTCTGGCACTGTGTAGATGAGGCCAGGTTGTTTTTCGGGTCCACTGTGATGTCAGAGGATTTGTCATAATCATCTCTCTGCTGTCCAGGCAAGCTTCATGGACACACGGTTTCATGGCCCGCTCGGAGCAGTCTCATAACTCACCCTTCCCACTTAGCTGCCGTCTTTTGACTTGTGAATTTCTCTGCTTTTCAAACGTTCAAGCAGAGTCTGTCTAAAGACTGACATCATCTTTCATTGTGGATTATCAAGGTGTGATTTCTGTCTGCCTTCCATTTTCTGGGATCTTGTTTTCTTTTCCATAGTATAATCGTCATGGTACTTCTCAGCTATCTCTCTTAGAAATGCTTATCAGTCCGTTCTCCTTCATTCCAAGTGATTAATTTTGCATTTCTTGAATCACCGTATGTTCTCTAGGCCGAGGTGTGAGTGCTTTCGTGTCTCTTGGTTGTTGTCTTTGAACTTGCACCGGTCACTTGAAGGAGTCTTTGCTGTCCTAGCCTAGGTCAAACTAAGCAATGAGAACACGTGGCCATCTGTTTTGGTTTGACATCCTGAGGTCAGAAACTCCAAATTCGAGGTGGTCCTAGCATCCATCTTCACGGACACAATGTTTCCAAGATAAATTAGACAAATCTGATGAATTCCTCTCTACAGGAAAGATATTTTTCTGTCTCTTTTCCGGAATTGGGAAGTTTCAAACTTGACCCATGATCCTTGAACGTTCCCCTAGATTCCGTCTAGATACAGGCTTACTTTATTTCTATAGGCTGTGCCATTTCTTTGCCTTACATCCTCAGGCCTGGCCTGTTTGTTTTTCTTTAAACAGAATTGTAATGTTCTCATTTTCAGCCAACTTCCTTACATATGGTGTCAAAACACATAATCAATGATCTGTCTCCGGCAAGAGGTGGGGGAGAGAATTGCATTGGAGGAAAACTGAGCACTCTAGCCTGGGAGGGCAACCTTCATGAAGGAACGAAGCCCTGTGGAAAAGGGTGCTTTTCAGCACCCTTGTAGAGCACTTCCAAACAAAGAGACATACCCCAAGCATGACAGGGGTCCATTCCTTCAAGTCTTCCAAGACATCTCTTGGGACACATTAGCATGCAGCCAGTGGGGTCCCGTGAAGCCAGAGCTATGGAAAGTGAGACTGATCTGCAAAGAATGCCAGGGGCTTAGGAAAGGAGGCATCGATTCTTCTCTTCAACGTCCTCAAGACCTCATTCTTGACTTTGGATCATGCTTACGGCAGAAGGACAACGTAGGTGTGACAAGGCCCAAGTCCGGCCTCTTGCTTCCAATCAAGTTGCAAGCTTGAATCAGCATGGCCTCCCCATAGACTTGAATAGATGACAACGTTCTCCTCTCAGTGCTTGTCCCTCTATTCTCGCTTCTTGCCAAGGATTCCTTTCTTATCCCTTGAATCAGAGTCTGTTTTATGTCTTCCAGTTTCTGTGTCCGCTTTCTGTTTTTCAAAGCTGTTTCTGGGCATCTCAGCCCTTTAATAGCCTAGCCTAGGCCAATCCTCAGTCTGTAACCATGTGGCCATCTTGGCAGACATGTTCATCGTGATGTCATGAACAACCTCAAAATTCGAAGTTGTCCTGACAACCTGCGTTCACACAGAATTTCAGAGCCATCTCAGGCCAGTGTGACTCCTCACCCTTTCCAGGTAGGATAGTTTTGCTTTTTCTCGATTTCTTGTCGGTTTCTGACTTTCTACTCGAACTTTGAAAGGCCTGCCACATTCTCTCTAGACACTGGTTTCTGTGCTGTAAGATTATTCTGGGTTTTATCCCTTACATTTTATGTAGATGGCCAAGTGGGTGGACGTTCCCCAGAGAAAGTCCTGGACTCCCTCCCAAGTTGAAGTTGCCCGGGCACTCCTCTGATGCGCAATGATCGTGTCATCTCCTAGCATTCTGCCAATTCCACCTTGGCAGGTCCCATGTTTTCCTTCCTTCTTCCTCTGGGGAAGTGTACCAGATGCGTTCATGGATTGTAAAAGCCTCACGGTTCTTTTTCTGGTACTTATTTTATGATCCCTGTCCGCACCGTACCATGAAATCTATATTTCCTAACACTGCTAATGTGATCTGCACCCGTGATGTGAAACAGTGAGGCCCGGGGCCCAAGGGGAATGTGGGCACTTACCCAATCCACCACAGGGCTGGCCCTGAATTGTTCTTTTGGACCAACCTTTTGCCTAAACTTCGGAAGTCCTTGGCCTGTTTTGATTAGTCCTGAAGGTGATTAGTAGTAACAGCATGGACGGTAACATTTTCACTTGGTTCATGGTTTTAGGACTGATCATGTTCTCTCGGTAGTATTCCTCTTCAACTGTTTTGAATGATGTAGCTTTCTGTAGCATCAGTAAGCATTTTGAGGTGATTTTCCATCCTTGGAAGTTCTCCTTCTCTAATCTCTTCAGCCTCCAAAGCTTTATGCCGTCATTCTGGACCTCTTTTTTGATTTTTGATTTTAGGTGAGTTTATTGCCATAACCCTGCATTAGAACATCCTATATCTTTCAGATTTGCATCCTCATCTGTTTAGACTTCTGTGTAGGTTACATCATCTTCAGTGGCATAAGCCTAATCGCAGGCCCTAACTGCAATCTTGTGCCTAATCATCTCTTTCACCCTCCCACACCACCCTGCTTTGTCTCTGGGAATGTTCAATCAAATGTCCCCTGTCACCTGTTGGTTACTGCTTGCTTTTTCTTCTCCTTGTAAGTGAGATCCTATGGTATCTGACATTCTCCCTGGGGCTTCTTCGCTTCCCCGAAAACCCTCACAGCTATACAGGTGATCACAAATGGCTGGATTGCATCTTTTGTTCTGGTTGAGTGGTATGCCATTGTGTGGCTATAGCCCATCTTCCTTCTGCCTTTGTCCCTTGCTGGGCACCAGGGCGGCTACCTAGTCTTGGATAGCATGAGTCAGGCTATGCTGAACCCAGCGGTGCACATGTCTTTATGCTGTAGTGTTTCCGAGTTCTTAGGATAAACAGGCCTCAGAGGAATAGCTGGATCATATGTCACATCTATTCTTAAACTTCTGAGGCAGCACCACACCTCTTGGTGTAGTGGCTGCACCGGATTACACTCCCACCGGCAGTACAGGAGGCTTCCCTTCTGCCATCTCCCCTCTGACACTTGCTGTTTTCCTTCTGGTTCCTTATAACCATTCTCAGTACAGTGAGCTGCTTTGTCATTCCAGTTTGGATTTGCATGGCCTGAGATTTAATGATGGTGAACAAGTTTTCATGCACCTCCTGGCCCTCTTTTGATCTTCTTGGGAGAAATCTCTGTTTCCATCTTTTACCCAGGTTTTCATTGGCTTCTTGTTTTTTTCTAGTTGAGACGTGCGAGTTGATTGTATCTTTGGGCTTTCCACCCCGTGTCTGATGTGTGGTTTGCAAACATCCTCTCCCAGTTGTTGTGTTGTCTTCGCATTGAGTGGAAGGTTTCCTTGACTGGGCACAAGCGTGTGCATTTGATGTGGTCCCGTTTGTTTTGTGATTCCTTTTTTGCCCTTTCCCAGTCAGACATGCTTCTTCCATATAGGCGTCTCAGACTGATGGCAAAGAGCTCTCTGCCTAGGTCTTCTCCTACAAGGTTCACAGTTTCAAGTCTGCCATTCAAGGCTTTAATCTATTTCGAGGTGGTGTGTGTGCCAGGTGTAAGATCATGGTCTACTCTCATTGTATTCCATGTGGCTGTGTAGCCTTCCCAGCACCATTTATTGTAGAGACTCTCCTCTCTCCTCTGTCTCTTCTTGGCTCCCTGCTCGAAAAGGGGCTGTCCATGCACGTTTGAGTTGGGCTCTGGGTTCTCGATTCTGTTGCATGGGTCTGTGTGCGTGTTTTTGGGCCCAGACTGTGCCGTTTCGTTACCTAGCGCTTCGTCCTATATGTTGAAATCAGAAAGTGTGATACGTCCTGCTTTTCGTTTTCCTGAGGATTCCTTTGCCTATTCAGAGTCTCTTGTTGCTGGCTAGAAACATTAGGATTCTCTCTTCTATCTCTGTGGCAAGTATTGCTGCAACTTTGACTGGGATTGCATGCAACCCAGAGATTCCTTTACTCAGGTATGGGCGTTTCATGTGTGTTAATTCTTCCATTCCTAGATCCTGGAATATCCTTCTTTCTCCTTGTGTCTTCTTGAATTTCTTTCCCCAAACGTTTGCTAGTTTTTGAATTAACATAGCTTTCACCTGTTTTTCTAAGGTTCTTCATAGAGATGTTATTCTTCGTACTGGCAAGCTGTATTTTTTTCTTTTTTTTATCTTCAGTTTTTCTATTCTTTGCAACTTTGAATTGGTTTTGTTTCGGCAGAAGTACATCACTGAGCTCACATCTGCTGGCAATGCTCCTGTATTTGCTGTGGAAGTCTGGCCCTGTCTGAAGTTCTTTCCCATCTACCTCTACAATACCTCGGATTCCTGCCCTACAATTACTGAAGCAGTGGTGAGCAGGCTCACCCACATGATTCCAACTGGACCACCAGGTGACACCGACCCAGAAGGTGCAGATCTCACAGCTGCACCACCGGCCAGCCCCTTTCATGTTCCGTTGGCCACCGGCAGTTGAGTGAAATGGGACTTGAATGTGCTTCTTGAGCCCAACTGTGGCACTGTATAGATGAGCCCAGGTTGTTTATCGGGTCCACTGTGATGTTAGAGGATTTGTCAGAATTGTGTCTCTGCTGTCCCAGCAAGCTCCATGGACACAGGGTTTCAGAGCCCGCTTGGAGCAGTCTCATGACTCATGCTTGCCAGTTGGCCCAGGTTTGACATTCACTGCCGTTTTTTGGCTTGTGAATTTCTCTAACTTTCAAACGTTCAAGCAGAGTCTGTCTAAAGACGCACATCTTTCATTGTGGATTATCCAGGTGTGATTTCTGTTCGTCTTCCATTTTCTGGGACCTTTTTTTTCTTTTCCATAGTATAATCGTCATGGTCTTTCTCAGCTATCTCCCTTAGACATGCTTATCAGTGTGTTCTGCTTCATTCCAAGGGGTTAATTTTGCATTCCTGTAGTCACCGTATGTTCTCTAGGGCGAGATGTGAGTCCTTTCGTGTTTCTTGGTTGTTGTCTTTGTATTTGCACTTGTCACTCGTAGGAATCTTTGCTATTCTAGCGTTTGTCAAACTAAGCCCGGAGAACAAGTGGTCATCTGGGGTTTTTTGACATCCTGAGATCAGAAACTCCAAATTTCACGGGGGTCCTGCCAACACCCTTCATGAACATAATGTTTCCGAGACAAATTAGACAAATATGATGAATTCCTCTCTCCAGAAAAGATATTTTTCTCTCGTTTTCTGGATTTGGGTAGTTTCAAACTTGACCCCTGACACTTGAACGTTCCCCTAGATTCCGTCTAGATACGGGCTTACTTTATTTCTATAGGGAGTGAACTTTGTTTGCCTTACATCCTCAGCCCTGGCTTCTTTATTTTTCTTGAAACAGAATTGTAATGTTCTAATTTTCAGCCAACGTCCTTACATATGGTGTCAAAACACATAATCAATAATCCTACGACAAGAGGTGAAGGGAGAGAATGTCATTGGAGCCAAACTGAGGATTCCAGCCTGGGAGGGCAGCCTTCACAAAAAACAAAGCCCTCTGGAAAATGCTGATTTTTGCACCCTTGTGGAGCACTTCCAAACAAACAGACATACCCTAAGCATGACAGGGCTCCATTCCTTCAAGGCTTCCAAGACATCTCTTGGGACACATTAGCATGTAACTAATGGTCCCTCGTGACGCCAGAGCTATGGAAAGTGAGACTGATCTTTGAAGTAGGCTAGGGGCATAGGAAAGGAGGCATCGATTCTTCTCTTCAATGTGCTCAAGACATCATTCTTCACTTTGGATTATGCTTAAGGCAGAAGGACACTGTAGGTCTCAAAAGGCCCAGTCTGGCCTCTTGTTTCCAATCAAATTGCAAGCTTGAATCAGCATGGCCTCCCCATAGACTTGAATAGATGACAATGTTTTACTCTCAGAGCTTGTCCCTTTATTCTCGCTTCTTGCCAAGGATTCCTTTCTTATCCCTTGAATCAGAGTCTGCTTTCTCTGTTCCAGTTTCTGTGCCCGCTTTCTGTTTTTCAAAGCTGTTTCAGGGTATCTCTATCTTTAATGGCCTAGCCTAGGCCAATCCTCAGACTGTAACCATGCGGCCATCTTGGGGGACATGTGCACCATGATGTCATAAACAACCTCAAAATTCGAAGTTGTCCTGACAACCTGTATGCACACAGAGTTTCAGAGCCATCTCAGACCAGTCTGACTCCTCACCCTTTCCAGGTAGGATAGTTTTCCTTTTTCTGAATTTCTTGTTGGTTTCTCACTTTCTCCTTGAACTTTGAAAGGCCTGCTACATTCTCTCTAGACAGTGGTTTCTTTCCTGTAAGATTATCCTGGGTTGTATCTCTTATATCTTGTGTAGATTGCCAAGTGGGAGGACCTTCCCCAGAGAAAGTCCTGGACTCCCTCCCAAGTTGAAGTTGCCCAGGCAATCCTCTGATGTGCAATGATCATGTCATCTCCTAGCACTCTGGCAATTCCTCCTTAGCAGGTCCCATGTTTTCCTCCCTTCTTCCTTTGGGGAAGTGTACCAGATGCCTTCATAGATTGTAATATTCTCATGGTTCTTTTTCTGGTGTGTATTGATAACATATCCTCACAATTGCTACTTATATATGATCCCTGTCTGCACCGTACCATGAAATCTATATTTCCTAAAACTGCTCATGTGATCGGCACCCGTGATGTGAAGGAGTGAGGCCCAGGCCACACAAGCGGAACGTGGGCACTTACACGCTGCACCACAGGGCCAGCCATGAATTCTCCTGTTGGACCAACCTTTTGCCTGAAGGGGGAAGACGTGGGCCTTTTTGGATTAGTCATGAAGGTGATTAGTTGTAACATCCTGGACGGTAACCTTTTCCCGACGTTCATGGGTTTAGGACTGATCATCTTCTCTTGGTAGTATTCCTCTTCATCTATTTGGAACGGTCTACCTTTCTGTAGCATCAGTACGCATTTGGAGGTGATTTTCCATGCTTGGAAGTTCACCTTCTCCTATCTCTTTCAGTCCCCAGGGCTTTATGCCGTCATTCTGGAAACCTTTTTGGATTCGTGATTTTAGGTGAATTTATTGCCGTAACACTGCAGTTGAACATCCTATATCTTCCAGATTTAAATCCTCATCGATTTAGACTTCTGTGTAGGTTAAATCATCTTCACCATTGTAAGCCGAATTGCAAACCCTCACCCCATACTTGTGCCTAATCATATCTTTCACCCTTCTCCACCACACTGCTTTGCCTCTGGGAAGGCACAAATATCCCGTGCCACATATTGGTTATTACTATCTTTTTCTTCTACTTATAAGTGAGATCTTACGGTATTTGACATTGTCCCTGGAGCTTGTTTCACTTCCCCTAAAACCCTCACAGCAATTCTGGTGGTCACAAATGGCTGGATTGCCTCCTTTGTTCCGGCTGAGTGGTATGACATTATGTGGCTAGAGCCCATCTTCCTTCTGCATTCGTCCCTTGCTGGGCACCAGTGTGGCTTAGAAGTCTTGGATAGTGGGAGTAAGGCTGTGGTGAAATCAGCTGTGCACATGTCTTTATGTGGTAGTGTTTCCGAGTTCTTTGGATAAACACGCCTGAGAGGAATAGCTGGATCATATGGGACATGGATTCTTAACTTTCAGAGGCAGTTACACACCACTTGGCATACTGGCTGCACTGTTTTACACTCCCAGCAGCAGTGCAGGAGGCTTCCCTACTCTGCACCTCCTCTCTGACACTTGTTGTTTCCTGTCTGCTTCCTTATAGCCATTCTGACCACAGTGAGCTGCTATGTCCTTGCAGTTTGGATTTTCATTTTCCTGAGACTCAATGATGGTGAACAAGTTTTCATGCACCTGTTACCCCTCTTTTGATCTTCTTCGGAGAAATCTCTGTTTCCATCTTTTGACCAGGTTTTCATTGGCTTGTTGTTTTTTTTCTTGTGGAGACGTGCGAGTTCATTGTATCTTTGGGCTTTTCACCCCTTGTCCGATTTGTGGTTTGCAAACTTCCTCTCCCAGGTGTTGTGCTGTCTTTGCATTGAGTCGATGGTTTCCTTGAGTGGGCAGAAGCGTGTGCATTTGATGTGGTCCCGTTTGTTTCTTGTTTCCGTTGTTTCCGTTGCACAGTCAGACATGCTTCTTCCAAATAGGTGGCTCAGACAGATGGAATAGAGCATTCTGCCTAGGTCTTCTGCTACAAGTTTCACAGTTTCAAGTCTGCCATTAAGGGCTTCAGTCCATTTCACATGGTGTGTGTGCCAGGTGTAACATCATGGTCTTCTCTCGTTGTGTTCCGTGTGGATGTGCAGGCTTCCCAGCACCATTCATTGTACAGACTCTCCCTTCTCAACTGTCTTCTCTTGGCTCCCTGGTAGAAAATGGGCTATCCATGTACGTTTGAGTTGGGCTCTGGGTTCTCGATCCTGCTGCATGGGTATGTGTGCCTGTTTTGGGGCCCAGGTTATGCCGTTTTGTTACCTAGAGTTTCGCACTCTATATTGAAATCAGAAAGTGTGCTACGTCCTACTTTTTTCGTTTTCCTGAGGATTCCTCTGCCTATTCAGGGTCTGTTGTTGCTGCCTAGAAACGTTAAGATTCTCTCTTCTATCTCTGTGGCAAATATTGCTGCAACTTTGACTGGGATTGAATGGAATCCAGAGATTCCTTTCTCCAGTATGGACGTTTCAAATGTGCTAATTCTTCCATTCCTAGATCCTGGAATCTCCTGCTTTCTCCTTGTGTCTTCTTGAACATCTTTCACCAAACGCTTGCTAGTTTTTGATTGACATAGCTTCACCTGTTTTGCTAAGCTTCTTCATAGAGATCTTGTTCGCCTAACTGGCAAGCTGTTGTTTTTTCTTCCAGTTTCAGGTTTTCTATACTTTGCAAATTTTGACTGATTTTGCTTTGGCAGAAGTGCATCACTAAGCTCACATCTGCTGGCAATGTTCCTGTATTTGCTGTTTAAGTCTGGCACTATCTAACATGCCCTCTCATCTCTCTCTACATCACCTCTGACGTCTGCCCCAGAATAACTGAAGCAGTGGTGAGCAGGCTCACCCCCAGGATACCACCCGGCCCAAACCCGGCCACTGACCCAAAAGGTGCGGACCTCACTGCTGCACCACCGGCTGGCCCCTTTCATGTTCCATTGGCAACCTGCAGTTGAGTGCAGTGGGACTTGAATATGGTACTTGAGCCCATCTGTGGCACTGTGTAGATGAGGCCAGGTTGTTTTTTGTTTCCACTGTGATGTCAGAGGATTTGTCATAATTGTGTCTCTGCTATCCCAACAATATTCATGGACACAGGGTTCCAGAGCACCCTTGGAGCAGTCTTATAACTCGCCCTTCCCAGTTAGCCCAGGTTTGACCTTCGCTGCTTTTTGCCTTGTGAATTACTGTGACTTTCAAACATTCAAGCAGAGTCTGTCTAAAGACTGACATCATCTTTCATTGTGGATTATCCAGGTGTGATTTCTGTTCGCCTTCCATTTTCTGGGAAATTTTTTCTTTTCTATAATATACTCGTCATTGTCTTTCTCAGCTATCTCCCTTAGACATGTTTATCAGTTCATTCTCCTTCATTCCAAGTGATTCATTTTGTACTTCTTTAATCACCGTATGTTCTCTAGTGCGAGGTGTGAGTGCTTTCGTGACTCTTGGTTGTTGTCTTTGAATTTACACTGGACTTTGTAGGAATCTTTGCTATCCTAGCATAGGTCAAACTAAGCACTGAGAACACGTGGTCATCTGGGTTGGTTTGACATCCTGAGATCAGAAACTCCAAATTCGAGGAGGTCCTGGCAACCCCCTTCATGGACATAGTGTCCTTCTGCCTTAAGCATAAGGCAAAGTCAAGAATTATCTGTTCCAAACATTGAAGAAAAGAATCGATGCCTCCTTTCCTAGGCCCCTAGCATTCTTTGAAGATCAGTCTCACTTTCCATAGCTCTGGCGTCACGGGTTTCCACTGGGTACATGCTTATGTGTCCCAAGAGATGTTTTGGAAGCCTTGAAGGAATGGAGCCCTGTCACTGTGGGTATGTCTCCTTGTCTGGAAGCGGTCTACAAGTGTGTTGAAAAGCACCCTTTTCCAGAGGGCTTCATTCCTTTGTGAAGGCTGACCTCCCAGGCTAGAGTGCTCACTTTGCTTCCAATGAAATTGTCTCCCCCTAACTCTTTCTGTACAAGGATTATTGATTATGTGTTTTGACACCATATGTGAGGAAGTTGGCTCAAAATTAGAACACTACAAGTCTGTTTCAAGAAAAATAAACATTCCAGGGCTGAGGATGTAAGGCAAAGAAATGGCACACTCTAGAGAATTAAAGTAAGCCCCTATGAAGACACATTCTAAGGGAAAGTTCAAGGATTCAGGGATCAAGTTCGAAACATCCAAAATCCAGAAATGAGAAGAAAAAATTTCTTTCCTGAGAGAGGAATTCATCAGATTTCTCTAATTTGTCTCAGAAACAGTATGTCCCTGAATGGGGTTGCCAGGACCAGCTAGAATTTGGAGTTTCTGATCTCAGGATGTCAACCAACCCAGATGACCATGTGGTCTCAGTGCTTAGTGTGAGCTAGGCTAGGATAGCAAAGAGTCCTGGCAGTGACTGGTGCAAATTCAAAGACAACAACCAAGAATCATGAAAGCACTCACATCTCGTCCTAGAGAACATACGGCGATTAAAGATATACAAAATTAATCACTTGGACTGAAGGAGAATGGACTGATAAGCATATCTAAGGGAGATAGTTGAGAAGGACCATGACGATTATACTGTCGAAAAGAAAAAAAGGTGACAGAAAATGGAAGGCGAAGAGAAGTCACACCTGAACAATTCATAATGAAAGATGTAAGGCTTTACACAGACTGTGCTTGAACGTTGTAAACTCAGAGATATTCATAAGCCAAAAAACTGCAGTGAAGGTCAAACCTGGGCTAATTGGGAAGGGAGAGATATGAGACTGCTCCAAGCGGGCTCTGAAACCCTGTGTCCATGAAGATTGGCGGGACAGCAGAGACACAATTACAACAAATCCTCTGACATCACAGTGGGCCTGAATAACTTCGTGGCCTCATCTATACAGTGCCAAAGTTGGGCTCAAGTAGCACATTCAAGTTCCACTGCACTCAACTGCAGGTTTCCAATGGAACATGAAAGGGGCCAGCTGGTGGTTCACCGGCGAGGTCAGCACCTTCTGGTTTGGTGTCCCAGTGTGGGCCGGGTGGAATGAAGTGGGTGATCGTCCTCTCCACTGCCTCAGTCATTATGGGGCAGGCGTCTGAGGTAGTGTAGAGGCAGATGGGAAGGGACTTTACACAGGGCCAGACTTCTGCAGCAAATACAGGAGCATTGCCAGCAGATGTGAGCTCAGTGATGCACTTCTGCCAAAACAAAACCAATTCAAAGTTGCAAAGAATAGAAACACTGAAGCTGAAAAGAAAAAAAAAAAACGGCATGCCAGTGAGAAGAATAAGATCTCTGTGAAGAACCTTAGCAAAACAGGCGAAAGCCATGTCAATCGAAAAGTAACAAATGTTGAGGGAAAGAAATTCAAGAAGACACAAGGAGAAAGAAGGATATTCCAGGTTCTAGGAATGGAAGCATTAACACACTTGAAACGTCCATACCAGAGAAAGGAATCTCTGGATTCCATGCAATCCCAGTGAAAGTTGCAGCAATGTTTCCCACAGAGACAGAAGAGGGAATCCTAAAGTTTCTAGCCAGCAACAGGAGACCCTGAATAGGCAAAGGAATCCTCAGGAAAACGAAAAAAGCAGGACATGGCACACTTTCCGATTTCAACATATAGGACGAAGCACTAGGTACCGAGATGGCACAGTCTGGGCCCAAAAACAGGCACACAGACCCATGCAACAGAATCGAGAACCCAGAGCCCAACTCAAACGTACATGGACACCCCATTTTCGACCAGGGAGCCAAGAGGAGACAGCGGAGAATGGAGAGTCTCTACCATAAACGGTGCTGGGAAGCCTGCATAGCCACATGGAACACAATGAGAGTACACCATGATATTACACCTGGCACACACACCGCCTGAAATGGATTAAAGCCCTGTATGTCAGACTTGCAACTGTGAACCTTGTAGGAGAAGACCTAGGCAGAGTGCTCTTTGCCATCAGAGCCGCCTATTTGGCAGAAGCATATCTGACTGGGCCAGGGCAACAAAGGAAACAAGAAACAAACGGGACCACGTCAAATGCAGACGCTTCTGCCCAGTGAAGGTAAGCATCGACTCAATGCAAAGACAGCACAACACCTGGGACAGGATGTTTTCAAACCACACATCAGACAAGGGGTGAAAAGCCCACAGATACAATCAATTCACACGTCTCCACAAGAAATAAATCAAGCCAATGAAAACCTAGTCAAAAGATGGAAACAGAGATTTCTCCCAAGAAGATCGAAAGAGGGCCAACAGGTGCATGAAAACTAGTTCACCATCATTCAGTCTAAGGCCAATGCAAATCCAAACTGCAAGGGCATGGCAGCTCACTGTGGTCAGAATGGCTATAAGGAAGCAGACAGGAAGCAACAAGTGTCAGAGAGGAGGTGGAGAGAAGGGAAGCCTCCTGCACTGATGGTGGGAGTATAAACCGGTGCAGCCACTATGCCAAGCGGTGTGGAACAGCCTCAGAAATTGAAGAATCCATGTCCCATATGATCCAGCTATTCCTCTGCAACGTGTTTATCCAAAGAACTTGGAATCACTACCGCATAAGGACATGTGCACCGCTGAGTTCATCACAGCCTTACTCCTGCTATCTAAGAGTTGGAAACCGACCTGGGGCACAGAAGGGGACGAATAGAGAAGGAAGATGGGCTATACCCACAGAATGGTGTACCACTCAGCCGGAACAAAGTATGCAATCCAGCCATTTGTGACCACCAGAATGGCTGTGAGGGCGTGTGGAAGTGAAACAAGTCCCAGGAAGAAAGCCAAATACCGTAGGATCTCACTTACAAGGAGAAGAAAAAGCAAGCACTAATGAACAGGTGGCAATGGACATTGGATTCCGGGTTCCAAGAGGCAAAAAGAGGCAGTGAGGAAGGGTGAAAGAGATGATCAGGCACAACTGTGTGGTGAAGACCTGTGATTAGGCTTACACTGGTGATGATGATGTAAGAAACACAGAAGTCTAAAGCAATGAGGATGTAAATCTGGAAGATGTAGGATGTTCTAATGCAGGGTTATGGCAATAAATTCACCTAAAATCAAAAATCCTAAAAGAGGTCCAGTTAGACAGCGTAAAGCTTTGGGGGCTGAAAGAGATTAGAGAAGGTGAACTTCCAAGGATGGAAAATCACCTCAAAATGCTTACAGATGCTACAGAATGGCAGACCATTCCAAATAGGTGAAGAGGAATACTATGAAGAGAACATGATCAGTCCTAAACCCATGAACCAACTGAAAATGTTACCGTCCATGATGTTACTAGTAATCACCTTCATGAATAATCCAAACAGGCCCACGTCTTCCCAAGTTCAGGCAAAAGGTTGGTCCAAAAGTACAATTCAGGGCTGGCCTTGTGGTGGAGCGGGTAAGTGCCCACGTTCCGCTTGGGCGGCCCGGGCCTCACTGTTTCACATTACAAGTGCATATCACATTAGTAGTGTTAGGAAATATAGATTTCATGGTACGGTGCGGGCAGAGATCATAAATAAGCAGCAATTGTGAGGATACGTTATCAATACGCACAAGAAAAGGAACCATAAGACTATTACAATCTATGGAAGCATCTGGTACACTTCCCAAAGGCAGAAGGAAGGAAAACATGTGACCTGCCAAGGTGGAATTGGCAGAGTGCTACGAGATGACATGATCATTGCGCATCAGAACATTGCCTGGGCAACTTCAACTTGTGAGGGAGTCCAGGACTTTCTCTGGGTAAGGTCCACCCATTTTGCCATCTACCCAAGATATAAGAGATAAAACCAAGGATAATCTTACAGGAGTGAAACCAGTGTCTAGAGAGAATGTAGGAGCCCTTTCGAAGTTCAAGGAGAAAGATAGAAACTGACAACAATTGCAGAAAAGGGAAAACTATCCTACCTAGAAAGGGTGAGGAGTCATACTGGTCTCTGATGGCTGTGAAACTCTGTGTGCACAGAGGTTGTCAGGACAACTTCGAATTTTGAGGTTGTTTATGACATCACGGTGAACATGTCCCCCAGGATGGCCCCATGGTTGCTGTCTGAGGATTGGCCTAGGCTAGGCTATTAAAGGGAGAGATGCCCAGAAACAGCTTTGACAAACAGAAAGCAGGCACAGAAACTAGAAGAGATAAAACAGAGTCTGATTCAAGGGATAAGAAAGGAACCCTAGGCCAGAAGCGAGAATAGAGGGACAAGCACTGAGGGGAGAACATTGTCATCTATTCAAGTCTATGGGGAGGTCATGGTGATTTAAGCTTGCAACTTCATTGGAAACAAGAGGCCGGACTTGGGGCTCATCACACCTACAGTGCCCTTGTGCCTTAAGCATAATGCAAAGTCAAGAAAGATGTCTTGAGGACATTGAAGAGAAGAATCAATGCCTTGTTTCCGAGGCCCATAGCATTCTTTGAAGGTCAGTCTATTTTTCCGTAGCTCTGGTGTCACGTGGGCCCAATGGGCACATGCTACTGTGTCCCAAGAGATGTCTTGGAAGGCTTGAAGGAATGGAGGCCTGTCATGCTTGGGGTATGTCTCTTTGTTTGGAAGTGCTCTACAAGTGTGCTGAAAAGCACTCTTTTCCAGAGGGTTTCGTTGCGTTGTGAAGGCTGCCCTCGCAGGCTAGAGTGATCTGTTTAGCTCCAATGAAATTCTCTCCCCCTACCTCTTGCCGTAGAAGGATTATTGATTATGTGTTTTGACACCATATGTAAGGAAGTTGCACGAAAATTAGAACTTTACAATTGTGTTTCTAGAAAAATAAACAGGCCAGGGCAGAGGATGTAGGGCAAACAAATGGCACACCCTATAAAAATTAAGTAAGCCCGTATCTAGATGGAATCTAGGGGAACGTTCAAGGATCAGGGGTCAAGTTCGAAACTTCCCAAATCCGGAAAAGAGACAGAAAAATATCTTTCCTGGAGAGTGGAATTCATCCGATTTGTCTAATTTGTCTTGGAAACATTGTGTCCGTGAAGGGAGTTGCCAGGACCACCTCGAATTTGGAGTTTCTGACCTCAGGATGTCAAACCAACCCAGATGACCACGTGTTCTCAGTGCTTAGTTTGACCTAGGCTAGGATAGCCAAGAGTCCTACAAGTGACCGGTGGAAATTCAAAGACAACAACCAAGAGTCACGAAAGCACTCACACCTCGCACTAGAGAACATACAGCGATTAAAGAAATACAAACTTAATCACTTGGAATGAAGGAGAACGGACTGATAATCATGTCTAAGGGAGATAGCTAAGAAAGACCATGACGAGTATACTATGGAAAAGAAAAAGAGGACCCAGAAAATGGAAGGTGAACAGAAATCACACCTGAATAATCCACAATGAAAGATGATGTCCGTCTTTAGACAGACTCTGCTTGAACGTTTGAAAGTCAGAGAAATACACAAGCCAAAAAATGTCAGTGAAGGTCAAGCATGGGCTAACTGGGAAGGGTGAGTTATGAGACTGCTCCAAGCAGGCTCTGAAACCTGTATCCATGAAGCATGCTGGACCTCAGAGACACAATTATGACAAATCCTCTGACATCACAATGGACCAGAAAAACAACTAGCATCATCTACACAGTGCTAGAGTTGGGCTCACTACTATATTTAACTCCCATTGCACTCAACTGCACGTTGCCACCGAACATGAAAGGGGCCGGCCGTTGGTGCAGTGTGAGGTGGGCACCTTCTGGGTCTGTGGCCCGGTATGGGCTGGGTGGAATCCTCGGTTTGGGCCTCCTCACCACTGCTTCAGTCATTCTGGTGCAGGCGTCCGAGGTAGTGTAGAGGCAGATGGGAAGGGACGTTAGACAGGGCCAGACTTCCACAGCAAATACAGGAGCATTGCCAGCAGATGTGAGCACAGCAATGCACTTCTGCCAAAACAAAACCAATTAAAAGTTGCAAAGAATAGAAAAACTGAAGCTAAGAAAAAAAAAACCAGGAGCTTGCCATTACGAAGAATAGGATCTCCGTGAAGAACCTTAGCAAAACAGGTGAATTCTATGTTAATTCAAAAACTAGAAAACCTTTGGGGGAAGAAATTCAAGAAGACACAAGAAAAAAACGATATTGAGGGATCTAGGAATGGAAGCATTAACACACTTGAATGGTTCATACCGCAGAAAGGAGTCTCTGCATTCCATGCAATCCGAGTCAAAATTGCAGCAGTATTTGCCACAGAGAAGAAGAGAGAATCCTAAAGTTTCTACCCAGCAACAACAGACCCTGAATAAGGAAAGGAATTCTCAGGAAAAGGAACAAAGCAGCACGTGTCACAATTTCTGATTTCAACATAGAGGAGGAAGCACTAGGTACCGAGACGGCACAGTCTGGGCCCCAAAACAGGCACACAGACCCATGCAACAGAATCGAGAACCCAGAGCCCAACTCAAACGTACATGGACACCCCATTTTCGACCAGGGAGCCAAGAGGAGACAGCGGAGAAAGGAGAGTCTCTACCATAAATGGTGCTGGGAAGCCTGCACAGCCACATGGAACACAACGAGAGTACACCATGATGTTACACCTGGCACACACCCCACCTGAAATGGATTAAAGCCTTGAATGGCAGACTTGAAACTGTGAACCTTGTAGCAGAAGACCTAGGCAGAGTGCTCTTTGCCATCTGTCTGAGCCGCGTATTTGGAAGAAGCATGTCGGACTGGGCAAGGGCAACAAAGTAAACCAGAAACAAACGGGACCACATCAAATGCACACACTTCTGCCAGGCAAGGAAACCATCGACTGAATGCTAAGACAGCACAACAACTGGGAGAGGATGTTTGCAAACCACACATCGGACAAGGGGTGAAAAACACAAAGATAAAATCAACTCAGTAGTCTCCACAAGAAACAAAACAAGCCAATGAAAACCTGGTCAAAAGATGGAAGCAGAGATTTCTCTGAAGAAGATAGAAAGAGGGCCAGCAGGTGCATGAAAACTTGTTCACCATCATTAAGTCTCAGGAAAATGCAAATCCAAACTGCAAGGACATGGCAGCTCACTGTGGTCAGAATGGCTAGAAGGAAGCAGACAGGAAATAACAAGTGTCAGAGAGGAGGTGGAGAGAAGGGAAATCTCCTGCACTGCAAGTGGGAGTGGAAAGCGGTGCAGCCACTATGGCAAGCGTTGTGGAACTGCCTCAGAAATTTAAGAATCCATGTCCCATATGATCCAGCTGTTCCTCTGAGGCGTGTTTGTCCAAAGAGCTTAGAAACACTACCTCATAACGAGACATGCACTGCTGATTTCACAACAGCCTTACTCCCGCTATCCAAGATTTGAAAGCCGCCCTGGTGCCCAGCAAGGGAAAAATGCATAAGGAAGATGGGCTATACCCACACAATGCTTACCACTCAGCTGGAGCAAAGGTTGCATTTCAGCCATTTGTGACACCCAGAATGGCTGTGAGGATTTTATGTGAAGTGAAACAAGCCCCAGGGAGAACGTCATATACCATAAGGATCTCTCTTACAAGGAGGAGAAAAAGCAAGCACTAACCAACAGGTGGCATGGGACATTTTATTGGGAGTTCCCAGATGCAGAGCGGGGTAGTGGTGGAGGGTAAAAGAGATGATGAGACACCATCTGAGGATACGTTATCAATTCGCACCAGAAAAAGCTCCATGAGAATATTACAATCAATGATGAGACACCAATGTGCGGCGAGGGGTTGTGATTCAGCTTTAGCTGGTGAAGATGATGTAACCTACACAGAAGTCTAAACCAATGAGGATGCAAATCTGAAAGATATAGGATGTTCTAATGCAGGGTTATGGCAATAAATTCACCTAAAATCAAAATCCAAAATGGGGTCCAGAATGACGGCATAATGCTTTTGGGGCTGAAAGCGTTTAGAGAAGGTGAACTTCCAAGGATGGAAAATCACCTCAAAATTCTTATTGATTCTACAGAAAGTTAGACCATTCCAAATAGATGAAGAGGATTACTACCCACAGAACATGATGCGTGCTAAACCCATGAACCAAGGGAAAATGTTACCGTCCATGATGTTAATAGAAATCACCTTCACGAATAATCCCAACAAGCCCACGTCTTCCCAAGTTCAGACAAAAGGTTGGTCCAACATAAGAATTCAGGGCCGGCTTTGTGGTGGAGTAAGGGCCCACCTTCCACTTGGGCGGCCGGGGCCTCACTGTTTCACATTACGGGTGCAGATCACTTTAGCAGTGTTAGGAAATACAGATTTCATGGTTCGGTGTGGACAGAGATCATAAACAAGTAGCAATTCTGAGGATACGTTATCAATTCGCACCAGAAAAAGCTCCATGAGAATATTACAATCAATGAACGCATCTGGTACACTTCCCCAAAGTAAGAAGGAAGGAAGACACATGACCTGCCAAGGTGTAATTAGCAGAGTGCTAGGAGATGACACGATCATTGCACATCAGAGGATTGCCTGGGCAACTTCAACTTGGGAGGGAGTCCAGGACTTTCTGTGGGGATGGTCCACCCACTTGGCCATCTACACAAGATATAAGAGATACAACCAAGGATAATCTTATACTGGAAAGAAACCAGTGTCTAGAGAGAATGTAGCAGCCCTTTCAAAGTTCAAGGAGAAAGTTAGAAACCGACAAGAAATCCAGAAAAAGGACGACTATCTTACCTGGAAATGGTGAGCAGTCAGACTGGTGTGAGATGGCTCTGAAACTCTGTGTGCATGGAGGTTGTCAGGACAACTTAGAATTTTGAGGTCGTGTACGACATCACGGTGAAAATGTCCCCCAAGATGGCTGCATGGTTACAGTCTGAGGATTGGCCTAGGCTAGGCTATTAAAGGCAGAAATACCCAGAAACAGCTTTGACAAACAGAAAGCTGGCACAGAAACTGGAAGACGTCAAACAGACTCTGATTCAAGGGATAAGAATGGAACCCTTGGCCAGAAGCGAGAATAGTGGGACAAGCACTGAGAGGAGAACGTTGTCATCTATTAAAGTCTATGGGGAGGCCATGCTCTCTTAAATCATCCTCATTTTTACAAAAGATAGCCAAATTATGATTAACACGTTTGCAAATAAAGTGTAGTTTGAATACAACTTGCTCCAATTATTTACATAAGAGCAGAAAGAATCGGAATTGCTTATACAGGTTTTTTAAAATCTGCTTTGCTGGAATTTTTTCTGAGGAGTCTCAGATTGAACTGTGAAGGCCTCTAGAGGCCAGAAAAGCCAAGCCAAGGACTTGCCATCAGATTTGGCCTGCAGTACCTACAGATTTGAGTGGCATTCTGTTTGAGGTCACCCAAAATATTCGGAGGTTCCCTGCACCTGCCAGATAAGCAAGATTCCTTAGTGACCGGGCAAGATTGCAAGAATCTCTGTAAACAAGGTACCAGGCCCATGTTTCCAGGTGGCTGTATTCCAGAAAGTCCAATCTTTGTTCCTGAAATGCTGTCTTGTCGTATCTGAGCCTGTATGTTTCAAATATGACATTCCAGTCAAAGACTTGGTAATATAACCAATGTGTCCTGTTATAAGGAGAACAGATTCTTATGGAACTTATGCAAATATTGCCACGAAATGACCATACTCAGTAACAAAGGGTTTGACAATTCCTTAGGGATAAGGTAGGGAGAAAAAGGTAAATGTTTCAGTTTTGCTCATGAAGGTATAATTTCACCAAATGGCTGTAAGTCATAGTTAGCATAAGAGAAAAGAGAAAAAGCTTTCCTTCATTACGAGAAAACAAAACAACACATCAAAACTCAACAATATTTCAAATAGAAGTCCTAAAAAATTACAATCATCCTTATCAGTTCACACAGCCCTGCATAATCAGTTCTGGGGCTGAATCTTCTGGTAATAGACTGATGAACTTAGTTTCTGTTAGAATTCTGTAATTTCTTACTCCGTTCAGTTTTACAATCTGAAAGTTTATCAGAAGCCTGTCCTTTAGACCTTTTTGTCAGAACACTTTCCAGGAATTTCTCAGAAGATGAAACATACTTGCAAAAGGAAAAAGAATCAGAGTAAAACAACAACTACCTGGAAATGGACAAAGGACTCAAAAGGGCAATTGCCAAAGAAAGTTGGCTACTTCTGTGACATATTAAACTTCCAGATAATAAGTGGACTTATGACTGATAACCAGGACAGATCAGAATTTTAGGAATGCTATATAAGTTTAAGACATCTATATTAATAACATTTACCCATCTAATAACACCTAAGAAAGTCTATCATTACTTATTTTACAATGATTCCCGTGCAATGTAATAGACCAAATAAGTCTAATTAGTTTAGTATTTTCCTCCTTATAGGAAGAGAGAGCAAATGTCTTTGAGATGTCTCAAGGGCCCTCTGAAAAGCCTCAGATTAATTTTTCTTCTGTCTACCAGGTCAAAAGACAGCCTTCATTTAGGATTTGAATATTTTTGAGGGAGAATCTTGTCAAAACATATCAAAAGCTTTTCAAATGCTTGTTCAAATGTGAAACAACACTCACTGTGAAATATGCTCAGGTATCTATTCAAAGTGATAACAGAAAGAGTCAATAATCTTAAGAGTGACCTAAGTCATTATATTCACAAAAGAGGTTTGTCTCTTAGGTAGACTCACTCAAAGGATTAGCTTTTATAACCTCTTTATCAAGAGCAGATCAAAAGTTCAAGAAAATGTATCCTTTTAGAGAAAACCAAACTTGAATTTCTGCACCTACTTATTTTTAACATTCAAACTCATTCACTTAATTGAACTTACTTTAGTCTTCTTGACCAGGCACAAAACTCCTTTCAGATTTTCTTCTTCACAAACCTTCTAAAGCTTTCTTTTATGTTTTCAGAATTTGTCCCAAAGTCTTTGTTTTTTCCTTTCTAGTACATCAGGACGAATTTATCTTCCTTAACCAATCAAACAAAAATATTTCCATTATTTATACCTTTTTTACTGAAAACGTACATTTTAACTTCCTTGAATACAGAGCTCTTTTTGTTAGTAATTTCCTGTAGCTTTAATTACGTAGGTTAATTAGAACTTTTAACCCTTAACAGACCTATTAGACAGTAAAAAGGAAAACAATTATGAATTGTCTTTTATATCAGCATTCTGAACTCTTCATAAATTTAGAAACACGCCACTATACAATAAAACACAAGGCATGGTTTTTAATACACCCACACGCTTTTAGCCTCTTCAATAAGAAGCCAAAAGTAGATAACTTAGATGTGTTTATTAATAATGTTTCAGTGTTTCGTCCTATCCAGAAACGACCCAGATATTCAGATTTTTATCATTTAACTTAACTCGGCAAAACTCAAGATGGTTACCAAAAAGCATTTCGAAGCTGTTTTTGTTTCCCAAACTATACAGACCATAAAAGTTTTTGTACTCACTTTAATGAGTATTATCTATTTAAACCATTTGTTTCCATCAATTATGTCCAGATTACCTACTGAAACCTCATGAGGCCTTAGGCAAAACTGGTCATCATTTAAAGCTATTACTTTGCTGACAAATTTAGCAGACAACGTGAACTTATATGACTAGTAAACCCAGGCTGAAGGCCTGCATCCCTATGCAAATACTGACATCCCTGACAACAAGACTATTTTCAATCACACCAACAAACTTAAACAGTCTTTCATTTACCAAAGGTTAATTCACATGACATTAACTTTGAAAGGCACTGAGTTGATTTCTACTTCATTTAGCATTTATGTAAACACTTACTATAAGCCAACTAAACAGAGATCTTAATATTGGTCATACCACCCAAGGCTGAAAATATCACATGTATAACCTACACATAGACACGCATACACAGAGACTGTACAACTACTGTTTTAAAAGCTACTGCCGTGAATCAGGTAAAATAATATAAAGCTCCCCAGTTATGAAGGTAAACTTTGTTTTGAGCCTTTTTAGTAATACTTATGGATAAGACCCTCGAGATGCTAGACTCTTTCAATGGCACACTTATGGCCATTTCTCCTTTCCCCTCCTTTCTTTTTGTCAGTCTTAAGAGTGAGTGATGGGCTAGATAGTAGTTCCTGGAGAAGGGGGGATGATAATTCTTTTCATGATAAAGGAACTAGGTGGAATCTGAACTGCCTCTAGAGCTGTCTTACCAGTCTTGCAAGGATTTTCGAACGACAGTTGCTCTTGATTTCTCAGAAACTGGACTGTAACTTGAAGGACGTTCTAGGTTGATCTGCCTGTCCAACTGCACCATAAAGGCACAGAGAAACCTCGCAAATTTTCTCCCAGCTGGAGTCTCTGGGGCATAACCCATACAATTGAAAGTGTTTCTAATTAGTTAGAAGGACCCTGAGTGGTGAGTCTCTGGGGATGCTTATGGCATTCCCCATGGCAGTAAAGCCAGTGTGTGACTGGCAGTGGACTGGAGAAGGCTGCAGTGGCTACAAACACCTGGAACTGGCTGGAGGCTGGGGCTCCCAGTACCCGGGTTGAGAGTTAAGGTCCTTGCAAAATATTTTCAAGTTGTTCGTTTTTACAGAAGGTCCATGTTCTGGTCAGGTCCAGCCAGAACTTAAGCTCGACTTGGTGACAACAGATGACATGATGGAAAAGCAGAGAAAGGAAAAGAAGACACCAGACCTCACCCTCATGGTTGCTCTGAGAGCGTTCTCAAGATAAGAGTCACACAACAGTTCCTGTGCTGTGGCACACTACCGTAGCACGGCAGTTCACAAAATAAATCACAGGTCTCCTACCCTCATAGCCAACTCAGTAGGTGACTAAACTACTCAATGAGTCAACCGCCAAGAGAGGGCACCCTACTTAGGGTCGCTGGGGTGATCAGGCCCAGAAAGCCAAAGTTGGGGCTCCAGTGGTGGAGGCCTTGATCCTTGCAAGATTCCTTTGTTTCCCAAGTTGCAAAGTTCAAAAGGAGATGAAAATGGCCATTGTAACTCTAACAAAGATGAAAGAGACATGTCCATTACCTTGAAGATCACCCCTGACCCTACGGCAGCATCCTACATGTGGTTCCTACTGTGGGGTTCCTATAGCAAGGGGTGATGGGCGTGGCCCCCAGCATTGCATCCCTTGTGTACCTTCCGTGGTATGCCGCGCAGTAACAGCTGCCTGGTGAACATCTTTCCTATTCTGCCTGGCAGTAATAGGAGCCTGTTGAATGGTCCCCAAGAGAAAAGGAGAAGTTTAAGAGAGAACAGGATGGAGAAAAATAGTGTAGAATTTTCCACTGAGCTGGGGGACATTCTACCCAATTGCGTGTTGGAGCCATTCTCTGAAGAAGGGTTTCCCATATGCAACCAAAGGTTAGACTGTGGTACTTTCCTTGAACTGTAGTCCCGATTGAGACATTCACACAGTTCAGAGCATGGTGAGGTGCCATGGGAGGTATCCCAATCCAGGCTTAGGAAAGGAAACCTTCCAGGGGAGTCTTGCAGATTGCCGGCCATCCTAAGGACTTAAGTGGCCGACCCGTGCCCACCTAAAATTTGTATATTAGAGATAGAGTCAGGAAGGAATGGAGTAATTCACTCTACATCGCCCTTAGGCTTAAGGTACTGATTCTCTTCAAGCTGAATGCCATGATTTGCCCCATAGAGTAGCCATGGGCAGCAAACGTGGATTCATGCAGCTATCCAAGAAAGTTCCTGATGGAGAAGTGAATTTAGATCCATCCTTGAAAAAGAGAGATGCACAACCAAGAAAAGGGCACTTACCAGAAGTCGAGCTCACAAACCTTTGAAGCAAGTTTTTATATGGGCCACAAGATATGATATGGGCTTGGTGAGCTGAAGAATCAAAAGAAAGATTTCTTGGACTCTCAAATTCTGGAAGTGGTGCTCTTTTATTTATAGAATGGTACAGGACAACATGGCGACAGGACCCATGGGCAGTAAATAGTTGCTGCATGG
Organism: Equus asinus; assembly: GCF_041296235.1. Lineage (NCBI taxonomy): Eukaryota > Metazoa > Chordata > Mammalia > Perissodactyla > Equidae > Equus > Equus asinus. The sequence goes on along the minus strand of NC_091790.1, from coordinate 8,459,960 downwards.
GGACAGGACCTATGGGCAGTGAAAAGCTGCTGCTGCTGCTGCATGGGGAAAGGTTCCATGGGCAGTCAGACGTCCTGCTGCTGCCCTGAGTTGAAGGTAAGGGCTAATTTTATAATGCATTGGTACGAGACATTTTTCCTGGAAAAAGAAAAGATGATGTTAAAAGTCATTAAATGATTTCAGTTCAGATGGGGTCTGGTTATTGTGTGGTCATATAGCATTAAATACCAATCTGTCCATATAGATAGGCATGTAGGTGAGCATGAAATGGGCTTCTATCACTGGGACACCTCTAATTCATACCAAAAAAAGCCCAAAAAAACTCACCGGGTCATGTAGTTTGGTATGTAGGCCAGGTAACCTTGGGCTTTTCGAGCTGGGGCAGCCTTAATCCACATCATTCGTCATGGTCTTTCACAGCTATCTCCCATAGATATTCTTATCAGTCTTTTCTCCCCTCATTCCAAGTTATGAATTTTGTGTTTCTTTATTCACCATATGTTCTCTAGGGGTCCAGATTTACGGCCTAAAACTTTGGAGGCTGAAAGAGATTAGAGAAGATGAACTTTCAAGGATTGGTAATCACCTCAAAATGCTTGATGATGCTACAGAAAGGAAGACCATTACAAAGAGATGAAGAGGAACATTACCAAGAGAACACGTTCCGTGCTAAACTCAGGAGCCAAAGGAAAAGGTTACAGTCCACAATGTTACTACTAATTACCATTACGAATAACCAAAGCAGGCCAACATCATCCCTAGTTCAGGCAAAAGTTTGATCCAAAAGTCCATTTCAGTGCCGGCCCTGCGGTGTACTGGGTATGTGCCCAGGTTCCGCCTGGGCGGCCAGGGCTTCATTGGTTAGCACCACGGGTGCAGATCAGATTAGTAGCATTAGCAAATATAGAGTTCACGGTATGGTGTGGACAGACATCCTAAAGAAATCGAAATTTTCAAGAGACGTTATGAGTACCATCAGAAAAGCAACCATGGGAATATTACAATCTATGAACGCATCAGGAACACTTCCCCAAATAATGAAGGAAGGAAAATATGTGACCTGCCAAAGTGGAAATGTCAGACTGCTAGGAGATGACATGATCATTGCGCATCAGAGGATTGCCTGGGAAAAGTCATCTTGGGAGGGCCTCCGGGACTTTCTCTTGAGAAAGTCCACCCATTTGGCATCATCCACAAAAGATAAGAGAGAAAACCCAGATTAATCCGAAAGGAAAGAAACCAGTGTCTAGAGGGAAGGTAGCAGACCTTTTCAAGTTCGAGGAGAAAGTTAGAAACCGACAAGAAATACATAACGACGAAAACTATCCTACCTGGAAAGGTGGAGTAATCAGACTGGGATGAGATGGTTCTGAAGAACTGTGTGCATGGAGGTCTTCAGGACAACTTTGAATTCTGAGGGTGTTTATGACATCACGGTGAATATGTCACCCAAGATGGCCACAGGTTTCCAGCCCGAAGATTGGCATAGGCTAGGATATTCAAGTGAGGGATACTCAGAAACAGCTTTTGCCCACAGAAACAGGGCACAGTAACTTGAAGAGATCAAAGATACGCTAATTCAAGGGATAAGACAGGAATCATTGGGAAGAAGCCATTATAGAGGGACAAGCACTGAGAGGAGAACATTGCCATCTCCTCACGTCGAAGAGGAGGCCGTTCTGATTCAAGCTTGAAACTTGATTTGAAACAAGAGGCTGAAACTATGAGATCTATGTTGTCCTTCTGCCTCACTCATAATCCAAAGTCAAAAATGATCTCTTGAGGTCATTGTAGAGAAGAATCAAGGCTGCCGTCCTAGGCCCCTAGCATTTTTTAAAGAGAAGTCTCACTTTGCATAGCTCTGGCATCACGGGTGCCTACTGGCTACATGCTAATGTGTCACAAGACACCTCTTTGAAGCCTGGAAGGAATGGACAACTGTCATGCTTGGGGTATGTCTCTTGGTTTGGAAGGACTCTAGAAGTGTCTCAAAAGCACCCTTTTGCAGAGGGCTTCATTCCTTGGTGAATGCTGCACTCCAAGGCTAGAGTCCTAAGTTGGGATCAATGAGATTCTCTCCCCCTTCTCTTGCCGTAGAAGGAGTATTGATTATGTGTTTCAACACCAGATATAAGGATGTTGGCTGAAAATTAGAACATTATCATTATATGTAAAGAAATATAAACACGCCACAGGTGAGGATATAAATCAAACAAATAACAAACCCTGTGGAAAGAAAGTAAGCCAGTATCTAGACATAATCTAGCAGAGTGTTCAAGGATCAGGGGTGATGTTTGAACTTTCCAAATCCAGAAATAGACAGAAGGATCTCTCACCTGGAAAGAGAAATTTATAAGATTCGTCTAATTTGTTGCGGAACCATTGTGTCCATGAAGATGGTTGTCAGGACAGCCTCAAATCTGGAGTTTCTGATCTCAGAATCTCTAACCAAGGAAGATGCCCACATGTTCTCAGTGCTCAGTGTCACCTCGGCCAGGATAGCAGAGATTCCTTCAAGTGACCGATGGAAATTCAAAGACAACACCCACCAAACACAAAAGCACTCGCACAATGGCTCACAGAACATATCGTGATCAAAGAAATGCAAAATTTATAACTTGGAATGAAAAGGGAATACACTGATAAGCATATCTAAGGGAGATAGCTTAGCAATACCATGATGATTAGCCTATGGAAAAGAAAAAAAGTCCCAGAAAATGTAAGGCAAACAGAAATCACAACTGAATAATCCACAGTGAAAGACGGCCGTGTTTAGACAGATTCTGCTTAAACGTTTGAAAGTCAGAAAAGTCACAACCCCAAAACCTGCAGTGAAGGTCAAACCTGGGCTAAATGGAATGGGTGAGTTCTGAGACTGCTCCAAGCGGGCTCTGAAACCTTGTGTCCATGAAGCTTGCTTGCACAGCACAGACACAATTCACAGAAATCCTATGACATCACAGTGGACCAGGAAAACAACATGGCTTCATCTACACAGGGCCAGAGCTGGGCTCCAGTAGCATATTGAAGTCACATTCCAAAACAGCAGGTTGCCAAAGGAACATGAAAGGGGATGGCCACTGCTGAAGCTGTGAAGTCCGTGCCTTCTGGGTCTGCAGACTGTGGTCGTCCATTGGTGCTCTTGTGTTTGAGCCTCGTCACCGCTGGTACAGCCATCCTGGGAGAGTCCTGGGAGATAGTGTAGAGGCAGATGGGAAGTGACGTTAGACAGTGCCACTCTTGCTCAGCAAATACAGCAGCACGACCAGCAGATCTGAGCACTGCCATAAACTTCTGCCAAAACAGAACCAGTTAAAAGTTGCAAAGAATAGAAAAACTGAGCCTCAAAAAAAGAAGCATGTCACTAAGAATAATAAGATATCTAGGACTAACCTTCACTAAACAGGTGGAAGCATTGTAAACCGATACTAGCAAAGCTTTGGCTAAAGAAATTCCAGAAGACACAACGAAACGGAAGACTATTCCATGCTGTTGGAATGGAAGAACTAACACACTTGAGACGTCCATAGCGGATAAAGGAGTCTGTGGATTCCAAGCAATCCCAGTCAAAGTTGCAGTGATCTTTCCCACAGAAATAGAAGAGAGAATAATAAAGTCTCTATCCAGAAGGAAAGGACCCTGAATACCCAAAGGAATCCTGAAGAAAATGAACAAAGCAGGACGTATCACACTTTCTGATTTCCACATATACGACGAAGCGCTAGGAACCGAAACGGCACAGTCTGGGCCCAAAAACAGGCACACAAATCCATGGAACAGAATCGAGAGCCCAGAGGTCACCTCACACATATATGCACATGCATACATGCACAACACATTTTCAACCAGGGAAACAAGAGTACACAGCTGAGAAAGGAGAGTCTCAACAAGAAATGGGGCTGGGAAGACTGCACGGCCAAATGTAATACAATGAGAGTAGAGCATGTTTTTACACTAGTCACACACACCACCTCGAAATGGATTAAAGACTTGAATGGAAGACTTGAAACCATGAGACTTCTAAGAGAAAACCTAGGCAGCATGCTCGTTGCCATCTGTCTTAGCAGCCTATTTGGAAGAAGCGTGTGTGACAGGAATGGGCAACAAAGGAAACAGGCAGATGGGAAGCGACGTTAGACTGGGCCAGTCTTCCTCAGCAAATACAGCTGCATTGCCAGCCGATGTGAGCACAGCAGTAAACATCTGCCTAAATAAAACCAATCAAAAGTTGCAAAGGATAGAAAAACTGAACCTCAAAAAAAAAAAAAGAAGCATGCTAGTAGGAAGAACAAGGTATCTAGGAATAACCTGTGCCAAACAGGTGAAAGCTATGTAAACCGAGAAGTAGCAAAGCTTTGGGGAAAGAAATTCCACAAGATACAAGGAAACGGAAGGGCATCAGTGCGCATGGAATGGAAGAAAACGAAGGAAGAATGAAGTATCATCACAATGATACCTTTCTTATCCCTGGAATCAGCATCTCTTTGATCTCTTCAAGTTTCTGTGCCAGGTTTCTGTTTGGAAAAGCTGTTTCTGGGTATCTCTCACTTGAGTATCCCAGCCTAAGCCAATCCTGGTACTGTAAACATGCAGCCATCTGGGGTGACACGTTCACTGTAATGTCATAAACACTCTCAGAATTCAAAGTTGTCCTGACAACCTCCATGCACACAGTGTTTCAGAGCCGTCTCCTCCCAGCCTGACTACTCCCCCTTTGCAGGAAGGATAGTTTTCCTTGTTCTGGATGTGTTGTCGGTTTTCAACTTTGTCCTCTAACTTGCAAAGGTCTACTACATTCCCTCTAGACACCAGTTTCTTTCCTTTAAGATTATCCTGGGTTTTATCGCATATCTTTTGTGGATATGGCCAAATGGGTGGACTTTCCCCAGAGAAAGTCCTGGACTCCCTCCCAAGTTGACGTTGCCCAGGAAATCCTGTGATGCACAATGATCGTGTGATCTCATGGCAGTCTGACAATTCCACCTCGGTGGGTCACATATTTTCCTTCCTTCATGATTTGGGAAAGCGTACCAGATGCGTTCATAGACTCTAATATTCTCATGGTTCTTTTTCTGGTGAGTATTGATAAGGTCTCCTCACAATTACTACTTCTTTATGATCTCTGTGCCAACCATACCTTGAAATCTGGATTTCCTAATGCTAGAAATCTGATCTGTACCCATGATGCTAGCCCCTGAAGCCTGGGCCACGCAAGAGGAAGTTGGGCACTTCCCTGCTGCACCACAGGGCCGGCAATGAATTAGACTTCTGCACCGACCTTTGGCCTGAACTTGGGAAGATGTTGGCGTGCTTCAATCATTCGTGAAGGGAATCAGTAGTAACATCATGGAAGGTATTATTTTCCATTGGGTCATGAGTTTAGGACGGAACATGTTCTCTTGCTAGTATTCCGCTTCATCACTTTGCGAAGGTCTACCTTTCTGTAGCATCATTAAGCACTTTGAGGTGATTACCAATCGTTGGAAGTTCATCCTCTCTGATCTCTTTCAGCCTATAAAGCTTTAGGCCGTAAGTCTGCACCCCTTTTTGGAGTTCTGATTTTATGTGGATTGATTGCCGTAACCCTGCATTCTAACATGCTATGGCTTTCAGATCTACATCCTCATAGATTTAGACTTCTGAGTAGGTTACATCATCTTCACCACCGTAAGGCTAATTACAGGCTCTCACGATACTTGTGCCTAATCAACTCTTTCTCCCTCTGGCCCTCGCCTACTTTTCCTCTGGGAACTACCAATCCCATGTCACATGCTACCTGTTTGTTGGTCCGTTTTTCCTCTTCTCCTGTACGTGAGATCCTGTGGTATTTGACCTTACCCCTGGCGCTTGTTTCACTTCCTCTAGTACCCTCAGGAGCCATTCTGGTGGTCACAAATGGCTGGACTTGCATCCGTTCCAACAGCTGAATGCTATGCCACTGTGTGGCTATAGCCTATCTTCCTTCTCCATTCGTCCCTTGATGGGCATCAGGGAGGCTTCCAAGTCTTGGATATCGGGCGTAAGGCTGTGGTGCTCACAGCAGTGCATGGATCTCTGTGCATTACTGTTTCCATGATCTTTGGATATATACGTCACAGAGGAATAGCTGGATCATATGCTAGGTGGATTCTGAAACATTCTGAATTTTCACTCCTTATTGTAGTGGCTGCATCGGCTCAAACTCCCACCTGCAGTGCAGGAGGCTTCCCTTCTCTCCACCTCCTCTCTGAAACTTGCTGTTTCGTGTCTTCACCCTTATAGCCATTCTGACCACTGTGAGCTGCTATCTCATTGCACTTCGGATTTGCATTGGCCTCAGACTTAATGATGAGGAACATGTTTTCATACAGCCTGTTGGCCATCTTTCTATCTTCCTGGGAGAAATGTGTGTTTCCATCTTTTGCCCAGGTTTTGTTGGGCTCATTGTTTTTTTTCCTGTGGAGATGTATGAGTTCACTGGATCTTATGGCTGTTCACCCCTTCTCCGATGTCTGTTCTGCAAACATCCTGTCGCAGTTGTGCTGTCTTTGCATTGAGTCGATGGAGTCGTTGGCCGGGTAGAAGCTTCTGCGTTGGATGGAGTCACGCTTGTTTCTTGTTTCTTTTGTTGCCCTTACCCAGTCACACATGCTTCTTCCAAGTAGGCGGCTATGCCAGATGGCAAAGAGCAAGCTGCCTGCATTTTCCGGCAGCAGTTTCATGGTTTCAAGTCTTCCATTCAAAGCTTTAATCCATTTCAATGTGGTATGTGTGCCTGTTGTAACATCATGGTCTAGTCTCATTGTGCCACTTGCGGCTCTTAAGTCTTCCAAGCACTGTTTCTTTTCAAGACTCTCCTTTCTCTGCTGTCTCCTCTTGGCTCCCGTGTTGAAAATGGGCTGCCCATATATGTGGCAGTTGACTGCTGGGCTCAATTCTGTTCCATGGGTCTGTGTGCCTATTTTGGGGGAAAGGCTGTGCTGTACCGGTACCTAGCACTTTGTCCTATATTTGGCAATCAGAAAGTGTGATACATGCTGCTTTGTTCATTTCCCTCAGGATTCCTTTTCCTATTCAGGGTCCTTTGTTGCCACATAGAAACTTTAGTATTCTCTCTTCTATTTCTGTGGGAAAGATTTCTGCAACTTTGACTGGGACGACATGGAATGCAGACATTGCTTTTTGCGGTATGGATGCTTAAAGTGTGTTCGTTCTTCCATTCAAAGAACATGGAATAGACTTCCGTTTCCTTGTGTCTTGTGGAATTTCTTTGCCCAAAGCTTTGCTAGATTTCGGTAGACATAGCTTTCTCCTGTTTGGCCAATGTTATTCCTAGATTTTTTTTTTCTTTTTACTGGCATGCTTTCTTTTTTGCCGTTCCTTTTCTCTATTATTAGCAACATTCAATTGGTTTGTTTTGGCAGAAGTTTATGGCTGTGCTCACATCTGCTGGCCATGCTGCTGTATTTGCTGAGCAAGAGTAGCGTGGTATAACGTTGCTTCCCATATGCCTCTACACTGGGTCACACGCCTGGCCTAGAACAGCTGGATGAGCAGTGAGGAGGCTCAGCCCCTGGATTCCATGTGGCCGACCCTTTGTTGCTGACTCAGAACACAGGGACTTCACAGCTGCCCCACTGGCTGGCCCCTTTCATGTTCCATTGGCAATCTGCAGTTGAGTGGAATGTACTTTAACATGTTACTTGAGCCCAACTCTGGCCCTGTGTAGATGAGGCCAGCTTCTTTTTCTGGACCACTGTGATGTCGGAATATTTGTCAGAATCGTGTCTCTTTTCCAATCAGGCTTTGGGGACACAGGGTTTCCGAGCCCGCGTGGAGCAGTCTCAGAACTCACCCTTCCCAGTTAGCCCAGGTTTGACCTTCAATGCAAGTTTTGGGGTTGTGACTTTCTCGGACTTTCAAACGTTCAAGCAGACCCTAACTAAACACTGAAGTCATTCACTGTGGATTATTGAGGTGTGATTTCTGTTTGCCTTCCATTTTCTGGGAGCTTGCTTTCGTTTCCATTGTCTAATCGTCATGGTTCTGAGCTATCTCCCTTCGATATGCTTATCAGTGTGTTCTCCTTCATTTCAAGTTAGGAGTTTGGTATTTCTTTAATCACCATAAGTTCTGTTGGCTGATGTGTGAGTGCTTTCGTTACTGTTGGGTGTTGTCTTTGAATTTCCATCAGTCAGTTGAAGGAATCTTTTCCATCCTAGCCTAGATCCAACTGAGCACTGAGTAAACGTGGTCATCTTGGTTGGTTCGATATTGTGAGATCAGAAACGCCATGTTTGAGGTTGTCCTGGAAACCACCTTCACAGACACAATGGTTCCGAGACAAATTAGATGAGTCTGATGGATTCCTCTCTCCAGGTGAGAGATCCTTTGGAAAGTGCAGAACTTCACACCTGATCCTTGAACGCTCCACTAGTTTACGTCTAGATACTGGCTTACTTTATTTCCACAGGTTTTGTTATTTGTTTAATTTACCTCCTCAGCTGTGGCATGCTTATATTCCTTTAAGTAGAATGGTAATGTTCTAAGTTTCAGCAAACATCGTTATGCGTGGTGTCAAATACCTAATCAATACTCCTTCTACGGCAAGAGATGGGGGAGAGAATCTCATTGATCTCAACTGAGCACTCTAGCCTGGGAGGACAGCCTTCACACAGTAACGAAGCTTTCTGCAAAAGGGTGCTTTTGCGCACTCTTGCTGAGTCCTTCCAAACCAAGAGACATACCCCAAGCATGACAGGGGCCCATTCCTTCCAGGCTTCAAATAGATGCCTAGTGACACATTACCATGTACCCAGTGGGTGCCTATGACGCCAGAGCTATGGAAAGTGAGACTTCTCTTCACAGAATACTAGGGACCTAGGACCGGGGCCTCTATTCTTCTCTTCAATGTCTTCAAGGGATCATTCTTGACTTTGGATTATGAGTAAGGCAGAAGGCCAACATAAGTCTGATAAGCCCAAGGTCCGGCCTCTAGTTTCAAGTCAAGTTTCAAGCTTGAATCAACATGGCCTCCCCATCGACTTGAGGAGATGGCAATGTTCTCCTCTCAGTGCTTGTCCCTCTGTTATCACTTCTTCCCAATGATTCCTTTCTTATCCATTGAATTAGCGTCTCTTGCATCTCTTCACCTTTCTGTGCCCAGATCTGTTTGCAAAAGCTGTATCTGGGTATCTGTCACTTGAGTATCCAAGCCTAGGCCAATCCTCGGGCTGGAGACCTGCGGCCATCTTGGGTGACATGTTTACCGTGATGTCATAAACACCCTCAGAATTCTAAGCTGTCCTGAAAACCTCCATGCACACAGTTCTTCACGACCATCTCATACCAGTCTGACTACTTCCCCTTTCCAGGTAGGATAGTTTTCCTTGTTCTGGATTCCGTGTCTGTTTATAACTTTATCCTCGAACTTTGAAAGGTCTACTACAATCCCGCTGGACACCAGTTTCTTTCCTTTCAGATTATCCTGGGTTTTATCTCTCATCATTTGTGGATGAGTCCAAATGGGTGGACTTTCCCCAGAGAAAGCCCTGGAGTCCCTCCCGAGATTGATTTTCCTGGTCAATCCTCTGATGTGTAATGATCGTGTCATCTCCATTTCCACCTTGGCAGGTCACATGTTTTCCTTCCTTCATCATTTGGGGAAGTGTTCCTGATGCGTTCATAGATTGTAATATTCCCATGGTTCTTACTCGGATGTGTATTCATAACGTCTCTTCACAATTTCGACTTCTTTAGGATGTCTGTCTGCACCATACCGTGAAATCTATATTTGCTAATGCTACTAATCTGATCTGCACCCGTGATGCTCGCCGATGAAGCCTGTACCACCCCAGTGGAATGTGGGAACTTACCCAGTACACCACAGGGCCGGCACTGAATTGGATTCTTGGACCAACATTTTGCCTGAACTGGGGAAGATGTTGGCCTGCTTTGATTATTTGTAAAGGTAATTAGTAGTATCATCATGGATGGTAACCTTTTCCTTTGGATCCTGAGTTTAGCACGGAACATGTTCTCTTGGTAGAGTTGTTCTTCATCTCTTTGCCACTGTCTACCTTTCTGTAGCATTATTAAGCACTTGGAGGTGATTAGCAATGCTTGGAAGTTCATCTTCTCTAATCTCTTTCAGCCTCCAAAGCTTTAGGCCATAAACCTGCTTGCCTTTTTGTAGTTTTGATTTTACATGAATTGATTGCCATAACCCTGCATTATAACACCCTATTGTTTTCAGATTTACAACCTCCTAGATTTAGACTTCTTTGTATGGTACATCATCTTCACCACCGTAAGCATAATGACATGCCCATACCACACACTGGTGCCTAATCAACTCTTTCTTCCACTGTCTTCTGCCACCGATTCCCTCTGGGAACCCCCAATCCCTTGTCATGTGCTACCTGTTTGATTCTCCTTATTTTACTCCTCTCCTTGTAAGTGAGATGCTACGGTACTTGACTTTCTCCCTGGGGCTTCTTTCAGTTCCCCTCATACCCTCAGGAGCCATTCTGGTGTCACAAATGGCTGGACTGCACCCTTTCTTGCAGCTGAGTGCTATCCCATTGTGCGGCTATAGCCAATCTTCTTTCTCCATTTGTCCCTTGATGGGCCCCAGGGCGATATCCAAGTCCTGGACATCAGGAATAAGGCTGTGGTGAACACAGCGGTGCAGGGATTCCTATGCGTTGGTGTTTCCAAGTTCTTCGGAGAAATACACTGCAGAGGAATAGCTGGATCATATGGTAGATGGATTCTGAAATTTCTGCAGAAATTCCACACTGCTTTGCGTAGTTCCCGCACCGGCTTACACTCCCACCAACGGTGCAGGAGGCTTTCCTTCTCTCCACCTCCTCTCCGACACTTGTTGTTTCCTGTCTTGTTCCTTATGGGCATTCTGCCCACAATGTGCTGTTATCTCATTACCATTTGGATTTGCATTTGCCTTACACGTAATGATTATGAACATGTGTTCATACAGCTGTTGGCTATCTTTCTATCTTATTTGGTAAAACTCTGTTTCCATCTTTTGCCCAGGTTTTAATGGGCTTGTTGTTTTTTCTCTTGTGTTGGCATGTGTGGTCGTTGGCTCTTTTGGCTATTCAGTCCTTCTCCGATGTGTGGTTTGAAACATCCACTCGCAGTTGTGCTGTCTTTGCATTGAGTGGATGGTTTCCTCGGCTGGGCAGAAGCTTCTGCGTTGGACGCAATCCCATTTGTTTCTTGTTTCGTGTGTTGCCCTTGCCCAGTCACACATGCTTCTTCCAAATAGGCAGCTATGCCACATGGCCATGAGCAAGGTGCTGGTTTTCTACTAGAAGTTTCACGGTTTCAAGTCTTCCGTTGAAGGCTTTAATCCATTTCGAGGTGGTGTGTGTGCCTGATGTAACATCATGGTCTACTCTCATTGTGTCACATATGGCTGTGCATTTTTCCAGCACCTTTTCTTCTTGAGACTCTCCTTTCTCCACTGATCCTCTTGGCTTCCTAGTTGCAAATGGGCTGTCCATATATGTGTGAGTTGACCTCTGGGCTCTCGATTCTTTTCCGTTGATCTCTGTGTCTGTTTTTGAGACCAGACTGTGCTGTTTCGGTACGTAGCACTTCGTCCTACATGTTGAAATCAGTAAATGTGACATGTCCTGCTTTGTTCGTTTTCCTCAGGATTCCTTTGGGTATTCAGGGTCCCTTGTTGCTGGATAGAGACTTAAGGATTCTCTCTTCTATTTCTGTGGGAAAGATTCTGCAACTTTGACTGGGATTGCATGGAATCCAGAGATTGCTTTATCCGTTATGGAGGTTTCAATATTTTAGTTCCTACATTCCTATAGCAAGGAATACCCTTCCATTTGCTTGTGTCTTCTGGAATTTCTTTCCCCAAAGTTTTGCTAGTTTCCGATTTCCATATCTTGCACCTGTTTAGCTAAGCTTATTTCTAGAGATCTTATTCTTTTTTTGCTGAGGTTTGGTTTTTCTGTTCTTTTCAAGTTTTCATTAGTTTTGTTTTGGCTGATGTTTATGGCTGTGCTCAGATCTGCTGTCGATGTTGCTGTATTTGCTGAGGAATACTGACGCTGTCTGACGTTGCTTCCCAGCTGCCTCTACACTACCTCCCATGCCTCTCTGAGAATGGCTGGACCAGCGGTGAGGAGGTTCACCCTCAGGATTCCGCATGGCCACCCAGAACGTGCAGACTTCACCACTGCACCACGGGCCGGCACCTTTCATGTTCCATTGGCAACCTGCAGTTAGTGGAATGTGACTTGAATATGCTACCTGAGCCCAACTCGGGCACTGTGTAGATGAGGCCAGTTTGTTTTTCTTCTCCACTGTGATGTCAGAGGATTTGTCAGAATTGTGTCTCTGCTGTCCCTGCAAACTTCATAGACACAGGCTTACAGAGCCTGATTTTAGCAGTCTCATAACTCACCCTTACCAGTTTTCCTAGGTTTGACATTTGCTTGGGTTTTTGGGATTGTGACTTACTCCGACTTTTGAACGTTCAGAGTATGTCTAAAACTGACATCCTTCTTTATGTATTATTCATGTGTGATTTCTGTGTGCCTTCCATTTTCTGGGACCGTTTTTTATTTTCCGTGGTAGAATCGTTGATATGGGCTCAGCGAGCTGAAGACTTGAATGAAAGATTGCTTGGACTCTCAAGATCCTGCATTGGTGCTCTTTTATTGAGAGAACAGTACAGGGTAGCATGGGGACAGGACACATTAGCAGTCAAGAGCTACTGCTGCTGCTGCCTGGGGACAGGACCCATGGGTAGTCAGAGCTATTGCTGCTGCCCTGACTAGAGGGTTAGGGCTAATTTCATAAGGCATGGGTATATGACTTATTTTTACTTGAAAAAGAAATAATGATGTAAAATGTCTTTAAATGATTTCAGTACAGATGGGGTCTGGACATTGTGTTGTCATATTTTTAGATACGAATCTGGCCATATAGATCAGCATGTAGGTGAGAATGCCCTGGGCTTCTCGCCCTGGGGCAGCCCTAATTCATACCATAAAAAAATCCACTGGGTCATATAGTTTGGCATGTAGTCCAGGTCACCTTCAGCTTCCCTAGCTGGGGCTGCCCGGATCCACATCATAAAACCTCCCTGAACCTATTTGGACTGGAAATCTTTGAGGATATGGATGATGGTCAGTCTTCTGTGAGTACTTCTGGCTGTACAGGGTTGTAGAGCTGTCCCTAAATGGGGCCATAGGTACACTTAGGCAGTTTAGTGGACCAGAAGGCTTGCCCCATTGAGTTCAAGCCTGACAAGTTATATAGATCCTCTGGAGATGACAGAGTCATTGACAAGAGGTGGTCCAGGAAGTGAAACATTTTTGACATGCATAAGACAAACAATGAAACAGACAACAAAATATCATAAGAAATACAAGCAGTATGTTTAACCCAATGAATAAGGTTTTGAAGTAGTGCAGAAACCTTGTCCTGACTAGGAGTTTAACCAATCATTTAGATTTAGGGTTGGTCATACATGGATTTAATTTGGTGGCTGGGATACCAAGTCAGAAATATTTTGATGGTAGTCAGGAATATAGACACAACATTCAGTTTTTATAATGGCACAGGTGCCCCCTTGTGCTGCTGTCAAGACATCCAGAGCCAATTGGATTTGGAAGACTGCCTTTCACACTTGGGATACTTCTAAATTGAGCAGTGAAATGCTATGTTGTGTATCATTTAATGCCTTCATAGTAAATTTGTTTAGGACTTCCATGGGCAAGACTTGAATATGCTACAAAAGTCGTTTCCTAATTGGTGAAAGAAAATTGCGGAAAGATGGTCATACCAGCGGAAGACAGGGCTGGTCAAGGGCTGTTGCAAGTTGGGTAGGTTAGCAGGAGGAGATATAGTAAATGTATGCAGACAAAGCCTAGAGTGCATCATCCAATCCATGCAGGTGGTAGCCAAGGTCATAAATTGGAGCCACATATCCACTGAGCACCGTTAGGGGCTAACCAATGCGTGTTGAGCCATGTATCCCAGTCAGTCTGAAACCAATCAGTATTTTTTTTAAGGCTATGATATGAGAACACATCTATCAGGGATTTTTTCCCATAGGTCGAGTGCTATAAGGCCATGTATCACAGGGGTGATTATTTTTCCTCAAAAGAAAGTGGCCTTTTACTGAGTTGCCCACTAGTAGGAGTGAACCAAATATATTCATCCCAAATTTTGTATTGTCCATCCTGTGTCTATTAATAAGTTGGGGACATTACCTTTGGAACTTGTTCTGTACGATCCAACTGTGACAAGGCAAATCTAGTTAGTATTTGGACAGTAGTATTGAAGGAAAATGTTTGATTGTGGCCAGGGAACTTCCAGGTGTCAGAGGTAGATGGCCACAAGGAGACATTACTATTAATAATACATGAATATTGCAGAAGAAAAGAGCTAGAATCTAATATCCATGAATGATTACTATAGCTTCTACAGAAACATAATTTTTTTCTCTCTTAAATCACTCTCATTTTTACAAAAGATAGCCAAATCAGGATTACCGGGTTTGCAAATCAAGTGTAGTTTCAATACAACTTGCTCCAATTATTTACATAAGAGCAGCAAGAATAGTAATTGTTCATACAGGCTTTTTTAAATGTGCTTCACTGGATCTTTTCCTGTGGAATCTCGGATTGAACCGTGAAGGACTCTAGAGGCCAGAAAAGCCAAGCCAAGGACTTGCCATCAGATTTGGCCTGAAGTACCTACAGATTTCAGTGGTGTTCTCTTTGAGGTCTCCCCAAATTTTCGGAGGTTCCTTGCACCAGCCAGATAAGCAAGCTTCCTTACTTACCGGGTAAGATTGCCAAAATCTCAGTAAACAAGATACCAGGCCTGTGTTTCCGAGTGGCTGTATTCCAGAAAGTCCAATCTTTGTTCCTGAAACGCTGTCTTGTCATATCTGAGGCTGTGTGTTTCAAATATGACATTCCAGTCAAAGCCTTGGTAATATAACCAATGTGTCCTGTTATAAGGAGAACAGATTCTTATGGAACTTATGAAAATATTGCCACGAAATGACCATACTCAGTCACAAAGGGTTTCCAAATTCAGGAGGGATAAGTTAGGCAGACAAAGATAATTGTTTCAGTTTTGCTCATAAAGGTATAATTTCACCAAATGGCTGTAAGTTATAGTTAGCATAAGAGAAAAGAGAAAAAGATTTCCTTCATTATGAGAAAACAAAACAACACATCCAAACTCAACAATATTTCAAACAGAAGTCCTAAAAATTTATAATCGTCCTAATCAGTGCACACAGTCCTGTATAATCAATTCTTGAGCTGAATCTTTTGTTAGCAGATCGATGAGCATAGTTTCTGTTAGAATTCTGTCATTTCTTACTCCGTTCAGTTTTACAATCTGAAGGTTTATCAGAAACCTGTCGTTTAGACTCTTTGTGTCAGAATTCTTTCCAGGAATTTCTTGGAAGTTGAAACATATTTGCAAAAGGAAAAAGCATCAGAGTAAAACAACAACTATCTGCAAATGGACAAAGAACTCAAAAGGGCAATTGGCAAAGAAACTTGACTACTTCTGTGACATATAACACTGCCAGATAATAAGTGAACTTATCACTGATAACCAGGGCAGATCAGAATTTTAGGAATGCTATCTAATTTTGAAACGTCTATATTAATAACATTTACCCATGAAATACCAGCTAAGAAAGTCTATTGTCACTGATTTCACAATGTTTCCCATTTAATTTAATAGACCAAATAAACCAAATTACTCTGGCATTTTCCTCCTTGTAGGAAGAAAGAGCAAATTTCTTTGAGAAGTCTCAGGGACCCTCTGAAAATCCACAGAGTAATCATTCTTCTGTCTACCAGGTCTAAAGAACGCCTTCATTCAGGATTTGAATATTTTTGAGGGAGAAACTTGTCACAACATATCAAAAGTTTTTAAAATGTTGTTCAAATAGCAAACAACACTCACTGTGAAACAATGCTCAGGTATCCATTCAAAGTGATAACAGAAAGAGTCAAAAATATTAAGAGTAACCTCAGCCATTATTTTCACAAAACAGATTTGTCTCTTAGGTAGACTTACTCAAAGAAACAGCTTTTATAACCTCTTTATCAAGAGCAGATCAAAAGTTCAAGAAAATGTATCCTTTTAGAGAAAACCAAATTTGAATTTCTGCACCTACTTATGTTTCACATTCAAACTCATTCACTTAATTGAACTTACTTTAGTCTACTTGAGCAGGCATAAAACTCATTTCAGAATTCCTCCTTCACAAACCTTCTACATCTTTCTTTTTCATTTTCAGTACTTGTCCCAAAGTCTTTCTTTTTTCCTTTCTAGTACATCAGGAGCAATTTATCTTTCTTAACCCATCAAACAAAAATATTTCCATTCTTTATACCTTTTTTACTGAAAACATACATTTTAACTTCCTTGAATACAGAGCTCTTTTGCTTAGTAATTTCCAGTAGCTTTAATTCCATAGGTTAGTTAGAGCCTTTAACACTTAACGGACCTAGTAAACACTAAAAAGGTAAACAATTATGCAATGTCTTTTATATCAGCATTCTAAACACTTCACAACTTAAGAAACACGCCACTTCGCAATAAAACACAAGGCACGCTTTTTGATACACCCACACGCTTTTAGCCACTTCAATAAGAAGCCAAAAGTAGATAACTTAGATATGTTTAACAATAATGTGTGAGTGTTCCAATGTATCCAAAAGTGACCCGCATATTCATCTTTTTATCATTTAACTTAACTTGGCAAAACTCAAGATTGTTACCAAAAAGGATTTCGAAGCTGTTTTTTTCCCCAAGTATACAGACCATAAAAGTTATTGTACTCACTTTTATGAGTTTTAGGTATTTAAGCCATTTGTTTCCAACAATTATGCTCAGATTACCTATGGAAACCTCATGAGGCATTAGACAAAACTGGTCATCATTTAAAGCTATTATTTTGCTGACAAATTTAACAGACAGCATGAACTTATATGACTAGTAAACCGAGTCTGAATGCCTGCATAATATGCAAATACTGACAACTCTGACAAGAAGACAATTTTCAATGAAACCAACAAACTTAAACAAGCTTTCATTTACCAAAGGTTAATTCACGTCACGTTAACTTTGAAAGTCACTTTGTTAATTTCGACTACATTTAGAATTTAAGAAAGCACGTACTTTAAGCCAACTAAACAGAGATCTTAATTTTGGCCAGACCATCCAGGGGTTAAAACATCACACGTACAATGTACACATAGACACATATACACAGAGACTGTACAACTATTGTTTTAAAACTACTGCCATGAATCAGGTACAATATATAAAGCTCACCAGTTACAAATCAAAACTTTGTTTTGAGCCTTTTTACTAATACTTATGGGGAAGACCCTCAAGATGCTAGACTTTTTGCAAGGGCACACTTATGGCCATTTATCCTTTCCCCTCCTTTTTTTTTTCAGTCTTAAGAATGAGTGATATGCTAGATAGTAGTTCCTGGAGAGGGGGGGAAGATAATCCTTTTCATGGTAAAGGAACAAGGTGGAATCTGAACTGCCTCTAGAACTGTCTTTCCAGTCTTGCAAGGATTTTCTAAGGACGGTTGCTCTTGATTTCTCAGAAACTGGACTGGAACTTGAAGGACGTTCTAGGTTGATCTACCTGTCCAACTGCACCAGAAAGACAGAGAGAAACATCACACATTTTCTACCAGCTGGAGTTTCTGGGGCATAACCCATACAATTGAAAGTGTTTCTAATTAGTTAGAATGACCCTGAGTGATGAGTCTTAAGGGATGCTTATCTCATTCCCCACGGCAGTAAAGCCAGTGTCCGACTGACAGTGAAGTGGAGAAGGGTGGAATGCATACAAAGGGCTTGAACTGGCTGGAGGCCGGGGCTCCCAGTACCCGGGTTGAGAATGAAGTTGCTTGCAAAAGGTGTTCAAGTTTTCCGATTTTACAGACGTTCCAGGTTCTGGTCAAGTCCAGCCTGAACTTAACCAAGACTGGGTGATAAAAGAGGACATGATGAGCAAAACAAAGAAAGGAAATGAAGACATCAGACCTCACCCTCATGGCCGCTCAAAGTGGGTTATCAAGAGAAGACTCACACAACAGTTCCCGTGCTGGGGCACACTACTGTAGCATGACAGTTGACAGAATAAATCACAGGTCTGCTACCCTCATAGCCAACTCAGTAGGTGACTAAAACACTCAATGAGTCAACCCCCAAGAGAGGGCACCCTACTTGGGCTTTCTGGGGTGATCAGGCCCAGAAATGCCAAGTTTGGGCTCCCAGAGGTGGAGGCCATGACTGTTGACAGATTTCTTTGCTTCCCTGTTTCAAAGCTCAAAAGGAGACGAAAATCGCCATTGCAACTCTAAGAAAGATGAAAGAGACAGGTCCATTACCTTGAAAATCCCCCCTGAACCTGTGGCAGCATCCTACCTGTCATTCCTACTGTGGGGTTCCTATAAGAAGGGGTGATGGGGGTGTCCCCCAGCATTGCATCCATTGCATATCTTCCCTGGTATGCCTGGAAGTTACAGGTGCCTGGTGAACATCCTTACTATTCGGCGTGGCAGTAATAGGTGCCTGGTGAATGGTCCCCAAGAGAAAGGGAGAAGTTCAAGAGAGAACAGGATGGAGAAAATTAGTGAGGCATTTTCCGCCGCTCTGGGGGACATTCTACCCAATTGCGTGTTGGAGGCATTCTCCAAGAAGGGCTTCCCATACGCAACCAAAGGTTAGACTTTGGTACTTTCCTTGAACTGGAGTCCCAATTGGGACATTCACACAGTTCAGAGCATGGTCAGGTGCCATGGGAGGTATCCCAATCCAGCCTTAGGAAGAGAAACCTTCCAAGGGAGTCTTGCAGATTGCTGACCATCCTAATGACTTAAGTGGCCAACCCGTGCCCACCTAAAATTAGTATATTAGAGATAGAGTCAGGAAGGAATGGAGTAATTCACTCTACATCGCCCTTAGGCTTAAGGTACTGATTCTCTTCAAGCTGAATGCCATGATTTGCCCCATAGAGTAGCCATGGGCAGCAAACGTGGATTCATACAGCTATCCAAGACAGTTCCTGATGGAGAAGTGAATTTAGATTCATCCTCGAAACAGAGAGAGGCACAAGGAAGAAAAGGGCACTTACCAGAAGTTGGGCTCAGAAACCAATAAAGCAAGTTCCCGGTAGGGGCCCACAATATATGATGGTGGGTCAGCAAGCTGATAAGTCGGAAGAAAGATTTCTTGGTCTCTCAAGGCCTGGCAGAGGTGCTCTTTTATTTAGAGAATGGTACAGGATAACATAGGGACAGGACCCATGGGGAGTAAAGAGTTGCTTCATGGGGACAGGACCTATGGGTAGTGAAGAGCTGCAGGCATGGGAACTGGACGCACGTGCAGTGAATACCTGCCTCTGCTGCATGGGGAAAGGAGCCATGGGCAGTCAGAAGTCCTACCGCTGCCCTGAGTTGAGGGTAAGGGCAAATTTTATAAGACATGGCTACGTGACATTTTTACTGGAAAAAGAAAAGATTATGTAAAAAGCCATTAAAGGACTTCAGTACAGATGGAGTCTGCTTATTGTGTGGTCGTTTAACATTAGATACGAATTTGGCCATATAGATAGGCATGTAGGTGAGCATCGCCTGGGCTTCTCTCACTGGGGCGCCTCTAATTCATACCAAAAAAAATTCACCGGGTCATATGCTTTGACATGTAGGCCAGGTAACCTTGGGCTTTTCGAGCTGGGGCAGCCTTAATCCACATCAATCGTCATTGTCTTTCTCAGCTATCTCCCATAGATACGCTTATCAGTCTGTTCTCCTTCATACCAAGTTATGAATTTTGTATTTCTTTAATCACCATATGTTCTCTAGGCTGATGTGTGAGTGTTTTCATGATTGTTGGGCATTGCCTTTGAATTTCCATCGTTCACTTGAAGGAATCTTTGCTATCCTAGCCTAGGTCCAACTGAGCACTGAGAACACGAGGTGGTCTTGGTTGGTTTGACATTCTGAGATCAGAAACTCCAAATTCTAGGTTGTCCAGGCAACCACCTTATGGACATAATGTTTCTGAGACAAATTAGAGAAATCTGATGAATTCCTGTCTCCAGGTAAGATATTTTTATGTCTCTTTTCTAAATTTGGGAAGGCTGGAACTTGACCCTGGATCCATGGTCCTTCTAGTAGATTTCATCTAGATACTTCTTTACTTTATTTCTGTAGGGTTTGTAAGTTGTTTGATTTACACCCTAAGCTCTGGCATGTTTATTTTTCGTTAAATATAAGTGTAATGTTCTAATTTTCAGCCAACTTCCTCACATATGCTGTCAAAACACATAGTCAATAATCTTCTACGGCCAGAGATGGGAGAGAATTTCGCTGGTGCCAAACTGAGCATTCTAGCTTTGGATGTCAGCCTTCACTTTGGATTGGTGATTCCCAGAGGGAATGAAAAAATCCAAAAAGGCGTGCTGATTTGGGGCATAAAGGATTTGAGGCTGAAAGAGATTAGAGAAGATGAACTTCCAAGGACTGTGAATCTCCTCCAAATGCTTAATGATGCTACAGAAAGTAGACCATTGCAAATAGATTATGGGGAATACTATGAAGAGAATGTGTTCCCTGCTAAACAGATGAACCAAGGGAAAATGTTACCGTCTATGATGTTACTAGTAATTACATTCACGAATAATCACAGCAGGCCATCTTCTTCCCAAGTTCAGGATAAATATGGGTCCACAAGTAAAATTCAGGGCCAGCCATGTGTTCAGGAGTGTAAGTGCCCACATTCCTATTGGGTGGCCTGGGATTCATGGATTCGCATCACTGGTGCTGATCAGATTAGTAACGTTGGGAAAGATAGATTTCATGGTATGGTGTGTACAGAGATCACAAAGAAGTCGAAATTGTGAGCATACA
This sequence comes from Equus asinus, assembly GCF_041296235.1. Lineage (NCBI taxonomy): Eukaryota > Metazoa > Chordata > Mammalia > Perissodactyla > Equidae > Equus > Equus asinus. The sequence goes on along the minus strand of NC_091790.1, from coordinate 8,439,016 downwards.
TCAGAGATAGGCAATAGGAAAAAAACATGAAAGTATTGCGATCTATGACACATCTGGTACACTTCCTTAAATACAGACTGAAGGAAGTGATGTGACCTGCATAGGTAGAATTGGCGGACTGCATGAGATGACACGATCATTGCACATCAGAGGCTTGAGTGGGCAACTTCAACTTTGGATGGACTCCAGGACTTTCACTGGGGAAAGTCTACACATTCGGCCATATTCACAAAATGTAACAGATAAAAACCAGGATAAACTTAAAGTAAAGAAACCATGTCTAGAGAGAATGTAGTAGACATTTAAAAGTTCAAGGATAAAGTTAGAAACCCACAAGAAATCCAGGAAATGGAAAACTATTCAAGCTGGAAAGGGAGAGTAGTCGTCTGTATAGAAGATGCTGGGACAGCTTAGAAGTTTGAGGGAGTTTATGACATCACAGTGAACATGTCACCCAAGATGGCCTCATGGTTATAGTCTGAGGATTGTCCTAGCCTACGATACTCAAGTTAGAGATACCCAGAAGAGAATTTAAAAACAGAAACCAGGCACTGAAACTTGAAGAAAGAGAATACACGCTGATTAAAGGGGTAAGAAAGAAGTCATTGTGAGGAAGCAATAATAGGGGGACAAGCGCTGAGTGGAGAACATTGTAATCTACTCAAGTGTATGGGGAGGCCATGCTGATGCAAGCTTGAAACTTGATTTGAAACCAGAGGCTGGACTTGGGGCTTATCAGACCTACATTGTCCTTCTGCCTTAATCATAATCCAAAATTAAGAATGATCTCCTGAGGACACAGTAGACAATGATTGATGCTTCCTTTCCTATGCCCATAGCATTCATTGAAGAGAAGTCCCACTTTCCATGGCTCTGGCATTACAGAGGCCCATTTGGTACATGCTAATCTGTCACAAGATATCTCTTTGAACCCTTGAAGGAATGGACCCCCGTCATGCTTCGTGTATGTCCCATTGTTTGACAGGGCTCCAGAATTGTGCTGAGAAGCACCCTATTCCAGACGGATTCGTTGCTTTGTGAGGGCTGCCCTACCAGGCTAGTATGCTTGGTTTGGCATCAATGAAATTCTCTCCCCATATCTCTTGAAGTAGAATGATTATTAATATCGTGTATTGACAGCATATGTAAGGAGGTTGGCTCAAAATTAGAACATTACAATTATGTTTATAGAAAAATAAACATGCCAGAGCTGAGGATGTAAATCGAACAAGTAAAACACTCTATAGAAATATAGTAAGCCAGCATCTAGACGTAATCTAGTGGAACACTCAAGGATCGGGAGTAAAGTTCGAAACTTCCCAAATCCAGAAATGAGACAGAAAAGTATCTTACCTGGTGCAGAGTTCATCAGATTTCTCTAATATGTCTCGGAAACATAATGTCCGTGAAGGCGGTTGCCAGCACAACCTCGAATCTGGAGTTTCTGATCTCAGAATGTCAAAGCAACCAAGACGACCACGTGTTCTCAGGGCTCAGTGTCACCTCGGCCAGGATAGCAGTTTCCTACAGGTGACCAATGGAAATTCAAAGACAACACGCAACAATCACGAAAAGACTCAGACCTCGGCATACAGAACATATGGTGATTACAGAAATACAAAAGTCATAGCTTGCAATGAAGGAGAACGGACTGATAAGCATATTGAAGAGAGACAGGTCAGAAAGACCACAACGATTAGACTTTGGAAAAGAGGAAAAACTCCCTGAAAATGGAAGGTCAATAGAAATCACATCTGAATAATACACAGTGAAAGACTTCAGTCATTAGACAGACTCTGACTGGACGTTTGAAAGTCCGAGAAAGTCACAACGCCAAAAACTGCAGCGAAGTTCAAACCTGGACTAACTGGGAAGGTTGAGTTATGGGACTGCTCCACGCGGGCTCTGAAAGCCTGCATCCACGAGGCTAGACAGGACAGCAGCCACACGATTCTGACAAATCCTCAGACATCACAGAGGGCCAGAAAAAGAAGCTGGCCTCATCTACACAGGGCCAGATGTGGGCTCAAGTAGCATATTCAAGTCACATCCCACTCAACTGCAGGTTGCCAATGGAACACGAAAGGGGCCGGCCAGTGGGGAAGTGGTGAAGTCCGCGCATTCTGGTTTGGGAGCCCAGCTTCGGCCACATGGAATCCTGCAGGTGAGCATCCTCACGGCTCGTCCAGCCATTCTGGGGCAGATGTGTGAGGTAGTGTATAGGTAGATGGGAAGCGACATTAGACAGCTCCACTCTTCCACAGCAAATACAGCAGCACGGCTCGCAGATGTGAGCACAGCCATAAACTTCTGCCAAAACAAAGCCAATCGAACGTTGCAAAGAATTGAAAAATTGAACCTCAAAAAAGAAAGCATGCCAGTAAGAAGTAAAAGATGTCTAGCAATAACCTTGGCCAAACAGGAGAAAGCTATGGAAACCGAAATCCAGCAAAGATTCTGGGGAAGAAACTCCAGAAGACACAAGGAGACGGAAGGCTATTCCGTGTTCTTCGAATGGAAGAACTAACACACTTGAAGCGTCCATACCGCATAAAGCCATCTCTGGATTCCATGCAGTCCCAGTCAAAGTCGCAGCACTATTTCCCACAGAAATTGAAGAGAGAATCCTAGAGTTTCTATCCAGCAACAAAGGACACTGAATAGCCAAAGGAATACTGAGGAAAACGGACAAAGCAGCAGGCATCACACTTATTGATTTCCAGATATACAATGAAGTGCTAGGTACGGAAACAGCACAGCCTGGTGTCCAAAAGAGGCACACAGACCCATGGAACAGAATCGAGAGCCCAGAGGTCAACTGACACACATATGGACAGCCCATTTTCGACCAGGGAGCCAGAAGGAGACAGCAGAGAAAGGAGAGTCTCGACAAGAAATGGTGCTGGGAAGACAGCACAGCCACATGGAACACCGTGAGAGTAGACCGTGATGTTACACCAGCGACACACACCACCTCGAAATGGATTAAAGCCTTGAACGGAAGACTTGAAAACGTGCAGCTTCTAGGAGAAAACGCAGGCGGCTTGCTCTTTGCCATCTGGCTTAGCCACCTGTTTGGAAGAAGCATGTGTGACGGGGCAAGGGAAACGAAGGAAACAAGAAACAAGGGGGACTCCATCCAACGCAGAAGCTTTTGCACAGCCAATGACACCATCGCCTGAATGCAAAGACTGTGCAACAACTGACAGCAGATGTTTGCAAACCGCACATCGGAGAATGGGTGAACAGCCATAAGATCAAATGAACTCATACGTCTTCACAGGAAAAAAAAACAGCGAGCCCAATAAAACCAGGGCAAAAGATGGAAACAGACAGCTCTCCCAGGAAGATAGAAAGATGGAAAACAGGCTGTATGAAAACATGCTCATCAACATTAAGTCTCTGCTCAATGAAAATATGAACGGCACTGAGATAGCAGCTCACAGTGGTCAGAATGGCTATAAGGATGAAGACAGGAACCAACAAGTTTCAGAGAGGAGGTGGAGAGAAGGGAAGCCTCCTGCACTGCTGGTGGGAGTGTAAACCGGTGCAGCCACTACGCGAAGTGGTGTGGAATTGCCTCAGAATTTTCAGAATCCATTTACCACATGATCCAGGTATTCCTCTGTGGCGTATATATCCAAAGATCTTGGAAACACTAATGCACAGAGATCCGTGCATCGCTGTATTCCCCACAGCCTTACTCCCGATATGCAACACTTGGAAACCTCCCTGATGCCCATCAAGGGACGAATGGAGAAGGAAGATGGGCTATAGCCACACAATGGCATAGCACTCAGCTGCAGGAACAGATGCAGTACAGCCATTTGTGACCACCTGAATGGCTCCTGAGGGTATCAGGGGAACTGAAACAAGCCCTGGGGTAAGGTCAACTACCACAGGATCTCACGTACAAGGAGAAGAGGAAAAATGGACCAACAAAAAGGTAGCACATGACATAGGATTGGCAGTTCCCAGAGGGAAAGGGGGGCGGGGGACGGAGGGACAGAGTTGATTAGGCACAAGTGTGTGGTGAGGGCCTGTAATGAGGCTTACGCTGGTGAAGATGATGTAGCCTACACAGAAGTCTAAATCTATGAGGATGTAGATTTGAAAGCTATAGGATGTTAGAATGCAGGGTTACGGAAATCAATTCACATAAAATAAAAACTCCAAAAATGGGTGCAGATTTACGGCCTAAACCTTTGGAGGCTGAAAGAGATTAGAGAAGATGAACATCCAAGGATTAGCAATCGCCTCCAAATGCTTAATGATGATACAGAAAGGTAGAACTTTGCAAAGAGATGAAGAGGAATACTACCAAGAGAACATGGTCCGAGCCAAATCATGAATCAACGGCAAATGTTACCGACACTAATGTTACTACCGCTTCCCTTCACGAATGATCGAAACAGGCCAACACCTTCCCAAATTCAGGCTAAAGGTTGGTCCAAAAGCCCAATTTGGGGCCTGGCTGTGGTGTAGCAGGTAAGTGCCCACATCCGCTTGGGCGGCCCGGGCTTCACCGGCTAGCATCACGCTTGGGGATCAGATTACTAGCATTAGGAAATACAGATTTCAAGGTCTGGTGGTCACAGAGATCATAAAGAAGTAGAAATGGTGAGGAGACCTTATCAGTACGCACCAGAAAAAGATCCAGGAGAATATTACAATCTATGAACGCATAAGGAACACTTCCCCAAATGATGAAGGAAGGAAAACCTGTGACCTGCCAAGGTGGAATTATCAGACTGCTAGGAGATCACACGATCAGTGTGCATCAGGGGAATGCCTGGGCAACTTCCACATGAGAGGGCCTCCCGGACGTTCTCTGGGGAAAGTCCACACATTTGGCCATATCCACAAAAGATAAGAGATAAAACCCGGGATAAGCTTAAAGGAAAGAAACCGGTGTCTAGAGGGAACTTAGTAGACCCTTCAAGTCCTTGGAGAAAGTTAGAAACCGACAAGAAATCCAGAGGAAGGAAAACTATCCTACCTGGAAAGGGGGACTAGTCAGATTGGGATGAGACGGCTCTGAAACGCTGTGTGCATTGAGGTTGTCAGGACAACTTAGAATCTGAGGGTGTTTATGACATCACGGTGAACATGTCACCCAAGATGGCCGCATGTTTACAGTCCGAGGATTGGCCTAGTCTAGGACACTCAAGTGAGAGATACCCAGAAACAGCTTTTCCAAACAAAAACTTGAAAGGATCAAACAGACTCTGATTCAAGGGAGAAGAAAGGAATCATTGGGAACAAGCGATAATAGATGGACAAGCACAGAGAGGAGAACATTGTCACCTACTCAAGTAGATGGTGAGGTCGTGCAGATTCAATCTTGGAACTTGATTTGAAACAAGAGGCCAGACTTGGGGCTTATCAGACCTACATTGTCCTTCTGCCTTACTCATAATCCAAAGTACAGAATGATCTCTTGGGGACGTTGAAGAGAAGAATCGAGGACTCCTTTCGTAGGCCCCTAACATCCTTTGAAGAGAACTCTACCTTTGCATAGCTCTGGCCTCACGGGGGCCCACTGGCTACATGCTAAGGTTTCCCAACAGATCTCTTTGAAGCCTTGAAGGCATGGACGCCTGTCATGCTTGGGGTATGTAGCTTGGTTTGGAAGGGCTCTAGAAGTGTGCTGAAAAGCACCCTTTTCCAGAGGGCTTCATTCCTGTGTGAAGGCTGCCCTCCCAGGCTACAGTGCTCAGTTGGGCTCCAATGAAATTAACTCCCCCATCTCTTGCCATAGAAGGAGTACTGAATCTGTGTTTTGACACCATATGGAAGGAGGTTGACTGAAAACTAGAACATTACCATGATATTTAAAGAAAAATACACATGCCAGAGCTGAGGATGTCAATCAAACAGTAACAGACTCTGTAGAAATAAAGTAAGCCAGTATCTAGATGTAATCTAGGGGAGCGTTCAAGGTTCAGGGCTGAACGTCGAAACTTCCCAAATCCAGGGGAAGAGACGGAAGGATTTCTCACCTGGAGAGAGGAATTCATCAGACTCATCGAATTTGTCTCGGTACCATTGTGCCCGTGAAGGTGGTTGCCAGGACAACGTCTAACCTGGAGTTTCTCATCTCACAATGTCAAATGAACCAAGATGGACACATGTCCTCAGTTCTCAGTTGGACGTAAGCTAGGATAGCAAAGATTCCTTCAACTGACAGATGGAAATTCAAAGACAACATCCAACAATCACCAAAGCACCTACACGTCGGCCTACAGAACATATGGTGATTAAAAAAATACAGAATTCCTAACCTAGAATGAAGGAGAACCCACTGATAAGTATATCGAAGGGAGAGAGATCAGAAAGACCACTACGATTAGACTAAGGAAAGAAAACAAGCTCCCAGAAAATGGAAGGCAAACAGAAACCATACCTGAATACTCCACAGTGAATGAAGTCAGTGTTTACAAAGAGTCTGCTTGAACGTTTGAAAGTCCGCGAAAGTCACAACCCCAAAATTTGCAGTGAATGTCAAACCTGGGCTAACTGGGAAGGGTGAGTTCTCAGACTGCTCCAAGCTGGCTCTGAAACCCTGTGTCCATGGTGCTTGCTGGGACGGCAGAGACCCAATTCTGACAAATCTCAGTGGACCGGAAAAACCACCTGGCCTCGTCTACACTGGACCAGATTTGGGCTCAAGTAGCATATTCAAGTCTCATTCCACTCAACTGCAGGTTGCCAATGGAACACGAAAGGGGCCGGCCAGTGTTGCATAGGTGTCGGCAGCGTGTGGTTGGCCGCGTGGAATTCTGGGGGTGAGCCTCCTCATTGCTCGTGCAGCCTTTCTGGGGCAGGCGTCCGAGGTAGTGTAGAGGCAGATGGGAAGCGTGTTAGACAGGGCCAGTCTTCCTCAGCAAATACGGCAGCGTTGCCAGCAGATATGAGCACAGCAGTAAACATCTGCCTAAACAAAACCAATTAAAAGTTGCAAAAGATAGAAAAACTGAACCTCAAAAAAAAAAAGCATGCTAGAAAGAAAAACAAGTAATCTAGGGATAACCTCCACAAAACAGGTGAAAGCTATGTAAACCGAGAAATATCACCTTTGAGAAAGAAATTCCAGAGGACACAAGGAAACGGAAGGGAATTCAGTGCTCTTGGAAAGGAAGAAAACGAAGAAAGCATGAGGTATCATCACAATGATTCCTTTCTCATGCCTTGGATCAGCGTCTCTTTGGTCTCTTCAAGTTTCTGTGCCCGGTTTCTGTTTGGAAAAGCTGTTTCTGGGTATCTCTCACTTGATTCTCCTAGCCTAGGCCAATCCTTGGACTGTAAACATGTGGCCATCTTGGGTGACATGTTCACCGTGATATCATAAACACCCTCAGAATTCTAATTTGTACTGACAACCTCCATGCACACAGTGTTTCAGAGCCATCTCATACCAGTCTGACTATTCCCGTTTTCCAAGTAGGATAGTTTTCCCAGTTCTGGATTTCTTGTCGGTTTCTAACTTTCTCCTCAAACTTTGAAAGGTCTACAACATTCCCTCTAGACACGGGTTTCTTTCCATGAAGATTATCCCCGGTTTTCTCCCTTATCTTTTGTGGATGTGGTCAAACGGGTGGACCTTCCCCAGAGAAATTCCTGGAGCTCCTCCCAAGTTGAATTTACCCAGGCAATTCTCTGATGCGCAATGAGCGTGTCATCTCCTAGGAGTCTGACAATTCCACCTGGGCAGGTCACATGTTTTCCTTCCTTCATCATTTGGGAAATTGTACCTTATGCATTCATAGGTTGTAATATTCTCAGCGTTCATTTTCCGGTGTGTATTGAAAATGCCTCCTCAGAATTTCTACTTCTTTATGATCTCTGTGCCCACCATACTGTGAAATCTGTATTTCCTAATGCTAGTAATCTGATCTGCAACCCTGATGATAGCAGGTGAAGCCCAGGCCGCCCAATCAGAACTTGGGCACTTACCTGCTACACCACAGGGCCGACCCTGAATTGGGCTTTTGGACAAACCTTTGGCCTGATCCTGGGAAGATGTTGGCCTGCTTCGATCATTCGTGAAGGCAGTTAGTAACATCATGGACGGTAGCATTTTCCGCTGGGTCACGAGTTTAGCATGGAACACGTTCTCTTGATAGTGTTCCTCTTCGTCTCCTTGCAATGGTCTACCTTTCTGTAGTGTCATTAAGCATTTTGAGGTGATTACCAATCCTTCGAAGTTCATCTTCTCTAATTTCTTACAGACTGCAAAGCTTTAAGCCGTGAACCTTAACGTCTTTTGGGAGTTTTGATTTTACGTGAATTGTTTGCCATAACCCAGCATTATAACATCCTATACGTTTCAGATCTACATCCTCATAGATTTAGACTTCTGTGTACGTTACATCATCTTCACCACCGTAAGCCTAATTACAGGCCCTCACCACACACTTGTGTCAAATCAACTATTTCTCCCTCTGGACCCCGCCACCTTTCCCTCTGGGAACCAGAAATCCCATGTCACGTGCTACCTGTTTCTTGGTCCTTTTTTTCCTCTTCTCCTTGTAAGTGAGACCCTATGGTATTTGACCTTCCCTCTGGGGCTTGTTTCCATTCCCCTAAAACCCTCAGGAGCCATTCTGTTGGTCACAAATGGCTGGAAGGCATCTGTTCCTGCAGCTGAGTGCTATGCCGTTGTGTGGCCATAGCCCATCTTTCTTGTCCCTTGATGGGCACCAGGGAGGCTTCCCTGTCTTCGATATTGGGAGGAAGGCTGTGGTGAGCACAGCGGTGCACGGATCTCTGTGCATTAGCGTTTGCAAGTTCTTTGGATATATATGCCACGGAGGAGTACCTGGATCATGTGGTAGATGGATTCTGAAAATTCTGAGGCAATTCCACACCACTTCGCGTAGTGGCTGCACCGGTTTACACTCCCACCAGCAGTTCAGGAGGCTTGCCTTCTCTCCACCTCCTCTCTGAAACTTGTTGGTTCCTGTCTTCATCCTTATAGCCATTCTGACCACTGTGAGCTGCTATCTCAGTGCCGTTCGTATTTGCATTGAGCAGAGACTTAATGATGATGAGCATCTTTTCATACAGCCTGTTTTCCATCTTTCTATCTTCCTGGGAGAGCTCTCTGTTTCCATCTTTTGCCCAGGATTTATTTGGCTCGGTGATTTTTCTCCTGTGGAGACATATGACTTCATTGGATCTTTTGGCTATTCACCCCTTCTCTGATGTGTGGTTTGAAAACCTGCTGTCGCAGTTGTTCTGACGTCTTTGCACTGAGTCGATGGTGTCATTGGCTGGGCAGAAGCTTCTGCATTGGATGGAGTCCCGCTTGTTTCTTGTTTCCTTTGTTGCCCTTGCCCAGTCACACATGCTTCTTCCAAATAGGCGGCCAAGCCAGATGGCAAAGAGCAAGCTGCCTGCGTTTTCTCCTCAAAGGGTCACGGTTTCAAGTCTTCCATTCAAGGCTTTAATCCATTTCGAGGTGGTGTGTGTGCCTGGTGTAACATCACGGTCTACTCTCATTGTGTTACATCCTGCTGTGCAGTCTTTCCAGCACCATTTCCTGTCTAGAGTCTCTTTTCTCCGCTTTCTCCTCTTGGCTCCCTGGTCGAAAATGGGCTGTCCATAGGTGTGTGAGTTGATTTCTGGGCTCTCGATTCTGTTCCATGCAGCTGTGTGCCTCCTTTGCAGGCCAGGCTGTGCTGTTTTAGTACCTAGCTCTTCGTCCTATATGTGGCAGTAAGAAAGTGTGATAATTGCTGCTTTGTTCGTTTTCCCCAGGATTCCTTTTGCTATTCAGGGTCCTTTGTTGCTGGATAGAAACTTTAGGATTCTCTCTTCTATTTCTGTGGGAAAGATTGCTGCAACTCTGACTGGGACTGCATGGAATCCAGACATTGCTTTGTCGACAAAAATAATCCGTAACCAATCTGTAAATGAAAATTTGGGAGAGTTTATTCTGAGCTTCAATCTGAGGATTATAACCCAGGGCCTTTCTACACAAAGGAAGAAAGAGCATCAGAGAAGTTGGGTGCACAGACTGGTTGTATTCCCATCATAGAGGATGTTTCACATAGGATTGATATGTCCCATTTACAATAGTCACAAGACTGCTCTGTTGGCACAGCGATTGATGGAAATAGCAGGTAGGTCTTCTGTCTCAGTGAACACAGTAGGGTGGCAGTCTGTTGTCTCCAGCTGACTGGTCACAGGTGAGCTGGGTGGTCAAGGGTGAGTGCAGCAATCAGTTCCTAGCCTAGGGAGAAATGCTTATCCCTAAAGAAATGCTAATGTGGGGGGAAGTTGCACCTTTATCTCAAGGGCCATAGGAAATGTCTAAGCAGATATGCAATGCGTGCTAAATAGCCATAGTCAGGCCCTTTTGGAAAAAACAAAATCAGGCCGGATTAGGTCTATACCAAATGGCTTCCTCATATACTCCAATATATCCTATTGCTTCCCATTTTTATTTGAGCTTTATGCCGTATGGACGTTTCAAGTCTGTCCGTTTTTCCATTCAAAGGGCACGGAATAGCCTTTCGTTTCCTTGTGTCTTGCGGAATTTCTTTCCCCAAAACTTTGCTAGTTTTTGGTTCCCATCGCTTTCTCCTGTTTGTCCAAGGTTATTCGCAGGTATCATTTTCTTCTCACTGGCATGGGTTTTTTTTGAGGTTCAGCTTTTCTATTCTTTGCAACTTTTAATTGGTTTTGTTTGGCAGAAGTTTATGGCTGTGCTCAAATCTGCTGGCCGTGCTGCCTTCTTTGCCGAGGAAGAGTGGCGCTGTCTAAAATCACTTCCCATCTGCCTCTACACTAGCTCCCACGCCTGGCCCAGAATGGCTGGACGAGCGTTTAGGAGGCTCACCCCCAGGATTCCACGTGGCCGACCCTGGCCTGCTGACCCAGAACACGTGGACTTCACCGCTGGCCCACTGGCTGGACCCTTTCGTGCTGCATTGGCAACCTGCGGTTGAGTGGAATGTGACCTGAATATGCTACTTGAACCCAACTCTGGCCCTGTGTAGATGAGGCCAGGTTTTTTCTCTGGCCCACTGTGATGTTGGAGGATTTTTCAGAATCGTGTCTCCTCTGTCCAGTCTAGCTTGGTGGACACAGGGTTTCAGAGCATGCATGGAGCAGTCTCATAACTCACCCTTCCCAGTTACGCCAGGTTAGACCTTCCCTGCAGTTTTTGGGGTTGTGACTTTCCCGGACTTTCAATCGTTCAAGCAGAGTCTGTCTAAAGACTGACATCTTTCACTGTGGATTATTGAGGTGTGATTTCTGTTGGCCTTCCATTTTATGGGACCCTGTTTGCTTTTCCATGGTCTAATCGTCATGTTCTTTATGAGCTTGTGCTTTGACATGCTTATCAGTGCATTCTCCTTCACTCCATTTTAGGAATTTTGTATTTCTTTAATCACCATATGTTCTGTAGGCCAAGGTGTGAGTCCTTTCGTCATTGTTGGGTGTTGTCCTGGAATTTTCATCGTTCACTTGAGGGAATCTTTGCTATCCTAGCCTAGATCCAACTGAGCACTGACTACACGTGGTCATCTTGGTTCGTTTGACATTGTGAGATGATAAACTCCAGGTTCGAGGTTATCGTGGCAACCACTTTCATGGGCCCAATGGTTCCAACACAAATTAGATGAATATGAAGAATTCCTCTCTGCAGGTGAGAGACCTTCTGTCCCTTTTCTGGATTTGGGAAGTTTCGTGCTTGACCACAGATCCTTGAACTTTCCACTAGATTACGTCTAGATACTGGCTTACTTTATTTCCACAGGGTTTGTTATTTGTTTGATTTACATCCTCAGCTGTGACATGTTTATTTTTCTTTAAGTATAATGGTAATGTTCTAATTTTCTGCCATCCTTTCCATGTGTGGTTTCGAAACACATAATCAATACTCCTTCTACGGTAAGAGATATGGGGAGAGAATCTCACTGATCCCACTGAGCCCTGTAACCTGGGAGGCCAGCCTTCACAAAGGATGGAAGCCCTCTGCAAAAGGGTACTTTTCAGCACACTTCTAGAGCCCTTCCAAACCAAGAGACATTCCCAAGCATGGCAGGCGTCCATTCCTTCAAGGCATCAATGAGCTCTCTTGTGACATATTGGCATTACCCAGTGGGCCCCCGTGACTTGAGAGCTGTGGAAAGTGAGAATTCTCTTCAAGAATGCTATGGGCCTAGGAAAGGAGGCCTCGATTCTTCTCTTCAATGTCCTCAATTGATCATTCTTGACTTTGTATTATGTGTAAGGCAGAAGGACAACGTAGGTCTGATAAGCCCCGGGTCCGGCCTCGTTTTTCAGAACACATTTCCAGCTTGAATCAGCATGGCCTCCCCAGACTTCCGTAGATGACAATGTTGCCCTCTGAGTACTTGACCCTCTATTGTCTCTTTTTCCCAATGATTCCTTTCTCATCCCTTGAATTAGCGTCTCTTTGATGTCTTCAAGTTTCTGTGCCCGGTTTGTGTTTGGAAAAGCTGTTTCTGTGTACCTCTCACTTGAATATCCTAGCCCAGGCCAATCCTAGAGCTGGAAACCTATGGCCAACTTTGGTGACATGGTCACCATGATGTCATAAACACGCTCAGAATTCTAAGTTGTCCTGACAACCTCCATGCACACAGTGTTTCAGAGCCATCTCATACCAGTCTGACGACTCCCCCTTTCCAGGTGAGATAGTTTTCCTTTTTCTGGACTTCTTGTCGGTTTCTAACTTTATCCTCGAACCTTGAAAGTTCTAGTACATTCCTTCTAGACAGTGGTTTCTTTCCTTTAAGATAGTCCTGGGATTTATCTCTTATCTTTTGTGGATGTGGCCAAATGTGTGGACTTTCCCCACAGAAAGTCCTGGAGTCCCTGCAAAGCTGAAGTTACCCAAGCAATCCTCTGATGAGCAATGATCATGTCAACTCATAGCAGTCTGGTGTTTCCACCTTGGCATGTCACATGTTTTCCTTCCTTCATCATTTGGGGAAGTGTACCTGATGTGTTCATAGATTGTAATATTCTCATGGTTCATTTCCTGGTGTGTATTCATAAGGTATCCTCACAATTTCTACTTCTTCATGATCTCTGTCGGCGCCATACCTTGAAATCTATATTTTCTAATGCTCCTAATCGGATCTGCACCGGCGATGCCAGCCTGCCAGTCCCAGGCCGCCCAAGTGGAACACGGACACTTACCCACTACACCAGAGGGCTGGCCCTGAAGTGGACTTTTGGACCAACCTTTGGCTTGAACGTGGGAAGATGTTGGTCTGCATTGTTTATTCGTAAAGGTAATTAGCAGTAACATCGTGGACAGCAACATTTTCAGTTGGCTCAGGAGTTTAGCACGGGTCAGTTTCTGTTGGTAGTGTTCCTCTTCATCTCTTTGCTATGGTCTACATTTATGTTGCATCATTAAACATTTCGAGGTGATTATCAATCCTTTGAAGTTCATAATCTCTAAACTCTTTCAGCCTGCAAACTTTATCCCTTAAACCTGCTTGCCTTTATGGAGTTTTGATTTTAGGTGAATTGATTTCCATAACCTAGCATTAGAGAATCCTACAGCTTTCAGATTTACATCCTCATAGATTTAGACTTCTGTGTATGCTACATCTTCTTCCCCACAGTAAGCCTAATTACAGGCGCACACCCCACACTTGTGCATAATCAACTCTTTCTCCCACCGTCCACTGCCACCCGTTCCCTCTGGGAACCACCAATCCCATATCACGTTCTACCTGTTTGCTGGTCCTTATTTTAATCTTCTGCTTGTAAGTGAGATGCGATGGTATTTGATTTCTCCCTTGGGCTTGTTTCAATTCCCCTTCCACCCTCAGGAGTGATTCTGCTGTCACAAATCGCTGGACTGCACTCTTTCTTACAGCTGAGTGTTTTGCCTTTGTGTGCATACAGCCCAACTTCCTTCTCCATTGGTCCTTTGATGGGCACCAGGGCGGCTTCCAAGTCTTGGATATTGGGAGTAAGGCTGTGGTGAACATAGTGGGGCACGGATCTGTGTGCATTAGTGTTTCGCAGTTCTTTGGATAGACACGCTGGAGAGGAATAGCTGGATCATATGGTAGATGGATTTGCAAATTTCTGAGGCAATTTCACATGGCTATGCCTACTGCCCTCATCGGTTTGCACTCCCACCAGAGGTGCAGGACTCTTCCCTTCTCTCCACCTTCTCTCTGACACTTGTTGTTTCCTGTTTTGTTCCTTATAGCCATTCTGAACACAGGGAGCTGTCATCTCATTGCCGTGACGATGTGCCTTGGCCTTATACTTAATGGTGTTGAACATGTGTTCGTACAGCTGTTGGCCACCTTTCTGTCTCTTAGGGTAAGTCTCTGTTTCCATCTTCTGCCCAGGTTTTAATGGGCTTGTTTTTTCTCTTATGGAGACGTGTGTGGTCATTGCGTCTTTTGGCTATTCAGCCCTTCTCAGATGTGTGGTTTGAAACATCCTCTCCCTGTTGTTGTGCTGTCTTTGCATTGAGTGGACGGTTTCCCCGCTGGACAGAAGCTTCTACGATGGATGGAGTCCTGCTTCTTTCTTCTTTTCTTTGTTGCCCTTGCCCAGTCACACATGCTTCTTCCAAATAGGCGGCTACCCCAGATGGCAAAGAGCAAACTGCCTGTGTTTTCTCCTAGAAGTTTAACTGTTTCAAGACTTCTGTTGAAGGCTTTAATCCATTTCGAGATGGTGTGTGTGTAACATCATGATCTACTCTTATTGTGTGGCATGTGGCTGTGCAGTCTTCCCAGCACCATTTATTTTAGAGACTCTCCTTTCTCCACTGTCTCCTCTTGCCTTCCTCATTGCAAATGTGCTGTCCATATATGTGTGAGTTGACCCTTGGGTTCTGCATTCTGTTCCATTGCTCTTTGTGCCTGTTTTTGGGACCAGGCTGTGCTGGTTCAGTACCAAGCGCTTCGTCCTACATGTTGAAATCAAAGTGTGATACGTCCTACTTTGTTCGTTCTCCTCAGAATTCCTTTGGTTATTCAGGGTCCCTTGTTGCTGGATAGAGACTTTAGGATTTTCTCTTCTATTTCTGTGGGAAAGATTGCTGTAAATTTGACTGGGATTGCATGCATTCCAGAGATTGCTTTATCCATTACGGAAGTTTCAGGTCTTTTAGATCTTACATTCCTAGAGCATGGAATACCCTTCTGTTTCCTTGTGTTTTCTGGAATTTCTTTCCCTAAAGCTTTGCTAGTTTTTGGTTTCCATAGCTTGCACCTGTTTGTCTAAGCTTATTCCTAGAAATCTTCTTCTTCTTACTTGCATGTTTTTGTTCCAGAGGTTCAGTTTTCCTATTCTTTGAAACTTTTCATTGGTTTTGTTTTGGCAGCTGTTTATGGCTGTACGCACATCTGGTGGTGATGCTGCTGTATTAGCTGGGCAAGAATGACGCTGTCTGATGTTGCTTCCCATCTACCTCTGCACTACCTTGGAAGCCTGCCCCAGAATATCTGGACCATCAGTGAGGAGGTTCACCTCCAGGATTCTGCATGGTCTGCCCTGGGTGCCGACCCAGAATTTGTGGACTTCACCACTGCACCACTGGCCAGCACCTTTCATGTTCCATTGGAAACCTGCATTTGATGTGGAATGTGAGTTGAATATGCTATTTGGGACAAATCTTGCACTGTGTAGACGAGGCCAGTTTGTTTTTCTTCTCCACTGTGATGTCAGAGGATTGCTCAGAATTGTGTCTCTGCTATCACGGCAAACTTCATTGACACAGGTTTTCAGAGCCCCATTTTAGCAGTCTCATAACTCACCCTTACCATTTAGCTTAGGTTTGACATTTGCTGCAGGTTTGGGGTTTGTGCCTTTCTTTGTCTTTCGAACGTTCAGGGTATTTCTAAAACGGAGATCTTTCATTGTGGATTATTCAGGTGTGATTTCTGTGTGTCTTCCATTTTCTTTGACGGTTTTTTGTTTTCCATGGTATAATTGTTGATATGGGCTTGGCGAGCTGAAGACTCGAATGAAAGATTTCTCGGATATTCAAGGTCTGGCGTTGGTGCTATTTTATTTAGAGAATAGTACGGGATAGCATGGGGACAGGACCCATGGCTAGTGAAGTGTTGCTGCTGCTCCCTGGGGATGGGTCACATGAGCAGTCAAAGCTCCTGCTGCTGCCCTGAGTTGAGGGTTAGTGCTAGTTTTATAAGTCATGTGTACATGATTTATTTTTACTGGAAAAAGAAATGATGTGGTAAAATGTCTTTAAATGATTTCAGTGCAGATGGGGTCTGGTTATTGTGCAGTCATATAACTTTAGATACGGATCTGGCAATATAGATAAGCATGTACGTGATTATGCCCTGGGCTTCTCTCCCTGAGTCAGCTCTAATTCCACGGGCTCATATAGTTTAGCATGTAGGCCAGATCACCTTGGGCTTCCCTAGCTGGGGCAGCTTTAATCCACATCATAAACACCCCCTGAACCCATTTGGACTGGAGAGGTTTGGGGATATGGACGATGGTCAGTCTTCTGTAACTACTTATGGCTGTACAAGGTCGCAGAGCTGTCCCTAAATGGGGTCATAGGTACAGGTAGGAAGTTCAGTGGACTGGAAGCCTTTACCTGTGGAGTTCAAGGCTGATAATGTATACAGAGCATCTGGAGACGAGAGAATCATTTGACGAGAGGTGGTCCAGGAGGTGAAACTTTTTTCACATGTGGAAGACAAACATGAAACAGACAACAAACTATAATAAGAAATACAAGCAGTATGTTTAACCCAATGTATAAAGTATTGAAGTAGTGCAGAAACCTGGTCCTGACTTGGAGTTCAACCAATCATTTAGACTTAGGGTTGATAAGACATGGATTTAATTTGGTGGTTGGGATAGGAAGCCAGAAATATTTTGACAGTAGTCGGGAATATAGACACAACATTCAGTTTTTATAATGGCATAGGTGCCCCCTTGTGATGCTGTCAAGACATCCAGTGCCATTTGGATTTGGAGGACTGCCTTACACACTTGGGATACTTCTAAATTGAGCAGCGAAAGGCTATGTTGTGTATCATTTAATGCCTTCATATTAAATTTGTTTAGGACTTCCATGTGCAAGACAACACTTTCGATACCTAATTGGGGAAGGAAAATTGCGGAAAGATGGTCATACCAGTGGAAGACAGAGCTGGTTCAGCGCTGCTGCAGTTGGGTAGGTTAGCAGGAGGAGATGTAGTAAATGTAGTTCTACCTTGCATCCAGTCAAAGCCTAGTGTGCATCGTGCAATCCATTTAGGTGGCAGCCAAGGCCATAAATTGGAGCCGCATAGCCACTGAGCACCATTAGGGACTAACCAAAGCGTGCTGGGCTGTCTATCCCAGTCAGTCCCAAACCAATCAGTACTTTTTTAAGACTATGATATGAGAACACATATAACAGCAAATTTGTCCCATAGGTCGGCTGTTATTAGGCCATGTATCACAGGTGTGATTGGTTTGTTCCCAACAGAGAGTGACCTTTTAGTGAGTTGACCACTAGTAGGAGTGAACCAAATACATTCATCCCAAATTTCATATGGTCCATCCTGTGTGTATCCATAAGTTGGGGACTTTCCCTTTGGAACTTGTTGTTTAGGATCCACCTGTGACAAGGCAAATCTAGTTAGTATTTGGGGGGAAATTTTAAAGGAAAATGTTTGATTGTGGCCAGGGAACTCGCAGGTGTCAGACATAGATGAGCACAAGGAGACATTATGATTAGTAATAAATGAATCTTGCAGAAGAAAGAGCTAGAATCTATTATCCATGAATGCCTACTATAGCTTCTACAGAAACATAACTTTTTCTCTATTAAATCACCCTCATTTTTACAAAAGATAGCCAAATCATGTTTAACAGGTTTGCAAGTAAAGTGTAGTTTCAATACAACTTGCTCCAATTATTTACATAACAGCTACAAGAATAGCAATTGTTTATACAGGCTTTTTTAAGAATGCCTTGCTGGAAATTTTTATGAGGAATCTCGGATTGAACTGTGAAAGCCTCTAGAGGCCAGAAAAGCCAAGCCAAGGTTTTGCCATCAGATTTTGCCTGCAGTACTTACAGATTTGAGTGGAGTTCTCTTTCAGGTCCCCCAAAGTGTTTGGAGGTTACTTGCACCTGCCAAATAAGCACGTTTCCTTACTTAACGGGTAAGATTGCCAGAATCTCTGTAAACATGGTACCAGGCCCATGTTTCTGAGTGGCTGTATTCCAGAAAGTCCAATCTTTGTTCCTGAAATGCTTTCTTGTCATATCTGAGCCTGTATGTTTCAAATATGACATTCCACTCAAATCCTTGGTAATATAACCAATGTGTCCTGTGATAAGGAGAACAGAATTTTATGGAACTTATGCAAATATTGCCACTAAATAACCATACTCAGTCACAAAGGGTTTCCAAATTCTCGAGGGATAAGGTACAGAGAAAAAGATGAATGTTTCAGTTTTGCTCATAAAGGTATAATTTCACCAAATGGCTGTAAGTCAAAGTTAGCATAAGAGAAAAGAGAAAAAGATTTCCTTCATTATGAGAAAACAAAACAACACATCAAAACTCAACAATATTTCAAACAGAAGTCCTAAAAAATTATAATCGTCCTCATCAGTTCACACAGTCCTGTATAATCAATTCTTGAGCTAAATCTGTCCTTAGCAGATCGAGGAGCTTAGTTTCTGTTACAATTCTGTAGTTTCTTACTCAGCTCAGTTTTACAATGTGAAGGTTTATCAGAAACCTGCAGTTTAGATCCTCTGTGTCAGAATCCTTTCCAGGAATATCTTGGAAGACGAAATATATTTGCAAAAGAAAAAAGCATCAGAGTAAAACAACAACTATCTGCAAATGGACAAAGGACTCAAAACGGCAATTGAAAAAGAAACTTGGATACTTCTCTGACATATGACCCTTCCAGATAATCAGCGGTCTTATGACTGATAAGCAGGAAAGATCAGAATCTTAGCAATGCTATATAATTTTAAGACATCTATATTAATAACATTTACCAATCTAATACCACTGAAGTATATCTATCATCATTTGTTTCACAGTTTCCCCTTTAATTTAATAGAAAAAATAAGCCTAATTAGTTTAATGTTTTCCTCCTTACAGGAAGAGAGAGCAAATTTCTTTGAGAAGTCTCAGGGGCCCTTTGAAAATCCTCAGAGTAATTTCTCTTCTGTCCACCAGGTCAAAAGAAAGACTTCATTCAGGATTTGAATATTTTTGAGGGAGAAGCTTGTCAAAACATAGCCAAAGTTTTTAAAATGATTCTTCAAATAGGAAACAACACTCACTGTGAAACAATGCTCAGGTATCTATTCAAAGTGATGACAGAAAGAGTCAAAAATCTTAAGAGTTACCTCACTCATTATTTTCATAAAACACATTTCTCTCTTAGGTAGACTTACTCAAAGGAAGAGCTTTTATAACCTCTTTATCAAGAGCAGATCCAAAGTTCAAGAAAAAGTATCCTTTTAGAGAAAACCAAATTTGAATTTCTGCACCTACTTATGTTTCACATTCAAACTCATTCACTTAATTGAACTTACTTTAGTCTACTTGAGTAGGCCTAAAACTCCTTTCAGAATTTCTACTTCACAAACCTTCTTCAACTTTCTTTTTCGTTTCCAGAATTTGTCAACAACTCTTTCTTTTTTCCTTTCTAGTACATTAGGACAAATTTATTTTTCTTCACCCATCAAACAGAAATATTTCCATTCTTTATACTTTTTTACTGAAAGCATACATTTTAACTTCCCTGAATACAGAGCTCTTTTCCTTATTAATTTCCTGTAGCTTTAATTCCATAAGTTAATTAGAACTTTTAAGCCTTAACAGATCTACTAAACGCTAAAAAAGTAAATAATTATGAATTGTCTTTTATATCAGCATTCTAAACACTTCATAACTTTAGAAACATGCCACTTCTCAATAAAACACAAGGCATGCTTTTTAATACACCCAAACGGTTTTACCCTCTTCAAGAAGAAGCCCAAAGTAGATAACTTAGATATGTTTATTAATAAAGATTCAGTGTTTCAGCCTATCCAAAAATGACCCGCATATTCATCTTTTTATCATTTAACTTAACTTTGCAAAACTCAAAATTGTTACACAGAAAAATTTCGAAGCTGTTGGTTTTTCAACAAATATACAGAGCATAAAAGTTATTGTACTCACTTTTATTAGTTTTATGTATTTAAAACATTTTTTCCAACAATTATGTACAGATTACCTACAGAAACCTCATGAGGCATTAGACAAAACTGGTCATAATTTAAAGCTATTATTTTGCTGACAAATTTAAGAAAGTGAGCTTATATGACTAGAAAACCCATGCTGAATGCCTGCATCCTATGCAAATACTGACAACTCTGACAACAAGATAATTTTCAATCACACCAACAAACTTTAACAAGCTTTCATTTACCAAAGGTTAATTCACATCACGTTAACTTTGAAAGGCACTGAGTTAATTTCTACTACATTAGAATTTATGTAATCACTTTCTTTAAGCCAACTAAACAGAGATCTTAATTTTGGCCATACCATCCAGGGGTAAAAATATCACATGTATAATGTACACATAGACACACATAGACAGAGACTGTACAACCATTGTTTTAAAAACTACTGCTGTGAATCAGGTACAATAATATAAATCTCACCAGTTATGAATCCACACTTTGTTTTGAGCCTTTTTACTAATACTTATGGAGAAGACCCTCGAGATGGTAGACTTTTTGCAAGGGTGCACTTATGACCATTTATCCTTTCCCCTCTTTTTTTTTTTCAGTCTTATGAATGAATGATGGGCTACATAGTAGTTCCTGGAGAGGGGGGATGAGAATCCTTTTCATCATAAAGGAAGTAGGTGGAATCTGAACTGCCTCTAGAGCTGTCTTTCCAGTCTTGCAAGGATTTTGTAAGGAAAGTTGCCCTTGATTTCTCAGAAACTGGACTGTAACTTGAAGGACATTCTAGGTTGATCTACCTGTCCAACTGCACCATAAAGGCACAGAGATACCTCTCAAATTTTCCCCCAGATGGAGTTTCTGGGGCATACCCATACAATTGAAAGTGTTTCTAATTAGTTAGAATGACCCTGAGTGGTGAGTCTCTGGGGATGCTTACGTCATTCCCCATGGCAGTAAAGCCAGTGTCAGACTGACAGTGAAGTGGACGAAGGTGCAGTGCCTCCAGAGGCCTGGATCATGCTGGAGGCCGGGTCTCCCAGTACCCGGGTTGAGAGTTAAGTCCCTTTCAAAATATTTTCAAGTTTTTCGATTTTACAGAAGGTCCAGGTTCTGGTCAAGTCCAGCCTGAAATTAAGCTCGACTTGGTGACAACAGAGGACATGATGAGCAAAACCAAGAAATTAAAAGAAGACACCAGACCTCACCCTCATGGCCATTCCCAGAGGGTTATCATGATAAAAGTCACACAACAGTTCCCATGCTGGGGCATACTACCCTAGCACGACAGTTCACAGAATAAATCACAGGTCTCCTAACATCATAGCCAACTCAGTAGGTGACTAAAATACTCAATGAATCAACCGCCAACAGAGGGCACCCTACTTGGGGTCACTGGGGTCATCAGGCCCAGAAAGCCAAAGTTGGGTCTCCCAGTGTTGGAGGACTTGACTGTTGAAAGATTTCTTTGTTTCCCGGTTGCAAAGCTCAAAAGGAGACGAAATTGGCCATTGTAACTCTAAGAAAGATGAAAGAGACAGGTCTATTACCTTGAAAATCGCCCCTGAACCTAGGGAAGCATCCTACCTGCTGTTCCTACTGTGGGGTGCCTATAGCAAGGGGTGATGGGGGTGTCCCCCAGACATGCATTCCTTGGATATCTTCCCTGGTATGCCTGGCAGTAACAGGTGCCTGATGAACATCTTTCCTATTCTGCCTGGAAGTAATAGGTGCCTGGTGAGTGGTCCCCAAGAGAATAGGAGAAGTTTAAGAGAGAACATGATGGAGAGAAGTAGTGAAGAAGTTTCCGCGACGCTGGGGGACATTCTACCCAATTGTGTATTGGAGCCATTCTCCGAAGAAGGGTTTCCAATACTCAACCAAAGGTTAGAGTTCGGTACTTTCCCTGAACTGCAGTCCCGATTGGGACATTCACACAGTTCAGATGGTCAAGTGTAATGGGAGGTATCTCAATCCAGCTTTAGGAATAGAAAACTTCCACGGGATTCTTGGAGATTGCCAACATTCCTAATGACTTAAATGGCTGACCTGTTCCCACGTAAAATTTATATATTAGAGATAGGGTCAGGAAGGAATGGATTAATTCATTCTACATCACTCTTAGGCTTAAGGCACTGATTCTCTTCAAGATGAATGCCAGATTTGCACCATAGAGTAGCCATGGGCAGCAAACATGAATTCATACAGCTATTCAAGACAGTTCCTGATGGAGAAGTGAATTTAGATCCATCCTCGAAAAAGAGAGAGGCACAAGGAAGAAAAGGGCACTTACCAGAATTCGAGCTCACAAACCGATGAAGCATGTTCCCCATACGGGCCACAAGATATGATGCATGGTCGGCAAGCTCAAGAGTTGAAAGAAAGATTTCTTGGACCCTCAAGGTCTGGCAGTGGTGCTCTTTTATTTAGACAGTGGTACAGGATAGCATGGGGACAGGACCTATGGGCAGTGAAGAGCTGCTGCTGCTGCATTGGGAAAGGACCCATGGGTAGTCACAGCTCCTGCTGCTTTCTGGAGTTGAGGTTAAGGACTAATTTTATCAGTCATGGGTACGTGACTTATTTTTCCTGGAAATAGAAAAGATGATGTAAAAAGTCATTAAATGATTTCAGTTCAGATGGGTTCTTCTTATTGTGTGGTCATATAACACTAGATACAAAACTGGCCCCATAGATAGGCATGTAGGTGAGCATGACCTGGGCTTCTCTCACTGGGGCACCTCTAATTCATACCAAAAGAAATTCAACGGGTCATATAGTTCTGCATGTTCACCAGCTAACCTTGGGCTTTCGAATGGGGGCAGCCTTAATCCACATCAATCCTCATGGTCTTTCACAGCTGTCTCCCATAGATATGCTCATCAGTGTGTTCTCCTTCATTCCAAGTTAGGACTTTTGTATTTCTTTAATCACCATATGTTCTCTAGGCTGATGTGTGAGTGCCTTCATGATTGTTGGGTTTTGTCTTTGAATTTCCATCGTTCACTTGAAGGAATCTTGGTTATCCTGGCCTAGGTCCAACTGAGCACTGAGAACATGAGGTCATCTTGGTTGGTTTGGCATTCTGAGATCAGAAACGCCAAATTCTAGTTTGTCCTGGCAACCACCTTATGGACATAATGTTTCCGAGACAAATTAGACAAATCTGATGAATTCCTCTCTCCAGGTAAGATATTTTTATGTCTTTTTTTCTGAATTTGGGTAGGCTAGACCTTGACATCTGATCCTTCATTGTTCCAGGAGATTACGTCTAGATACTGGTTTACTTTATTTCTGTAGGGTTTGCTATTTGTTTGCTTTACATCCTCAGCTCTGGCATGTTTATTTTTCGTTAAATATAAGTGTAATGTTCTAATTTTCAGCCAGCTTCCTCACATACGGTGGCAAACCACATAATCAATACTCTTCTATGACAAGAGATGGGGGAGAGAATTTCATTGGGGCCAAACAGAGCATTTTAGCTTTGATGGCAGCCTTCACTTTGGATTGGTGGTTCCCAGAGGGAAAGAAAAAATCCAAAAAGCTGTGCAGATTCACGGCATAAAGCTTTTGAGGCTGAAAGAGATTAGAGAAGATAAACTTTCAAGGATTGTGAATCTCCTACAAATGCTTAATGATGCTACAGAAAGGTAGGCCATTGGAAATATATTAAGAAGAATACTACAAAGACAACGTGTTCCATGCTAAACTCATGAACCAAGGGAAAATGTTACCTTCTGTGAGGTTACTACTCATTACCTTCACGAATAATCACAGCAGGTCAGCTTCTTCCAAAGTTCAGGCAAAAGATTGGTCCAAAAGTAAAATTCAGGGCCAGTCATGTGTTCTGGTGTGTAAGAGCCCACATTCCTAGTCTGTGGCCTGGGAGTCATGGATTCGCATCACGGGTGCTGATCAGATTAGTAACATCAGGAGAGATAGATTTCATGGTATGGTGCGGGCAGAGATCATACATAAGTGGAAATTGTGAGCATACCTTATTATACATATGCACCAGGAAAACAACATGAAAATATTGCAATCTATGACGCATCTGGTAGACTTCTGAAATACAGAATGGAGGAAGTGATGTGACTTGCATAGGTGGAATTGTCGGACTGCACAAGATGACACGATCATTGAACATCAGAGGATTGGCCGGGCAACTTCAACTTGGGAGGGACTCGTGGACTTTTTCTGGGTAAATTCTACATATTTGGCCATATCCACAAAATGTGACAGATAAAACCAAGGATAAACTTAAAGTAAAGAATTCAGTGTCTAGAGAGAATGTAGTAGATATTTAAAAGTCCAAAGATAAAGTTATAAACAGACAAGAAATCCAGGAAATGGAAAACCATCTTAGCTGGAAAGGGTGAGTAGTTAGACTGATATCAGATGGCTCTGACATACTGTGTGCATGGAAGATGCCAGGAGAACTGAGAAATTTGAGGGTGTTTATGATATCACAGTGAACATGTCACCCAAGATGGCCTCATCTTTATAGTCTGAGGATTGTCCTAGGCTACGATACTAAAGTGAGAGATACCCGGAAAAGAATTTAAAAACAGAAACCAACACTGAAACTTGAAGAGTTAGAATTGTCACTGATTAAAGGGATAAGAAAGAAGTCATTGTGAAGAAGCAATAAATAACAGAGAGACAAGCACTGAGTGGAGAACATTGTTACCTACTAAAGTAGATGTGGAGGCCGTGCTGATTGAAGCTTGCAACTTGATTTGAAACCAGAGGCTGGACTTGGGTCTTATCAGACCTACGTTGTCCTTCTGCCTTAATCATAACCCCAAATCAAGAATGATCTCCTGAGGACATTGTAGAGAAGGATCGATGCTTCCCTTCCTATGCCCCTAGCACTCATTGAAGAGAAGTCTCACTTTCCATACCTCTGGCTTTACGGAGGCCCACTGGGTACATGCTAATGTGTCACAATACATCTCTTTGAACCCTTGAAGGACTAGACCCCTATCATGCTCCAGATATGTCCCATTGATTGGCAGGGCTCCAGAAGTGTGCTGAACAGCACCCTTTTCCAGAGGGCTTCGTTGCTTTGTGAGGGATGCCCTACCAGGCTAGTGTGCTCAGTTTGGCTCCAATGAAATACTCCCCCTATCTCTTGGAGTAGAATGATTACTGATGGCGTGTATTGACACCATGTGAAAGGAGGTTGTCTGAAAATTAGAACATTACAATTATCATTATAGAAAAATAAACATGTCATAGCTGAGGTTGTAAATCAAACAAATAACACACCTTATAGAAATACAGTAAGCCAGTATGTAGACATAATCTAGTGGAACGTTCAAGGATCAGGGGTCAAGATCGAAACTTCCCAAATCCAGAAATGAGACAGAAAAATATCTTACCTGGAACGGAATTCATCACATCTGTCTAATTTGTCTCGGGTACATTATGTTCATGAAGAAGGTTAACATGACAACCTAGAATTTGGAGTTTAAGATCTCAGAACGTCAGACCAACCAAGATGAACACGTGTTCACAGTGCTCATTTTGACCAAGGCTAGCATGGTAAAGACTGTTACAAGTGACCAATGTAAATTCAAAGACAACACCCAACAATGAAAAGCACTCACACGTAGGCCTATAGAACATATGGTGGTTAAAGAAACAGAAAATTGATACCTTGGGATGAAGGAGAACTGGCTGACACGCATACCAAAGGGGGAAATCTGAGAAAGACCATGATGATTATACTATGGAAAAACAAAATGGGCTCAGAATAGGGAGGGCAAACACAAATAACACCTGAATACTCCACAACGAAAGATGTCGGGCTTTAGACAGACTCTGCTTGAACTTTTGAAAGTCAGAAAGTGACACAAACCAAAAAACTGCAGCTAGGTAAAACCTGTGCTACCTGGAAAGGGTGGGTATGAGACTCCTCCAAATGTCCTATGAAACCCTGTGTCCATGAAGCTTGCCGGGAGAGCAGAGACACAATTATGACAAATTCTCTGACATCGCTGTTGACCGAAAATACAAACTGTCTACATCTACTCAGTGCCAGAGTTGGGCTGAAGTAGCCTCTTTAAGTCACATTCCACTCAAATGTAGGTTGCCGAGGGAACAAGAATGGGGCTGGTCAGTAAAGAATTGGGGAAGTCTGTGCATTCTGCATCGGCAGCCAGGAGTTGGCAGGGTAGAATCCCGGGGGTAAACCTCCTCACCACTGGTACAGCCATTCTGGGGCAGGCGAGGGAGATAATGTAGAGGCAGATGAGAAGCGACGTTAGACAGGGCCATTTTTCCTCAGCAAATACAGGAGCATTTCCAGCAGATGTGAGCACAGTGATAAATCTCTTTCAAAAGGAAACAAATTAAAAGTTACAAAGAATAGGAAAATTGAACCTCAATAAAAAAGAGAAAGGATGCCAGTAAGAAGAATAAGATACCTAGGAATAACCTC
This sequence comes from Equus asinus, assembly GCF_041296235.1. Taxonomy (NCBI): domain Eukaryota; kingdom Metazoa; phylum Chordata; class Mammalia; order Perissodactyla; family Equidae; genus Equus; species Equus asinus. Next base: position 8,412,372 of record NC_091790.1, on the reverse strand, counting down.
ACCCCAACAGGTGAAAGCTCTTTAAATAGAAAACTAGCAAACCTTTGCAGAAAGAAATGGGAGAAGACACAAGGAAGCGGAAGGATATTCCATGCTCTTGAAATGGAAGAATTAACACACTTGAAATGTCCACACCGCATAGAGAAATCTCTTGATTCCATGCAGTGCCAGTCAAAGTTGCAGCAATATTTCTCACAGAGATAGAAGCGAGCATCCTAAAGTTTACATCCAGCAACAAAAGACCCCGAATAGCCAAAAGAATCCTGAGGAAAAAGAACAAAGCTCAATGTATCACACTTTCTGATTTCAACTTATAGGATGAAGAAATTGAAAGGGAAGCAGCGCAGGCTGGGATGCAAAACAGAGAAACAGAACCAAGGAACAGAATCAAGAGCCCAGAGGTATAGGGACACATATATGGACAGCCCATTTTCGACCACGGAGCCAAGAGGAGACAGTGGAGAAAGGAAAGTCTCTACAATAAACAGTTTTGGGAAGAGTGCACAGTCTCATGTAAGACAAGGAGAGTAAACCACGGTGTTACACCAGGCACAAACACCAACTCGAAATGGATTAAAGTCTAGAATGTAACACTGGAAACCATGAGACTTCTGGAAGAAAACGTAGGTAGGGTGCTCTTTGTCATTTGTCTTAGCCTCATATGTGGAAGAAGCATGTCTGTCTGGGAAAGGGCAATAAAGGAAACAAGAAACAAATGGGACTACATCAGACACAAAAGCTTCTGCATAGCCAAGGAAATCATTGATGCAATGGAAAGACAGCACAACAACTGGGAGAGGATGTTTGCAAACCACACATTGGTGAAGGGGTGAATAGCCAAAAGATCCAATAAACTCATACGGCTCCACAAGAAAAAAAAAAAAAGCCCCATTAAAATCTGGGCAAAAGCTGGAAACAGAGATTTCTCCCAGGAAGCTAGAAAGATGGCCAACAGGCTGTATGAAAACATGTTCATCATCATTAAGTCTCTGGTCAGTGCAAATCTGAAAGGCAATGAGATAGCAGCTCACGGCAGTCAGAATGGCTATAAGGATGAAGACAGGAAATAAGTTTCAGAGAGGAGGTGGAGAGAAGAGAAGTCTCCTGCACTGCTGGAGGGAGTGTAAACAGGTGCAGCTACGACACAAAACGGTGAGGAGTTGCCTTAGACATTTCAGAATACATCTACCATATGATCCAGCAATTCATCTGTTGTGTGTTTATCCAAAGAATGTGGAAACACTCATACACAGAGATCAGTGCACACCTCTATTTAACCTGGCCTTATTCCAGATATCCAAGACTTGGAAGCCTGCCTGGTGCCCATCAAGGAATGAATGGAGAAGGAAGATGGGCTATAGCCACACAAAGGCATAGCAGTCAGCTATAGGAACGGATTCAGGCCAGCCATTTGTGATCACCAGAATGGCTCCTGAGGGTATTGGGGGAACTGAAAGAAGCCCCAGGAGTATGGTCAAATACTACAGGATCTCATGCACAAGGAGAAGAGGAAGAACGGACCAACAAACAAGTATCACATGACAATGGATTGGCATTTCCCAGAGGGAAAGTGGGGCAGTGGCCAGAGAAAGAAAGTGTTGATTAGGCACTGGTGTGTGGTTAGGGACAGTAATTAGGTTTACGTTGGTGAAGATGATGTAACCTACTCTGAAGTCTAAATCTATGTGGATGTAGATCTGAAAGCCATAGGTTATTATAATGTTGGGTTACGACAATCAATTCACATATAACCAGAACTCCCAAAAGGGATGCAGATTTACAACCGGAAGCTTTGGAGACAGAAAGAGGTTAGAGAAGATGAACTTCCAAGTATTGGTAATCACCTCAACATGCTCAATGATGCTACAGAAAGGTAGACCTTTGCAAAGAGATGAAGAGGAATACTACCAAGAGAACATGTTCCATGCTAAACTCATGAACCAACAGAAAACGTTACCGTTCATGATGTTACTACTGATTCCCTTCACGAATGATCGAAGCAGGCCAACATCTTCACAGGTCAGATCAAAGGTTGGTCCAAAAGTGCAATTCAGGGCCAGCCCTGTGATGTAGCACGTCGGTGACTACGTTCCACTTGGGCGGCCCGGGCTTCACCAGCTAGAATCAGGGGTGCAGATCAGATTACTAGCATTAGGAAATACAGATTTCAAGGTATGGTGGGCACAGAGATCATAAAGAAGTAGACATTGTCACGAGAACTTAACAATACGCATCAGAAAAAGAGCCATGAGAATATGACAATCTATGAACGCATCAGGAACACTTCCCCAAATGATGAAGGAAGGAAAACATGTAACCTGCCAAGTGGAATTTTTAGACTGCTAGGAGATCACATGATCATTGTGCATCAGGGGATTGCCTGGGCAACTTCCAATTGGGAGGGCCTCCAGGACTTTCTCTGAGGAAAGTCCACCCAATTGGACATATACACAATGGATAAGATATAAAACAAGGGATAATCTTAAAGGAAAGAAACTGGTGGGTAGAAGGAACGTAGTATACCTTTCAAGTTCCACGAGAAAGTTAGAAACTGACAAGAAATCCAGAACAAGGAAAACTATCCTACCTGGAAAGGTGGAGTCGTCAGACTGATATGAGTTGGCTCTGAAACACTGTGTGCCTGGAGGTTTTCAGGACAACTTAGAATTCTGAGGGTGTTTATGACGTCCCGGTGAACGTGTCACCCAAGATGGCAGCAAGTTTAGAGTCCGAGGATTGCCGTGGCTAGGATACCCACGTGAGAGATATCCAGAAACAGCTTTTCCAAACAGAAACCGCACACAGAAACTTGAAGAGATCAAAGAGGCACTGATTCAAGGGATAAGAAAGGAATCATTGGGAAGAAGGGATACTAGAGGGGCAAGAACTGAGAAGAGAACATTGTTATCTACTCAAGTAGATGTGGAGGCTGTGCTGATTGAAGCTTGCAACTTGATTTGAAACAAGAGGCTGGACTTGGGGCTTATCAGAACTACGTTGTCCTTCTGCCTTACTCATAATCCCAAGTCAAGAATGATCTCTTGAGGACATTGAAGAAAAGAATTGAGGCCTCCTTTTCTAAGCCCCTAGCATTCTTTGAAGAGAGGTCTCCCTTTGCATAGCTCTGGCGTCACTGGGTCCCACTGGGTACATGCTAATGTGTCCCAAGACATCTCTGTGAAGACTTAAAGGAATGGATGATTGTCATGCTTGGGGTGGGTCCTTTGGTTTGGAGGGCTGTAGAAGTGTGTTTAAAAGCACCCTTTTTGAGAGGGTTTCGTTCCTGTGTGAAGTCTGCCCTCCCAGGCTACAGTGCTCAGTTGGGCTCCAATGAAATTCTCTCCCCCACCTCTTGCCATGGAAACAGTATTGATTCCTTGTTCTGACAACATATGGAAGGAGGTTTGCTGAAAATTAGCACGTTGCCATTATATTTAAATAAAAATACACCTGCCAAAGTTCAGAATGAAAATCAAACCAATAGCAAACCATGTAGAAATAAAGTAAGCCCAGTATCCAGAAGTAATCTGTTGGAGCATTCAATGATCAGGGGTCAAGTTTGAAACTTCCCAAATCCAGAAAAGAGACAGACAAATCACTTACCTGGAGGCAGGAATTCATCAGATTTCTCTAATTTCTCTCAATAACATAATGTCTGTGAAGGTGGTTGCCCAGACAACCTTGAATCTGGAGTTTCTAATCTGAGAATCTCAAACCTACCAAGACGACCATGTGTTCTCAGGGCTAAGTGTCACCTGGGCCGGGATAGCAAAGATTCCTACAAGTGACCGATGGAAATTCCAAGACCACACCCAACAATCACAAAATGACTCACACGTCGGGCTACAGAACCTATGGTAATTAAAGACATACAAAACTCCTAACTTGGAAGGAAGGAGAACGCACTGATAAGCAAATCGAACGGAGATATCTCAACAAGACCATAACAAATAAACTATAGAAAAGAAAAAAGTATCCCGGAATATGGAGGCCAACAGAAATCAAAGCTGACTAATCCACAGTGAAAGACGTCAGTCATTAGACACACTCTGTTTGAACATTTGAAAGTCAGAGAAAGTCACAACGCCAAAAACAGCAGCAAAGGTCAAACCTGGCCTAAATGAGAAGGGTGATTTATGAGACTGCTCCCCACGGGCTCTGAAACCCTGTGTCCACAAAGCTAGACCGGACAGCAGAGACACGATTCTGACAAATCACCCAACATCACAGTGGGCCAGAAAAGCAAGCTGGCCTCATCTACACAGGGCCAGAGTTGGGCACAAGTAGCATATTCAAGTCACAATCCACTCAACTGCAGGTTGCCAATGGAACATTAAATGGGCCAGTCAGTGGGGCCGTGGTGAAGTCCGCACATACTGGTTCAGCAGCCCAGGTTCGGCGATGTGGAATCCTGGGGGTGAGCCACCTCACCGCTCGTCCAGCCATTCTGGGGAAGGCGTCTGAGGTAGTGTAGAGGCAGATGGGAAGCGACGATAGACATCGCCATTCTTCCTCAGGAAATGCAGCTGCATGGCCAGCAGATGTGAGCACAGCCATAAATTCTGTCAAAACAAAACCAATTGAAAGTTGCAAAGAATAGAAAAACTGAACCTCAAAAAAGAAAGCATGCCAGTAGGAAGAAAAAGATATCTAGGAATAAACGTGGCCAAACAGCAGAAAGCTATGGAAACAGAAAACTTGTAAAGGTTTGGGCGAAGATATTACAGAAGACACACGGGAACGGAAGGCTATTCCGTGCGCTTCCAATGGAAGAACGAAAACACTTCAAACGTCCATACCGCATAAAGCAGTGTCTGGATTGCATGCAGTCCCAGTCAAAGTTGCAACAATCATTCCCACAGAAATACAAGACAGAATCCTAAAGTTTCTATCCAGCAACAAAGGACCCAGAATAGCCAGAGGAATCCTCAGGAAAACGAACAAAGCAGCAAGTATCACACTTTCTGATTTCAACATATAGGATGAAGCCCTAGGTACGGAAACAGCACAGCCTGGGCCCCAATATAGGCACACAGACTCATGCAACAGAACGAGAGCCTGGAGGTCAACTCACACATCTACTGACAGCACATTTTCGAACAGTCAGCCTAGAGGAGTAAGTGGAGAAAGGAGAGTCTCCACAAGAAACTGTGCTGAGAAGACTGCACACCAACAGGTAACACAATGAGAGTAGACCATGATGTTACACCAGACATACGCACGACCTCATAATGGATTAACGCTTTGAATGGAATGCTTGAAACCGTGCAACTTCTAGGAGACAACCCAGGCAGCTTACTCTTTGCCATCTGGCTTGGCTGCCTATTTGGAAGAAGCATGTGTCAGTGGGCAAGGGCAAGAAAGGAAACAAGAAACACACGGGACTCCACCCAATGCAGAAGCTTCTGCCCAGCCAACGACTCCATCGACTCAATGCAAAGACAGCACAACAACTGTGACAGGCTGTTTGCAAACCACACATCGGAGAAGGGGTGAGTAGCCAAAAGATCCAATGAACTCATACATCTTCACAGGAATAAAAACAACGAGCCCAATAGAACCTGGGCAAAAGATGGAAACAGACATTTCTCCCAGGAAGATAGGAAGATAGCCAACAGGCTGTATGAAAACATGTTCATCATCATTAAGTCTCTGGTCAATGCAAATCTGAACGGCAATGAGATAGCAGCACACAGTGGTCAGAATGGCTATAAGGATGAAGAGAGGAACCAACAAGTTTCAGAGAGGAGGTGGAGAGAAAGGAAGCCTCCTGCAGTGCTGGTAGGAATGTGAACCAGTGCGGCCACTACACAAAGTGGTGTGGAATTGCCTCAAAAATTTCAGAATCCACCTACCACATGATCCATCTATTCCTCTGTGGCGTATATATCCAAACATCATGGAAACACTAATGCACAGAGATCGATGCACTGCTGTGTTCACCACAGCCTTACTCCCAATATCCAAGACTTGGAAGCGTCCGTGGTGACCATCAAGAGATGAATGGAGAAGGAAGATCGGCTATAGCCACACGATGGTATAGCTCTCAGCTGTAGGAATGGATGCAGTCCAGCCATTTGTGACCACCAGAATGGCTCCTGAGGGTCTTAGGGGAACTGAAGCAAGCCCCAGGGATAAGGTTGAATACCACAGGATCTCACATATAAGGAGAAGAGGAAAAACGGAGCAACAAAAAGGTAGGATGTGACATGGGATTGGTAGTTCCCAAAGGGAAATGGATGTGGGGGTCTGAGGGAGAAAGAGTTGATTAGGCACAAGTGTGTGGTGAGGGCCTGTAATTAGGCTTACAGTGGTGAAGATGATGTAACCTACACAGAAGTCTAAATCTCTGAGAATGTAGATGTGAAAAGCTATAGGATGTTATAATGCTGGGTTACGGCAATCAATTCACATAAAATCAAAACTCCAAAAAACGGTGCAGATTTACGGTCTAAGCTTTGGAGGCTGAAAGAGATTAGAGAAGATTAACTTCCAAGGATTAGTAATCACCTCCAAATGCTTAATGATGCTACAGAAAGGTAGACCTCAGCAAAGAGATGAAGCAGAATACTAGCAAGAGAATATGTTCCCTGCTAAACTCATCAACCAAAGGTAAATGTTACCGTCATTCATGTTACTACTGATTCCCTTCACGAATGATCGAAGCAGACCAACATCCTCCCAAGTTCAGGCCAAAGGTTGGTCCAGAAGTCCAATTCATTGGCGGACCTGTGATGTAGCAGGTAAGAGCCCACGTTCCGCTTGGGTGGCCTGAGCTTCACAGAATAGCACCAGGGTTGTGGATCAGATTACTAGCATTAGGAAATCCAGATTTCACGGTCTGGTATGCACAGAGATCATAAAGAAGTAGAAATGGTGAGGGAAACTGAGCAATACGCACCAGAAAAAAACCATGTGAATATTACAATCTATGAACTCATCAGCTACACTTCCCCAAATGATGAAGGTAGGAAACATGTGACTTGCCTGGTGGAATTGTCAGACTGCTAGGAGATGACACGATAAGTGTGCATCAGCGGATTGCCTGGGCAACTTCAACTTGGGAGGGAGTCCATGACTTTCTCTGGGGAAAGTCCACCCATTTCACCATATCCACAAAACATAAGAGATAAAATCTTTGATAATCTTAGCGGAAAAAGACTGGTGTAGAGGGAATGTAGTAGACCTTTCAAAGTTCGAGGAGAAAGTTAGAAACCGACAAGAAATCCAGAGAAAGGAAAACTATCCTACCTGGAAATGGGGAGTGGTCAGACTGGTATGCGATGGCTCTGAAACACTGTGTGCATGGAGGTTGTCAGGACAACTTAGAATTCTGAGGGTGTTTATGAACATGTCACCCAAGATGGCCACATCTATACAGTCCGAAGATTGGCCATTGTGTGGCTATAGATCGTCTTCCTTCTCCATTCGTCACTTGATGGGCACCACGTAGGCTTCCAAGTCTTGGATATTGGGAGTAAGGCTGTGGTGAACACAGTGCTGCATGGATCTCTGAGCATTAGTGTTTCCAAGTTCTTTGGATATATATGCCACAGAGGAATAGCTGGATCATATGGTAGATGGATTCTGAAAATTCTAAGGCAATTCCACAGCACTTTGGGTAGTGGCTGCACCAGATTACACTCCCCCCAGCAGTGCAGGAGGCTTCCCTTCTCTCCACCTCCTCTCAGAGACTTGTTGTTCCCTGTCTTCATCCCTATAGCCATTCTGACCACTGTGAGCTGCTATCTCATTGCCGTTCGTATTTGCATTGCCAAAGACTTAATGATGATGAACATGTTTTCATACAGCCTGTTGGCCATCTTTTATCTTCCTGGGAGAAATATCTCTTTCCATCTTTTGCCCACGTTTTATGGGGCTCGTTGTTTTTTTATTGTGGAGACATGAGTTCATTGAATATTTTGACTAATCACCCCTTCTCCGATGTGTGGTTTGCAAACATCCACTCGCAGTTGTTGTGCTGTCTTTGCATTGAGTCGATGGAGTCGTTGGCTGTTCAGAAGCTTCTGCGTTGGATGGAGTCCTGCTTGTTTCTTGTTTCCTTTGTTGCCCTTGCCCAGTTACACATGCTTCTTCCAAATAATCGGCTAAGCCAGATGGCAAAGAGCAAGCTGCCTGCGTTTTCTCCTAGAAGTTGCATGGTTTCAAGTCTTCCATTCAAGGCCTTCATCCATTTCCAGGTGGTGTGTGTGGCTGGTGTAACATCATGATCTACTCTCTTTGTGTTACATGTGTCTGTGCAGTCTTCCCATCACCGTTTCTTCTCGAGACTCTCCTTTCTCTGTTGTCTCCTCTTGGCTCTTTTTTCTAAACTGGGCTCTCAATATATGTGGGAGTTGACCTCTGGGCTCTCGATTCTGTTCCTTGTGTCTGTGTGCCTCTTTTTGTGGCCAGCCTTTGCCGTTTCGGTACCTAGCAGTTCGTCCTATATGTGGAAATTCGAAAATGTGGTACGTGCTGAGTTGTTCGTTTTCCTCAGGATTCCTTTGGCCTTTCCTGCTCCTTTGTTGCTGTATAGAAACTTTAGGATTCTCTCTTCTATTCCTGTGGGAAAGATTGCTGAAACTTCGATGGGGCTTGCGTGGAATCCAGAGATTGCTTTATCCAATATGGACGTTTCAAGTGTGTTCGTTCTTCCATTTGAAGAGCGGTGAATAGACTTCCGTTTCCTTATGTGTTCTTTAATTTCTTTCCGCAAAGCTTTCCAGTTTCTTGGTCCTTGTTTGTCTCTTCTCCTTGTAAGTGAGCTCCTACGGTACTTGAGTTTCTCCCTGCGAGCTGTTTCACTTCCAATGAAACCCTCAAGAACCATCCTTCTGGTCACTAATGGCTGGATTCTCTCTTTTGTTATGGCTCAGAGATATGCCATTGTGTTCATAAAGCCCAGCTTCCTTCTCCAATCTTCTTTCTCTATTCGTCCTTCTGCCTTGATGGGCATCAGGGAGGCTTCCCAGTCTTGGATAACGGGAGTAAGGCCAGGGTGAACACAGGGGTGCACATATATCAGAGCACGACTTCTTCCAAGGTCTTTGGATAAACCCGCCACTGAATAATAGCTGGATCATATGGTAGAATCCATCTACCATGGATGGATTCTGACATGTCTGAGGCAATTCCACACTGATTTGCGTCATGGCTGCACCAGCTTACACTCACAGCAGCACTGTACAAGTCTTCCCATCTCTGTAGCTCCTCTCTGACACTTGTTTCCTGACTTTTTACCTATAGTCATTCAGACCACAGTGAGCTGCTATCTCACTGCCATTTGGATTTCAATTGCCCTGAGTCTTAATGATGATTAACATGTTTTCATACACCTGTTGGCCATCTCTATATCTTCTTGGGTGAAATCTCTGTTTCCACCTACTGCCCAGGTTTTAATGGGCTTATTTATTTTTCTCTTGTGGACCCATATGAGTTCACTGCATCTTTTAGCTATTCACCCGTTCACCGATGTGTGGTGTTCAAACATCCTCTCCCAGAGGTTGTACTGTCTTTGCATTGAGTCGATGGTTTCCTTGGCTGGGCAGAAGCTTTTGCATTTGATGTAGTCCCATTTGTTTCTTGTTTCCGTTGTTTCCCTTGCCCAAGCAGACATGCATCTTACTAATAGCAGGCTAAGACAGATGTCAAATAGCATGCTGCCTAGGTTTCCTTACAGAAGTCTCGTGGTTTGCAGTCTTACATTCAAAACTTTAATTTATTTTGTGTTGGTGTTTGTGCCTGGTGTAACATCGTGGTCTACTCTCCTTGTCTTACATGAGGCTCTGCAGTCTTCCCAGCACCGTTTATTGTAGAGACTTTCCTTTCTCCACTGTCTCCTCTTGGTTCCGTGGTCGAAAATTGGTTGTCCATGTATGTGTGCGTATACCTCTGGGCTCTCAATTGTGTTCCTTGGTTCTGCGTGTCTGTTTTCATCCCAGCCTGCGCCGTTTCCAATCCTATTTCTTCATCCTATATGTTGAAATCAGAAAGTGTGATACATTGAGCTTTGTTCGTTTTCCTCAGGATTCCTTTGGCCATTCATGGTCTTTTGTTGCTGGATGTAAACTTTAGGATGCTCGCTTCTATCTCTGTGAGAAATATAGCTGCAACTTTGACTGGGACTTTATGTAATCTAGAGATTGCTTTATCCGGAGTGGAGGTTTCCAGTGTGTTAATTCTTCCATTTCAAGAGCATGGAATATCCTTCTGCTTCCTTGTGTCTTCTCCCATTTCTTTCCACAAGGTTTGCTAGTTTTCGATTTACCGAGCTTTCACCTGTTGGGGCGAGGTTATTCCTAGGTATCTAAATCTTCTCACTGGCATTTTTTTTTTGAGGTTCAATTTTCCTATTCTTTGCAACTTTTAATTTGCTTCCTTTTGACAGAAGTTTATCGCTGTTCTCACATCTGATGACAGTGCTCCTGTATTTGCTAAGGAAGAGTGGCCCTGTCTATCGTCACTTCTCATCTGCCTCTACACTCCTTCCCACGCCTGCCACAGAATGGTTTGGCCAGCGGTGAAGAGGTTTACCCCCAGTATTCCACCCTGTCAACTCCAGGCTTCCAACCCCGAATGCACGGACTTCCCCAATTCTCCACTGGCCGGCCCCTTTCATATTCCCTTGGCAGCCTGCAGTTCAGTATAATGTGACTTAAATATGCTACTTCACCCCAAGTCTGGCACTGAGTAGACGTAGCCAGTTTGCATTTTTGGTCAACTGCGAAGTCAAACAATTTGTCAAAATTGTGTCTCTGCTGTCCCAGCAAGCTTCATGGACACAGTATTTCTGAGCACGTTTGGAGCAGTCTCATTCTCACTCTTTCCAGGTAGCCCAGGTTTTACCTCACTGCGGTTTTTTTGGTTTGTGACACTCTCTGACTTTCAAAAGTTCAAGCATAGTCTGCCTAAAGTCTGACATCTTTCGTTGTGGATTATTCAGGTGTGATTTGTGTTTGCTTTCCCTTTTCTGAGCCCATTTTGCTTTCCATAGTATAATCATCATGGTCTTTCTCAGATTTCTCCCTATGGTATGCTTGTCAGTCAGTTCTCCTTCATCCCAAGGTATCAATTTTCTATTTCTATAATCACCCTATGTTCTATAGGCCTACGTGTGAGTGCTTTTCATTGTTGGGTGTTGTCTTTGAATTTACATTGGTCACTTGTTGCAATCTTTGCCATGCTAGCCTAAGTCAAAGTGAGCTTGAGAACACGTGGTCATCTTGCTTGGTCTTACCTCCTGAGATCTTAAACTCCAAACCATAGGTAGTCATGGCAACCTCCTTCATGAACATAATGTATCTGAGACAAATTAGACGAATCTGATGAATCCGCTTCAGGGAAGGTACTTTTCTGTTTCATTCCTGGATTTGGGAAGTTTTGAACTTGACCACTGATCGTTGAACGTTCCCTTAGACTACGTGTAGATATTGGTTTACTTTATTTCCATAGGGTGTGTTGTTTGTTTGATGTAAATCCTCAGATCTGGCATGTTTATTTTTCTATAAAGATAATGGTAATGTTCTAATTTTGAGCCAACCTCCTTACATATGGTGTCAATACACGTTATCAATAATCATTCTACTCCAAGAGATAGGGGGAGAGTATTTCATTGGAGCCAAAGTGAACACACTAGCCTGGCAGTGCAGCCCTCACAAAGCAACGAAGACATCTGGAAAAGGGTGTTTCTCAGCGCACTTCTGGCGCCCTGCCAAAAAATGAGGCATACTAGAAGCATGACGGGGTTCCATTCCTTCATGGGTTCCAAGAGATGTATTGTGACACATTAGCATGTACCCAATGGGCCTCCGTAATGCCAGAGCTATGGAAAGTGAGACTTCTCCTCAATTAATGCTAGAGGCAAAGGAAAGGAGGCAGCAATCCTTCTCTTCAATGTCCTCAGGACACCATTCTTGATTTTGGATTATGATTAAGGCAGGAGAATTTGTACGTCTGATAAGCCCCAAGTCCAGCCTCTGGTTTCAAATCAAGTTTCAAGCTTGAATCAGCATGGCCTCGCCATATACTTGAGTAGATGACAATGGTCTCCACTCAGTGCTTGTCCCTGTATTATTGCTTCATCACGATGACTTCTTTCTTACCCATTTAATCAACGTCTATTCTATCTCTTCAAGTTTCAGTGCTTGGTTTCTGTTTTTAAATTCTTTTCTGGGTATCTCTCACTTGAGTATCGTATCCCAGGATAATCCTCAGACTATAAAGATGAGGGCATCTTGGGTGACAGGTTCACTGTGGTGTCATAAACACCCTCAAACTTCTAAGTTGTCCCAGCGTCTTCCTTGCACACAGTGTTTCAGAGCCATCTCATACCAGTGTGGCACTCACCCTTTCCATTTCCTGGATTTCTTGTCGGTTTCTAACTTTATCCTTGAACGTTTAAATGTCTAGTACATTCTCTCTAGACACTGGTTTCTTTATTTTAAGTTTATCCTGGGTTTTATCTGTTACATTTTGTGGATATGGCCGAGTGTTTAGATTTTCCCCAGTGAAAGTCTTGGAGTCCCTCCCAAGTGGAAGCTGCCCAGGCAATCCTCTGACGTGCAATGATCGTGTCATCTCGTGCAGGCTGACAATTCCACCTATGCAGGTCACATCACTTTCTTCCCTCTGTATTTTGGGAAGTGTACCAGATGTGTCATAGATTGCAATATTTTCATGTTCTTTTCCTGGTGCATATCTATAAGGTATGCTCACAATTTCCACTTATTTATGATCTCTGTCTGCACCATACCATGAAACCTATCTTTCCTAATGTTGCTAATGTGATCCGTACGTGTCATACGAATCCATGAACCCCAGGCCGCCCACTAGTAACATGGACTCTTACACACCAGAACACATGGCTGGCCCTGAATTTTACTTTGGGACCAATTTTTTGCCTGAACTTGGGAAGAAGCTGGCCTGCTGTGATTATTCATGAAGGTAATTAGTAGTAACCTCATAGACGGTAACATTTTCCCTTGGTTCATGAGTTTAGCACGGAACACGTTCTCTTCATAGTAGTCCTCTTAATCTATTTGAAATTGTCTACCTTTCTGTATCATCATTAAGCATTTGGAGGAGATTCACAATCCTTGGAAGTTTGTTTTCTCTAATGTCTTTCAGCCTCAAAAGCTTTTCGACACAAATCTGCATGCCTTTTTGGATTTTTTCTTTCCTCTGGGAACCTCACATCCAAAGTGAAGGCTGCCATCCAAAGCTAGAATGCTCAGCGGCCCCAGTGCAATTCTCTCCCCCGATGTATTGCCATAGAAGAGTATTGATTATGTGTTTTGACACCATAATGAGGAAGTTGGCTGAAAATTATAACATTACACTTATGTTTAATGACAAATAAACATGCCAGAGCAGAGGATGTAAATCAAACAACTAACAAATCCTACAGAAATAAAGTAAACCAGTATCTAGACATAATCCAGATGAACGATCAGGGATCTGGACTCAAGTTCGAGCCTTCCAAAATTCAGAAAAGAGACATAAAAATATCTTACCTGGAGAGAGGAATTCATCAGATTTGTCTAGTTTGTCTCGGAAAGATTATGTCCATATGGTGGTTGCCAGGACAACCTAGAATTTGGAGTTTCTGAACTCAGAATGTCAAACCAACAAACATGACCATGTGTTCTCAGTGCTCAGTTGGACCTAGGCTAGCTTAGCAAAGATTCCTTCAAGTGAACGATTGAAATTCAAAGACAATACCCAACAATCAGGAAATCACTCATACATCAGGCTGGAGAACATATGGTGATGAAAGAAATACAAAATTAATAACTTGAATGAAGGAGAATGGACTGATAAGCATATCGATGGGAGATAGCTGAGAAAGCCCATGACGATTGATGTGGATTAAGGCTGCCCCAGCTCGAAAAGCCCAAGGTTACCTGGCCTACATGCCAAACTACATGACGCGGTGAATCATTTTTTGGTATGAATTAGAGGTGCCCCAGTGAGAGAAGCACAGGTCATGCTCACCTACATGCCTATCTATATGGCCAGATTCGTATCTAATGTTATCCGACCACACAATAACCAGACCCCAACTGAACTGGAATCATTTCATGACATTTTACATCATCTTTTCTTTTTCCAGCAAAAGTAAGTCACGTAACTATGCTTATAAAATTAGCACTTACCCTGTACTCAGGGCAGCAGCAGGAGCTGTGACTGCCCATGGGTCCTGCCCCCATGCAGCAACTCTTTAGTTCCCATGGGTCCTGTCCCCATGCCTGAAGCTCTTCACTGCCCATAGGTCCTGTCCCCATGCTATCCTGTACCGTTCTCTAAATAAAAGAGCATCCTGCCAGACCTTGAGAGTCCAACAAATCTTTCTTTTGACTCTTCAGTTCGCCAACCCTGCATCATATCTTGTGGCCCCCCTACCGGGAACTTGCTTCATCGGTTTGTGAGCTTGACTTCTGGTAAATGCCCTTTCCTTCCTTGTGCCTCTCTCCTTTTCGAGGATGGATCTAAATTCACTTCTCCATCAGGAACTTTCTTGGATAGCTGTATGAATCCACGTTTGCTGCCCATGGCTACTCTGTGGGGCAAATCATGGCATTCGGCTTGAAGAGAATCAGTACCTTAAGCCTAAGGGTGATGTAGAATGAATTAATCCGTTCCTTCCTGACTCTATCTCTGATATATAAATTTTACGTGGGCACGGGTTGGCCACTTCAGTCATTACGATGGTCGGGAATCTGCCAGCCTCCCGTGGAAGGTTTCTTTTCCTCAGGCTGTATTGGGCTACCTCCCATGGCACCTGACCATGCTCTGAACTGTGTGAATGTCCCAATTGGGACTCCAGTTCAAGGCAAGTAAGAAAGTCTAACCTTTGGTTGAGTATGGAAAACCCTTCTCGGAGAATGGCTCCAACACGCAATTGGGTAGAATGTCCCCCAAAGCGGCGGAAAATTCCTCACTATTTTTCTCTATCCTGTTCTCTCTTAAACTTCTCCTTTTCTCTCAGGGACCATTCACCAGGCATCTATTGCTGCCAGGCAGAATAGGAAAGATGTTCACCAGGCACCTGTTACTGCCAGGCATCCGAGGGAAGGTATACAAGGGATGCAATGCTGGTGGTGTTCCCCATCACCCATTGCTATAGGAACCCCACATTAGGAACGACAGGTGGGATGCTGCCCTAGGTTCACAGGGGATTTTCAAGGTAATGGACGTGTCTCTTTCATCTTTGTTAGAGTTACACGGGCCATTTTCATGTCCTTTTGAGCTTTGCAACTGGAAAACAGAAGAATCTTTGAAGAGTCAAGGCCTCCACGCCTGGGAGCCCCAACTTTGAGTTTCTACCCTGATCGCCACGGCAACACCAAGTAGGGTGCCCTTTTTTGGCAGATGACTGATTGAGGATTTTAGTCACCTACTGAGTTGGCTATGAGGGTAGCAGACCTGTGATTTATTCTGTGAACTGTTGTGCTAGGGTAGTGTGCCCCACCACGGGAACTGTTGTGTGACTCTTATCTTGATAACCCTCTGGGAGTGGCCATGAGGGTGAGGTCTGGTGTCTTCTTTTCCTTTCTTTGTTTTGCTCATCATGTAGTCTGTTGTCACCAAGTCGAGCTTAAGTTCAGGCTGAACCTGACCAGAACCTGGACCTTCTGTAAAATCGAAAAACTTGAAAACATTTTGCAAGGGACTTAACTCTCAACCCGGCTGCTGGGAGCCCTGACCTCCAGCCAGTTCCCAGCTTCTGTGGGCACTGCACCCTTTTCCAGTCCACTGTCAGTCAGACACTGGCTTTACTGCCATGGGGAATGCCGTAAGCATCCCCAGAGACTCACCACTCAGAATCCTTCTAACTAATTAGAAACACTTTCAATTGTATGGGTGATGCCCCAGAAACTCCAACTAGGAGAAAATTTGCGAGGTTTCTCTGTGCCTTTATGGTGCAGTTGGACAGGTGGATCAACCTAAAAGGACCTTCAAGTTACAGTCCAGTTTCTGGGAAATCAAGAGCAACTGTCCTTACAAAATCCTTGCAAGACTGGAAAGACAGCTCTAGAGGCAGTTCAGATTCCACCTAGTTCCTTTATCATGAAAAAGATTATCATCCTCCCTCTCCAGGAACTACTGTCCAGTCCAACACTCATTCTTAAGACTGAAAAACAAAAATGAGGGGAAAGGATAAATGAACATAAGTGTGCCTTTGCCAAAAGTCTAGCATGTCAAAGGTCTTCTCCATAAGTATTAGTAAAAAGGCTCAAAACAAAGTTTGGATTCATAACTTGTGAGCTTAATATTATTGTTCCTGACTCACAGCAGTAGTTTTTAAAACGATGGTTGTACAGTCTCTCTGTATGTGTGGCTATGTGTATGTTATAGGTGTGATACTTAATTCTGGATGCTATGGCCAAAATTAAGATCTCTGTTTAGTTGGCTTAAAGTAAGTGCTTACTTAAATTCTAAATGTAGTAGAAATTAACTCAGTGCCTTTCAAAGTAAACGTGATGTGAATTAACCTATGGTGAATGAAAACTTGTTTAAGTTTGTTGGTTTGATTGAAAATAGTCTTCTTCTCAGAGTTGTCGGTATTTGCATAGTATGCAGGCATTCATCCTGGGTTTACTAGTCACATAAGTTCACGTTGTCTGTTAAATTTGTCAGCAAAATAATAGCTGTAAACGATGACCAGTTTTTTCAAATGCCTCATGAGGTTTCCGTAGGTAATCTGAACATAATTGTCGGAAAAAAATGGTTTAAATACATAAAACTCACAATAACTTTTACAGTCTGTATACTTGGGGAAAAAAACAGCTTCGAAATTCTTTTTGGTAACCATCTTGAGTTATGCCAAGTTAAGTTAAACGATAAAAATCTGAATATCTGGGTCATTTTTGGATAGGATGAAACACTGAAACATTATTAATAAACATAGCTAAGTTATCTGATTTTAGCATCTTAGTGAAGAGGCTAAAAGCGTTTGGGTGTATTAAGAAGCATGCCTTGTGTTTTGTTGTAAAGTACCACGTTTCTAAATTTATGAAGTGTTTAGAATGCTGATATAAAAGACAATTCATAGTTGTTTACATTTTTAGTGTTTCCTAGGTCTGTTAAGGTTTAAATGTTCTAATTAACCTATGGAATTGAAGCTACTGGAAATTAATAAGCAAAAGAGCCCTGTATTCAAGGAAGTTAAAATGGATGTTTTCAGTAAAAAAGGTATAAAGAATGGAAATATTTTTGTTTGATAGGTTAAGAAACATAAATTTGTCATGACGTACTAGAAAGGAAAAAGAAAGACTTTGGGACAAAGTTGTAGAATGCTTGTGAAGGAGAAATTCTGAAAGGAGTTTTATGCCTGGTCAAGTAGACTAAAGTAAGTTCAATTAAGTGCATGAGTTTGAATGTTAAAAATAAGTACGTGCAGAAATTCAAATTTGGTTTTCTCTGAAAGGATACTTTTTCTTGAACTTTGGATCTGCTCTTGATAAAGAGGTTATAAAAGCTGTTCCTTTGAGTAATTCTACCTAAGAGACAAATCTGTTTTGTGAAAATAATGACTGAGGTCACTCTTAAGATTTTTCACTCTTTCTGTTATCACTTTGAATAGATACCTGAGAATTGTTTCACAGTGAGTGTTGTTTCCTATTTGAAGAAGCATTTTAAAAACTTTTGATATGTTTTAACAAGTTTCTCCCTCAAAAATATTCAAATCCTGAATGAAGGCTTTCTTTTGATCTGGTAGACAGAAGAAAAATTACTCTTAGGATTTTCAGAGGCCCCCTGAGTCTTCTCAAAGAAATTTTCTCTCTCTTCCTATGAGGAGGAAAATACCAAACTAATTAGGCTTATTTGGTCTATTAAATTACATGGAAAACATTGGGAAATAAGTGAATATAGACTTTCTTAGGTGGTATTAGATGGGTAAATGTTATTAATATAGATGTCTTAAAATTATATGGCATTCTTAAGATTCTGATCTGTCCTGGTTATCAGTCATAAGTCCAATTATTATCTGGAAGTGTTATATGTCACAGAAGTAGCCAAGTTTCTTTGGCAATTGCCGTTTGGAGTCCTTTGTCCATTTGCAGATAGCTGTTGTTTTACTCTGATGCTTTTTTCTTTTGCAAATATCTTTCATCTTCCGAGAAATTCCTGGAAAGGATTCTGACACAGAGGTTCTAAACTACACGTTTCTGACAAACTTTCAGATTGTAAAACTGAACTGAGTAAGAAATGACAGAATTCTAACAGAAACTAAGTTCATCGATCTGCTGACAGAAGATTCAGCTCAAGAGTTGATTATACAGGACTGTGTGAACTGATGAGGATGATTATAATTTTTTAGGACATCTGTTTGAAATATTGTTGAGTTTTGATGTGTTGTTTTGTTTTCTCACAATGAAGGAAATATTTTTTCTTTTCTCTTATGCTAACTTTGACTTACAGCCGTTTGGTGAAATTATGCCTTTATAAGAAAAACTGAAACATTTATTTTTTTCTCCCTACCTTATCCCTCTGGAATTGGGAAACCCTTTGTGACCGAGTATGGTTATGTAGTGGCAATATTTGCATAAGTTCCATAAGAATCTGTTCTCCTTATAACAGGACACATTGGTTATACTACCAAGGCTTTGACTGGAATGTATATTTGAAACACACAGGCTCAGATATGACAAGACAGCATTTCAGGAACAAAGATTCGACTTTCTGGAATACAGCCACTTGGAAACATGGGCCTGGTACCTTGTTTACAGAGATTCTGGCAATCTTACCCTGTAAGTAAGGAAGCTTGCTTATCTGACAGGTGTAAGGAACCTCCGAATATTTTGGGGGACCTCAAAGAGAACACCACTCAAATCTGTAAGTACTGCAGGCCAAATCTGATGGCAAATCCTTGGCTTGGCTTTTCTGGCCTTGCAAGGCCTTCACAGTTGAATCTGAGATTCCTCATAAAAAAGTCCAGCAAAGCAGATTTAAAAAAGCCTGTATAAGCAATTACTATTCTTGCTCCTCTTATGTACATAATTGGAGCATGTTGTATTGAAGCTACACTTTATTTGCAAACCAGTTCATCTTAATTTGGCTATCTTTTGTAAAAATGAGGGTGATTTAAGAGAGAAAAAATACGTTTATGTAGAAGCTATAGTAGGTATTCCTGGATATTAGATTCTAGCTGTTTTCTTTTGCAAGATTCATCTATTGCTAATCGTAATGTCTCCTTGTGGCCATCTATCTCTGACACCTGGGAGTTCCCTGGCCACCATCAAACATTTTCCTTCAATACTACTGCCCGAATACTAAATAGATTTGCTTTGTCACATGTGGATCCTAAACAACATGTTCCAAATTTAAAGTCCCCAGCTTATCAAGACTCAGGATGGACCATATCAAATTTGGAATGAATATATTTGGTTCACTCCTACTAGTGGTCAACTCAGTAAAAGATCACTCACTCTTGGGAACAAACCCATCACACCTGTGATACATGGCCTAATAGCACTCGACTTATGGGGAAAATTCCCTGTTATTTGTGTTCTCGTATCATAGCCTTAAAAAAAATACTGACTGGTCTGGGACTGACTGGGACAGACGGCCCAGCACGTTTTGGTTAGCCCCTAATGGTGCTCAGTGTCGATGTGGGTCCAATTTATGGCCTTGGCTGCCACCTGGATGGATTGGATGATGCACCCTAGGCTTTGTCTGCATGCAAGGTAGAACTACATTTACTATATCTCCTCCTGCTAACCTACCCAACTGCAACAGCGCTGGACCAGCTGTGTCTTCCACTGGTATTTCCATCTTTACTCAATTATCCTTCACCAATTAGGAATTGAAAATGCTGTCTTGCACATGGAAGTCCTAATCAAATTCAGTATGAAGGCATTAAATGAAGTAGAACATAGCATTTCGCTGCTCAATTTAGAAGTATCCCAAATGTGTAAGGCAGTCCTCCAAATCCAAATGGCACTGGATGTCTTGACAGCCCCACAAGGGGGCACCTGTGCCGTTATAAAAAGTGAATATTTTGCCTATATTCTTGACTACCGTCAAAATATTTCTGGCTTCCTATCCCAGCCACCAAATTAAATCCATGTCTGACCAACCCTAACTCTAAACGATTGGTTGAGCTCCCAGTCAGTACCAGGTTTCTTCACTACTTCAAAACCTTATTCATTGGGTTAAACATACTGCTTGTATTTCTACTTGTAGTTTGTTGTCTGTTTCGTTGTTTGTCTTCTGCATGCCAAAATATTTCACCTCTTGGAGCACATCTCGTCAAATGATTCTCTCCTCTCCAGGGGCTCTGTATAACTTAGCCTTGGACTCCACAGGTGAAGACTTCTGGTCCACTGAACTTCTACCTGTGCCTATGGCCCCATTTAGGGACACCACTACAACATTGTACAGCCAGAAGTATTTACAGAAGAGTGAACATCGTCCATATCCCCAAATATTTCCAGTCCAAATGGGTTCGAGGGGGTTATGTCGTGGATTGAGGCTGCTCCAGCTAGAAAAGCCCAAGGTGACCTGGCCTACATGCCAATCTATATGACCCGTTGGATTTTTTGTTGATATGAATTAGGGCTGTCCCATGGAGAGCATCCCAGGGCATACTAACCTACATGGTAATATATATGGGCAGATTCATATCTAAAGTTATATGACCGCACAATAACCAGACCCCATCTGCACTGAAGTCATTTAAAGACATTGAACATCATCATTTCTTTTTCCAGTAAAAACAAGTCATGTACCCAGTCCTTATAAAATTATCACTAACCCTCAACTGAGGGATGCAGCAGGAGCTCTGACTGCTCATGGGTCCCGTCCCCAGGGAGCAGCAGCAGCTCTTCACTGCCCATGGGTCCTGTCCCCATGCCATCCCGTACTATTCTCTAAATAAAAGAGCACCAATGCCAGACCTTGAGAGTCCAAGAAATCTTATATTTGAGTCTTCAGCTTGCCGAGCCCATATCAACAATTATACCATGGAAAAGAGAAAACGGTCACAGAAAATGGAAGGCACACGGAAATCACATCTGAATAATCCACAATGAAACAATTAAGTTTTAGTCATACTCTGAACGTTCGAAAGTCAGAGAAAGTCACATCCACAAAAACTGGAGCAAATGTCATACTTAGGCTAATTGGTAAAGGTGAGTTATCACACTGCTAACATCGGGCTCTGAAAACCTGTGTCAATGAAGTGTGCCAGGACAGCAGAGACAGAATTCTGACAAATCATCTGACATCACAGTGGAGAAGAAAAATAAACTGGCCTCATCTACACAGTGCCACATTTGGCCCAAGTAGCCTATTCAAGTCACATTCCACTCAACTGTAGGTTGCCAATGGAACATGAAAGGTGCCGGCCAGTGTCGTGGTGAACACTGCACATTGTGGTCAGCAGCCCCGGGCAGGCCATACGGAATCCTGGGGGTGAACCTCATCACAGCTGGTCCAGCCATTCTGGGGCAGGCGTCTGAGGTAGTGTAGAGGCAGATGTGAAGCAACGTCAGACAGTGTCAATCTTCCTCAGAAAGTACAGCAGCATCACCAGCAGATGTGAGCACAGCAATGAACATCTGCCAAAACAAAACCAATGAAAAGTTGCATAGGATAGAAAAACTGAACCTCAGAAAGAAAAAACATGCACGTAAGAACAATAGGATTTCTAGGAATTAGCTTAGACAAACAGGTGCAAGCAATGGAAACCGAAAACTAGCAAAGCTTTGGCGAAAGCAATTCCAGAAGACACAAGCAAACGGAAGGGTATTCCACGGTCTAGGAATGTAAGAACTAAAACAACTGAAACGGCTGTAAAGGATAAATCAATCTCCAGATTCCATGCAATCCCAGTCAAAGTTGCAGCAATCTTTCCCACAGAAATAGAAGAGAGAATCCTAAACTCTCTATACAGCAACAAGAACCCTGAATACCCAAAGGAATCCTGAGGAAAAAAGCAGGATGAACAAAGCAGGATGTAAAACACTTTCTGATTCCAACATGTAGGACGAAGAGCTAGGTACCGAAACATAGCCTGCTCCCAAAAACAGGCACACAGACCAATGGAACAGAATCCAGAGCCCAGAGGTCAACTCACCCATATATGAACAACTCATTTGCAACGAGGAAGGCAAGAGGAGACAGTGGAGAAAGGTGAGTCTCTAAAAGAAACGGTGTTGGGAAGCCTGCACAGCCACATGTAACACAATGAGAGTAGACCATGATGTTACACCAGGCACACACACCCCCTCGAAATGGATTAAACCCTTCAACTTAAGACTTGAATCCGCGAAACTTCTAGAATAAAACCCAGGGAGCTTGCTCTTTGCCATCTGGCGTAGCGGCCTATTTGGAAGAAGCATGTGTGACTAGTCAAGGTCAACAATGGAAACAAGAAACAAACGGGACTCCACCCAATGCAGTAGGTTCTGTCCAGCCAAGGAAACCATTGACTCAATGCAAGGACAGCACAACAGCAGGAAGAGAATATTTCAAACCGCACATCGGAGAAAGGCTGAATAGCCAAAAGATCCAATGACCTCACACGTGTCCACAAGAGAAAAAACAACAAGCCCATTAAAACCTGGGCAAAAGATGGAAACAGAGATTTACCCCAAGCAGACAGAAAGGTTGCCAAGAGCTTTATGAACTCATGTTCATCATCATTAAGTCTAAGGCCAATGCAAATCCAAACGGCAATGAGATAGCAGCTCACTGTGGTCAGAATGGCTATAAAGAACAAGACAGGAAACAACAAGTGTCGGAGGGGAGGTGGAGAGAAGGGAAGAGTTCTGCACCGCTGGTGGGAATGCAAACCGGTGAAGGCACTCGGCATAGCCTTGTGGAATTGCCTCAGAAACTTCAAAATACATCTACCATATGGTCCAGCTATTCCTCTGCGGCGTGTTTATCCAAAGAAATTGGGAACACTACTGCCTAGAGATCCGTGCAGCGCTGTGTTCACCACAGCCTTCCTCCCAATATGCAAGACATGGAAGTTCCTCTGGTGCCCATCAAGGGACCCATGGAGAAGGAAGGTGGGCTGTATCCACACAATGGCATAGCACTCAGCTGTAAGACAGGGTGCAGTCCAGCCATTTGTGACACCAGAATGGCTCCTGTGGGTATGAGGGGAACTGAAACAAACCCCTGGGAGAATGTCAAATACCATAGGATCTCACTTACAAGGATAAGATTAAAATAGGGACCAACGAGCATGTAGAACATGACATGGGATTGGTGGTTCCCAGAGGTAACGGGTGGCAGCGGACGGTGGGAGAAAGAGTTGTTTAGGCACAATGGTGTAGTGTGGGCCTGTAATTAGGCTTACAGTGGGGAAGATGATGTACCATACACAGAAGTCTAAATCTTTGAGGATGTAAATCTGAAAGCTATAGGATGTTATAATGAAGGGTTAGGGAAATCAATTCACCTAAAATCAAAACTCCATAAAGGCAAGCAGGTTTATGGCATAAAGATTGCAGGCTGAAAGAATTTAGAGAAGATGAACTTCAAAGGATTGATAATCACCTCCAAATGCTTAACGATGCTACAGAAAATTAGACCATTGCAAAGAGATGAAGAGGAACACAACCAACACAGCACGTTCTGTGCTAAACTCATGAGCCAACGGAAAATGTTACCGTCCACGATGTTTTTACTAATTACAATTAGGAATAATCAATGCAGGCCAACATCTTCCCAATTTCAGGCAAAAGGTTGGTCCAAAAGTCCAATTCAGGTCCGGCACTGTGGTGTAGCTGGTAAGTGCCCATGTTTCACTTGGGCGGCCTAGGCTTGGTAGGGTGGCATCACGGGTCCGGATCAGATTAGGAGCAGTAGGAAATATGGATTTCAAGGTATGGTGCCAACAGAGATCATGAAGAAGTAGAAATTGTGAGGATACCTCATGAATACACACCGGGAAATGAACCATGAGAATATTACAATCTATGAACGCATCAGGTACACTTCCCCACATGATGAAGGAAGTAAAACATGTGACCTGCCAAGGTGGAATTGCCAGACTACTATGAGATGACACGATCATTGCTCATCAGAGGATTGCCTGGGTAACTTCAACTTTGCAGGGACTCCAGGACTTTCTGTGGGGAAAGTCCACACATTTGGCCACATCCACAAAACTTAAGAGATAAATCCCAGGACGATCTTAAAGGGAAGAAACCATTGTCTAGAAGGAATGTAGTAGACCTTTCAAGGTTCGAGGAGAAAGTTAGAAACCGACAAGAAGTCCAGAAAAAGGAAAACTATCGCACCTGGAAAGGGAGTGTAGTCAGACTGGTATGAGATGGGTCTGAAACACTGTGTGCATGGAGGTTTTCAGCACAACTTAGAATTCTGAGGGTGTTTATGACATCATGGTGACCATGCCACCCAAGATGGTCCCAGGTTTCCATCCCGAGGATTTGCCTAGGCTAGGATATTCAAGTGAGAGATTCCCAGAAACAGCTTTTCCAAACAGAAACTGGGCACTGAAACTTGAAGAGATCCAACAGATGCGTATTCAAGGGATTAGAAAGGAATCACTGAAATGAAGCGATAATAGAGGGACAAGCACTCAGAGGAGAACATTGTCATCTACTCACGTAGATGTGGAGGCCATGCTGATTCAAGCTTGAAACTTGTTTTGAGAAAAGAGGCCGTACCTGGGGCTTATCAGACCTACATTGTCCTTCTGCCTTATCCATAACCCAAAGTCAAGAATGATTACTTGAGGACATTGAAGAGAAGAAGCGAGGCCACCTTTCTTAGGCCTCAGCAAACTTTGAAGACAAGTCTCCCTTTCCATAGCTCTCAAGTCACGGGGGACCACTGGGTACATGCCAATGTGTCAGCAGAGATCTCATTGAAGCCCGGAAAGAATGGCCCCCTGCCATGCTTGGGTATGTTGCTTGGTTTGGAAGGGCTCTAGAAGTGTGCTGAAAAGCACCTTTTCCAGAGGGCTTTGTTCCTTTGTGAAAGCTGCCCTCCCAGGCTAGAGTGTTCAGTTGGGATCAATGAGATTCTCTCCACCCTCTCTTGCCGTACAAGGAATATTGATTACGTGTTTCGATACCACACGTAAGGAGGTTTGCTGAAAATTAGAACATTACCATTATATTTAAAGAAAAATAAACTCGCCACAGCTGAGGAGGTAAGTCAAACACATAACAAAACCTGTAGAAACAAAGTAAGCCAGTATCTAGCCATAATCTAGTGGAAAGTTTAAGCATCAAGGGTGAAGTTTGAAACTTCCCAAATCCAGAATAGAGACAGAAGGTCTCTCACCTGGACAGAGGAATTCATCAGATTCATCTAATTTGTTTCAGAAGCATTGGGTTCCTGAAGGTGGTTGCCAGGACAACATCGTACCTGAAGTTTCTCATCTCACAATGTCAAACGAACCCAGATGACCACGCGTACTCAGTGCTCAGTTGCACCTAGACTAAGAGAGCAAAGACTGCTTCAAGTGACTGATGGAAATTCAAAGACGACACCCAGGAATCATGAAAGCACTCACACATCGGCCTACAGAACATATGGTGATTAAAGAAATACAAAATTCCTAACTTGGAATGAAGGAGAATGTACTGACAAGCACCTCGAAGTGATATACCTCAGAAAGACCATGACGATTAGACTATGGAAAAGAAAACAGGGTCCCAGAAAATGGAAGCCCAACAGAAATCACACCTGAATAATCCACAGTGCAATACGTCAGTCTTTAGACAGACTATGTTTGAACGTTGGAAAGACCGAGAAGGTCACAACCCCAAAACTTGCAATGAAGGTCAAACCTGGGCTAACTGGGAAGGGTGAGTTACGAGACTGCTCCAAGCGGGCTCTGAAACCCTGTGTCCATGAAGCTTTCCGGGACAGCAGAGACACAATTCTGACAAATCCTCTGATGTCACCGTGGACCAGAAAGAAAACCAGGCCTAGTCTACACAGGGCCAGATTTGGGCTTATGTAGCATATTTAATTCACATTTCACTCAAGAGCAGGTTGGCAATGGAACATGAAAGGGGCCAGCCCGTGTTGTAGCAGTGAAGTCCGTGCATTCTGGGTCGGAAGCCCACTTTAGGCCACGTGGATTCCTGGGGGTGAGCCTCCTCACCGTTGGCCCAGCCATTCTGGGGCAGG
Organism: Equus asinus; assembly: GCF_041296235.1. Classification (NCBI taxonomy): domain Eukaryota; kingdom Metazoa; phylum Chordata; class Mammalia; order Perissodactyla; family Equidae; genus Equus; species Equus asinus. The sequence goes on along the minus strand of NC_091790.1, from coordinate 8,386,242 downwards.
CATCCGAGGTAGTGCAGAGGCAGATGGGAAGCAACGTTAGACAGGGCCACTCTTCTTCAGCAAATACAGCTGCAGTGTCAGCACATGTGAGCACAGCCATAAACGTTTGCCAAAACAGAACCAATTAAAAGGTGCAAAGAACACAAATACTGAACCTCAAAAACAGAAGTATACCAGTAAGAAGAATAAGATATCTATGAATGACCTTAACCAAACGGGTGCATGCTATGTAACATGAAAGGGAAGAAAGCTTTTGGGAAATAAATTCCAGAAGAGAGAAGGAAACGGAAGGCTACACCGTGCTTTTGGAATGGAAGAACTAACACACTTGAAAAGTTCGTAACAGATAAAGCAATCTCTGGATTCCATGCAATCCCAGTCAAAGTTGTAGTAATTTTTCCCCCAGAAATAGAAGAGAGAATCCTAAAGTCTCTATCCAGGCATAAGGGACACTGAATAGCCAACGGAATCCTGAGGAAAATGAACAAAGCTGGACGTATCCCCCTTTCTGATTTCACCATACAGGACGAAGCACTAGGTACTGAAACAGCACAGTCTGGGCCCAAAAACAGGCACACAGACGAATAGAACACGATCAAGAGCGCAGAGGTCTACTCACGCAAATATGGACAGCTCATTTTCGACCAGAGGGACAAGAGAAGACAGCGGAGAAAGGAAAGTCTAGAGAAGAAATGTTTCTTGGAAGACTGCACAACCACAGGTAACAAAATGAGAGTAGGACATGATGTTAAACGAGGCACATGCCACCTCAAAATGGATTAAAGCCTTGAATGGAAGACTTGAGTCCGTGGAACTTCTAGAAGAAAGCCCAGGCAGCGTGCTCTTTACCATCTGGCTTAGCTGCCTATTTGGAAGAAGCATGTGTGACTGGGCAAGGGCAAGAAAGGAAACAAGAAACAAACGGGACTCTATCCAACGCAGAAGGTTCTGCCCAGCCAAGGAAACCATAAGTCAATGCAAAGACTGCACAGCAACTGGCAGTGGATGTTTTCAAACCACACATCAGAGAAGGGCTGAATAGCCAAACAATCCAATAACCTCACACGTCTCCACAAGAGGAAAAACAACAAACCCAGTAAAACCTGGGCAAAAGATGGAAACAGAGATTTCTCCCAAAGAGAGAAAGATGGGCAACAGCTGTATGAAAACATGTTCACCATCATAAATTCTCAGGCCAGTGCAAATCCAAACGGCAATGGGATAACAGCTCCCTGTGGTCAGAATGGCTATAAGGAACAAGACAGGAAACAAGTGTCAGAGAGGAGGTGGAGACAAGGGAAGCCTCCTGCACCACTGGTGGGAGTGTAAACCGGTGCAGCCAGTAGGAAAAGCAGTGTGGAATTGCCTCAGAAATTTCTACCATATGATCCAGCTATTCCTCGGCAGCTTGTCTATCCATAGAACTTGGAAACACTAATGCATAGAGATCCGTGCACCACTGTGTTCACCACAGCCTTACTCCCGAGATACAAGACTTGTAAGCCGCCGTGGTGCCCATCAAGGGACGAATGGAGAAGGAAGATGGGCTATATCCACACAATGGCATAGCACTCAGCTGTAGGAATGGATGCAGTCCAGTCATTTGTGACCTCCAGAATGGCTCCTGAGGGTATGAGGGGAATTGAAACAAGCCCAGGGAGAAGGTCAAATACCATGCGATCTAAGTTACAAAGAGATATAGAAAAAAAGGACAAACAAACTGGAATCACGTGAGATGGAACCAGTGGTTCCCAGAGGGAATGGGAGCCTGGGCCCGGAGGGAGACATAGTTGAATAGGCACAAGTGTGTGGTGAGGGCCTGTAATTAGGCTTATGTGGTGAAGATGATGTACCATACACAGAACTTTAAATCTGTGAGGATGTAAATGTGAAAGATATAGGACGTTATAATGCAGGGTTACGGCCACCAATTCACATAAAATCAAAACTCCAAAAAGGGGTGCAGATTTACGGCCTAAAGCTTTGGAGGCTGAAACAGATTAGAGAAGATGAACTTCCAAGGATTGGTAATCACCTCAAAATGCTTAATGATGCTACAGAAATGTAGACCTTTGCAAAGAGATGAAGAGGAATACTAGGAAGAGAACATGTTCCGTGCTAAACTCATGAACCAATGGAAAATGCTACCTTCCATGTTGTTACTACTGATTCCCTTCAGGCATGAGCCAAGCAGGCCAATATCTTCCCAAGTTCAGGCCAAAGTTCGGTCCAAAAGTCCAATTCAGGGCCTGCCCTGTATTGCAGCAGGTAAGTGCCCACGTTCCGCCTCGGTGGCCGGGGCTTCATTGGCTAGCATCACGTGTGTGGATCAGATAACTAGCATTAGGAAATCCAGATTTCATGGTCTCGTGGGCACAGAGATCATAAAGAAGTAGAAAGTATGAGATGACCTTATGAATACTCACCAGAAAAAGAACCATGAGAATATTACAATCTATGAACGCATAAGGAACAATTCCCCAAATGATGAAGGAAACAAAACATGTGAGATGCCAAGGTGGAATTGTCATGCCGCTAGGAGATCACACGATCATTGTGCATCAGGGGATTGCCTGGACAGCATCAACTTCTTACGGACTTCAGGACATTCTCTAAGGAAAGTCCACCCATTTGGCCATATCCACAAAAGATAAGAGATAAAACCAGGGATGATCTTTAAGGGAAGAAACCAGTGTCTAGAGGGAATATAGTAGACCTTTCAAAGTTCGAGGAGAAAGTTAGAAACTGACAAGAAATCCAGAACAAGCAAAACTATCCTACCTGGAAAGGGGGAATAGTCAGACTGGTATGAGATGGGTATGAACCACTGCGTGCATGGAGGTTTTCAGGACAACTTAGAATTCTGAGGGTGTTTAAGACATCACGGTGAACATGACACCCAAGATGGCCGCATGTTTCCAGTCCTAGCATTGGACTAGGCTAGGATAGTCAAGTGAGAGATACCCAGAAACAGCTTTTACAAACAGAAACCAGGCACAGAATCTTGAAGAGGCCAAAGAGACGCTGATTGAAGGGATAAGAAAGGAATCATTGTGATGATACGTCATGATTTCTTTGTTTTCCTCAGGATTCCTTTGGTTCTTCAGGGTCTTTTGTGGCTGCAGATAAACATTAGGATTCCCTCTTCTATTTCTGTGGGAAAGATTGCTGCAACGTTGACTGGGATTGCATGGAATCCAGAGATTGCTTTATCCAGTACGGACGTTTCAAATGTGTTAGTTCTTCCATTCCAAGAGCACTGAATGCCCTACCAGTTCCTTGTGTCTTGTGGAATTTCTTTCCTCAAACCTTTGCTATTTCTCGGTTTACATAGCTTTCACCTGTTTGGCTCAGGTTATTCCTAGATACCTTAATCTTCTAAAGCATGCTTTTATTTTTTTTTTTGAGGGTAAGTTTTTCTATCATTTGTAAGTTTTAATTGCTTTTGTTTAGGCAGAAGTTTATCGCTGTGCTCACACCTGTTGGCAATGCTCCTGTATTTCCTGATGAAGTCTCTTCCCATCTGCCTCTACACTACCTCGGACGCCTGTCCCAGAATGGCTGGACCAGCCGTGAGGAGGTTCACGCCAGGATTCTATGCGGCCACTGCTGGCTGCCGACCCAGAGCGCATGGACTTCACCACTGCACCACTGGCCGGCCCCTTTCATGTTCCATTGACAGCCTGCAGTTGAATGGAAGGTGACTTGAGTATGCTACTTGAGCCCAACTTTGGCCCTGTGTAGATGAGGCCAGCTTGTTTATCTGGTCCAGTGTGATGTCAGAGGATCTGTCAGAATTGTGTCTCTGCTGTCCCGGCCAGCTTCATGGACACCGGCTTTCATAGCCCGCTTGGAGGAAACTCGTAACTCACCCTTCCCAGGTAGCCCAGCTTTGACCTTCGCTGCGGTTTTGGGGTTGTGAATTTCTCGTACTTTCAAACATTCCAGCAGAGTCTGTCTAATGAATGACATATTTCATAGTGGATTATTCAGGTGTGATTTCAGTTTGCCTTCCATTTCGGGGACCTTGGTTTCATTTCCATAGTCTAATCATCATGGTCTTTCTCAGCTATCTCCCTTACATATGCTTATGAAGCCGTTCTCCTTCATGTCGTTATTAATTTTGTATTTTTTTAATCACCATATTTTCTGTAGGCCGAGGTGTGAGTCCTTTCGTGAATGTTGGGTGTTGTCTTGGAATTTCCATCTGTCACTTGAAGGAATCTCTGCTATCCTAGCCTAGGCCAAACTGAGCACTGAGAACACCAGGTCCTCTTGGATGGTTTGACATTCGGAGATCAGAAACTCTAGATTCATGGGTGTCCTGGCAACCACCTTCACGGAAATGATGTTTCCGAGACAAATTAGACAAATCTGATGAACTCCTCTCTCCAGGCAACAGATTTTTCTGTCTCTTTTCTGGATTTGGGAAGTTTCAAACTTGAGCCCTGATCCTTGAACATTCCTCTAGCTTACGTCCAGATACTGGCTTGCTTTATTTCTATAGGGTTTATTTGTTTGATTTACATCCTCAGATCTGGCATGTGTAGTTTTCTTTAAATGTCACTGTAATGTTTAATTTTCCACCAACTCCTTACATAAGGTGTCAAAACACATAGTCAATACTCCTTCTAGGGTCAGAGATATGGGGAGAGAACTTCATTAGAGTCCAATGGAGCAATCTAGCCTGGGAGGGCAGCCTTCACAAAGGAACGAAGCCCTCTGGAAAAGGGTGCATTTCAGCACACTTCTGGAGCCCTTCCAAACAAGGAGACATACCCCAAGCATGACAGGTGCCCACGCCTTCAGGCCTTCAAAGAGTGCTCTTGTGAGACATAACCGTCTACCCAGTGGGCCCCCGTGATGCCAGAGTTATGGAAAGGGAGACTTCTCCTCAAAGAATGCTAGGGGCCCAGGAAAGGAGTCATGGATTCTCCTCTTTGATGTCCTGAAGACTTCATTCTTGACTTTGTATTAAGATTAAGTCAGAAGGACAATGTCGGTCTGATAAGCCCCAAGTCTGGCCTCTTGTTTCCAATCAAGTTTCAAGCTTGAATCAGCATGGTCTCCCTATCTACTTGAGTAGATGACAATGTTCCCCTCTTGGTGCTTGTCCCTCTATTATCGCTTCTTCCCAATGATTCCTTTCTTATCCCTTGGATCATAGTCTCTTTGATCTCTTCAAGATTCTGTGCCCGGTTTCTGTTTGTAACAGCTGTGTCTGGGTATCTCTCACTTGAATATCCTAGCCTAGTCCAACGCTCCGACTGGAAATATGCAGCGATCTTGGGTGACATGTTCACCGTGATATCAGAAACACCCTCAAAGTTACAAGTTGTCCTGACAACCTCCCTGCACACCATGTTTCAGAGCCATCTCATACAAGTCTGACCACGCACCTTTTCCAGGCAGGATAGTTTTCCTTTTTCTGGATTTCTTGTCGGTTTCCAACTTTATCCTCCAACTTTGAAAGGTGTACTACATTCTCTCTAGACACCGGTTTCTTTTCTTTAAGATTATCCTAGGTCATCTCTCATAATTTGTGGCTATGACCAAATGGGTGGACCTTCCCCATAGAAAGTCCTGGAGTACTTCCCAAGTTGAGGTTGCCCAGGCAATCCTCTGATGCGCATTGATCGTTTCATCTCATAGCAGTCTCACAAGTCCACCTTGGCAGGTTACAAGTTTTCCTTCCTTCTTCATTTGGCAAGTGTACCAGCTGCGTTCACACATTGTAGTACCCTCATGTTTCTTTTTCTGGTTCATATTGCTAACACATCCTCACAATTTCTACTTCTTTGTGGTCTCTGTCCGCACCACACCATGAAATCTACATTTCCGATTGCTACTAATCTGATCCTCACCCCTGATGCGAACCAGTGAAGCCCGGGCCGCCCAAGCAGAACGTGGGCACTTACCCCCTACACCACAGGGCCGGCCCTGAATTGGACTTTTGGGCCAATCATTGGCCTGAACTTGGGAAGATGTTATCCTCCTTTGATTATGGGTAAATGGAATTACTAGCAACATCATGGACGGGAACATTTTCCGTTGGTGCGTGAGATTAGCACGGAACATGTTCTCTTGGTAGTATTCCTCATCATCTCGTTGCAATGGTCTACCTTTCTGTAGCACTATTAAGCATTTGGAGGTGATTGTCAATACTTGGAAGTTCTTCTCTCATCTCTTTCAGACTCCAAAGCTTTATGCCGTAAATCCGCACGCCTTTCTGGATTTTGGATTTTATGTTAGTTTATTGCTGTAACCCTGTGTTATAACATCCTGTAGCTTTCAGATTTACACCCCCAGAGATTTAGACTTCTGTGTAGGTTATATCATCCTCCCCTCCGGAAGCCTCATTACAGGCCTGAACCACATGCTTGTGGCTAATCTTCTCTTTCACCCTCCCTCCGCCCCCCAGTCCCCTTGGGAGCCACCAATCCACTGTCCCATGGTACCTGTACATTAGCCCATGTTTTTCTGTGCTCTTTGTAAGTGAGAACCTACGGGATTTGACTTTCTCCCTGTGACTGGTTTCATTTCCCATAATACCCTCAGGAGCCATTCTGGAGGTCACAAAGGGCTGGATTACACCCTTACTTATAGCTGAGTAGTATGCCCTTGTGTCGCTATAGCCCATCTTCCTTCTCCATTGGTCCCTTGATGGGCACCAGGGGAGCTTCCAAGTCTTGGATATCAGGAGCAAGGCTGTGGTGAACACAGCAGTGCAGGGATCTCTATGCATTGGTGTTTCCAAGTTCTTTGGATAACTACACCACCGAGGAAGAGCTGGATCATATAGTAGATGGAATCTTAAATTTCTGAGGCAAGTCCACACTGCTTTGTGGAGTGGCAGCATTGGTTTACACTACCACCAGCCGTGCTGGAGGCTTCACTTCTCTCCACCTCCTCTCAGACACTTGTTTCCTGGCTTGTTACTTAGGGCCATTGTGACCACAGTAAGCTGCTATCTCATTGAAGTTTGGATTTGCACTGGCATGGGACTTCCTGATGAGGAACATGTTTTCATACAGCCTATTGACCATCTTTCTATCCTCTGGGGAGAAATCTCTGTTTGCATCTTCTGCCCAGGTTTTAGTGGGCTTGTTGCGTTTCTCTTTTGGAGACGTATGAGGTCATTGGATCTTTTGGCTCTTAACCCCTTGTCTGATGTGTGTTTTGAAAACATCCTCTCCCAGTTGTTGTGCTGACTTTGCACTGAGTCGATGGTTTCCTTGTCTGGGCAGAAGCTTCTGCAGTGTATGAAGTCCCGTTTGTTTCTTGCTTCCTTTGTTGCCCTTGACTAGTCAAACATGCTTCTTCCAAATAGGTGGCTAAGCCAGATGGCAAAGAGCAAGCTGCCTGGGTTGTCTCCCAGAAGTTGCACGGTTTCAAGTATTCCATTCAAGGCTTTAATCCATTTCGGGGTGGTCTGTGTGCCTGGTGTAACATCATGGTCTACTCTCATTGTGTTACATGTGGCTGTGCAGTCTTCCATGCACCGTTGCTTGTCGAGACTCTCCTTTCTCCGCTGTCTCCTCTTGGTTCCCTTGTCGAAAATGGGTTGTCCATATGTACGTAAGTTGACCTCTGGGCTCTCGATTCTGTTCCATGTGTCTGTGTGCCTGTTTTTGGACTGAGACTGTGCCATTTCGGTTCGTTGCGCTCCGTTCTACATGAGGAAATCAGACAGTGTGATATGTCATGCTTTGTTCGTTTTCCTCAGGATTCCTTTGGGTATTCAGATTCCTTTGCTGCTGGATAGAGGCTTTACTATCCTCTCTCTATTTCTGTGAGAAACATTGCTGCAACTTGGACTGGGATTGCATGGAATCCACAGATTGCTTTATGGGGTATGGAGGTTTCAAGTGTATTAGTTCTTCCATTCGAAGTGCATGAAATAGCCTTCCGTTTCCTTAGGTCTTCTGGAATTTCTTTCCGCAGAGATTTGCCAGGTTTTAGTTTACATAGCTTGCATCTGTTTGGCGAAGCATAGTCTTAGATATCTTATTTCTCCTACTGGCATGCTTCCCTTTTTGAGGTTCATTATTTCTATTCCTTGCACCTTTTAATTGGTTCTGTTTTGGCAAACGTTTATTGCTATGCTCACATCTGCTGACAATGCTGCTGTACTTGCTGAGGATGAGTGGCACTGTCTAACGTCGTTTCCCAACTGCCTCTACACTACCTCGGACGCCTGCCCCAGATGGCTGTAACAACCATGAGGAGGATCACCCCAGGATTCCACGCTCCCGACCGCGGCCGGCCGACCAAGAACACGTGGACTTCACCCCTGCAACACTGGCCGGCCCTTTACATGTTCCATTGCCAACCTGCAGTTGAGTGGAATGTGACTTGAATATGCTACTTGAGCCCAACTCTGGCCCTGTGTCGACTAGGCCAGGTTGTTTTTCTGGTGCACTGTGATGTCAGAGGATTTGTCAGAATTTTGTCTCTGCTGTCCAGGCAAGCTTCATGGACACACGGTTTCAGAGCCCGTTTGGAGCAGTCTGAGAACTCACCCTTCCCAGTTAGCCCAGGTTTGACCTTCACTGCAGGTTTTGGGGTTGTCACTTTCTCAGACTTTCCAACATTCAAGCAGAGTCTGTCTAAAGACTGACATCTTTCACTGTGGATTATTGAGGTGTGATTTCTGTTGGCCTTCCATTTTCTGGGACCATGTTTTCTTTTCCATAGTCTAATTGTCATGGTCTTTCTGAGCTATCTCCCTTTGACATGTTTATGATTGCATTCTCCTTCATTCCAAGTTAGGAATTTTGTATTTCTTTAATCACTGTATGTTCTGTAGGCTGGTGTGTGAGTGCTTTTGTGATTGTTGGGTGTTATCTTTGAATTTCTATTGGTAACTTGAAGTAATCTTTGCTATGCTAGCCTAGGTGCAACTGAGCACTGAGTACATGTGGTCATCTTGGTTCGTTTGACATTGTGAGATGAGAAACTCCATGTTGTCCTGGCAACCACCTTCAAGGACGCAAGGGTTTCGATACAAATTAGATGAATCTGATGAATTCCTGTCTCCAGGGGAGAGATCCTTCCATCCCTTTTCTGGATTTGGGTGGTTTCGTACTTCACCCCTCATCCCTGAACGCTCCACTAGATTACATGTAGATCGTTTCTTACTTTATTTCTACAGGGTTTTTTATTTGTTTGATTTACATCCTCAGCTGTGGCATGTTTATTTTTCTTTAAATATAATGGAAATGTTCTACTTTTCAGCCAACCTCCTTACATGTAGTTCGAAACACATAATCAATACTCCATCTAAGATAAGAGATGGGGGAGAGAATCTCATTGATCCCAACTGAGCACTCTAGCCTGGGAGGGCAGCCATCACCAAGGAATGAAGCCCTCTGGAAAAGGGTGCTTTTTAGCACACATCTAGAGCCTTTCCAAAGCAAGAAACATAGCCAACCATGGCAGAGATCCATTCCTTCCAGGCTTCAATGAGATCTCTTGAGACACATTGGCATGTACCCAGTGGACCCCTGTGAAGCCAGAGCTATGGAAAGAGAGACTTGTCTTCAAGATGCTAGGGGCCTAGAAAAGGAGGTCTGGATTCTTCTCTTCAATGTCCTCAAGTGATCATTCTTGACTTTGGATTATGAATAAGGCAGAAGGACAAGGTAGGTCTGATAAGCCCCAGGTCCGGCCTCTTTTTTCTAAACAAGTTTCAAGCTTGAATCAGCACAGTCTCCCCATCTACTTGAGTAGATGACACTGTTCTCCTCTCAGTGCTTGCCCCTCTAGTATCGCTTCTTCCCAATGATTCCTTTCTCAACTCTTGAATCAGCGTCTCTTTGATCTCTTCAAGATTCTGTGTCAGGATTCTGTTTGGAAAAGCTGTTTCTGGGTAACTGTCACTTGAATATACTGTCCTAGGCCTATCCTCGGGCTGGAAACCTCAGCCGACTTGGGTGACATGGTCACCATGATGTCATAAACACCCTCAGAATTCTAAGTTCTCCTGACAAACTCCATGCACACAGTGTCTCAGAGTGATCTCATACCAGTCTGACTACTCTCCCTTTCCAGGTAGGACAGTTTTCCTTTTTCTGGACTTGTTGTCAGTTTCTAACTTTATCCTCGAACCTTGAAAGGTCTACTACATTCCTTCTAGACACTGGTTTCTTTCTTTTAAGATCGTTCTGGGATTTATCTCTTATCATTTGTGGATGTGGCCAAATGTGTGGACTTTCCCCAGAGAAAGTCCCGGAGTCCCTGCCATCTTTATGTTCCCAGCAATCCTCTGATGCACAATGATCATGTCATCTCAGAGCACTCTGGCAATTCCACCTTGGCTGGTCACATGTTTTACTTCCTTCATCATGTGGGGAAGTGTACCTGATGCGTTCATAGATTGTGATATTCTCATGGTTCTTTTTATGGTGTGTATTCATAACGTATCCTCACAATTTCTACATCTTCATGATCTCTGTCTGCATCATACCTTGAAATCTATATTTCCAAATGCTCCTAATCTGATCCGGACCTGTGATGCCGGCCAGCTAAGCCCAGGCCACCCAAGCAGAACATGAGCTCTTACCCGCTACACCACTGGGCCGACCCTGAATAGGACTTTTGAACCAACCTTTGTACTGAACTTTGGAAGATGTTGGCCTGCTTTGATTATTCGTAAAGGTTATTAGTAGTAACATCATAGACAGCTACATTTTCCGTTCTCTCATGAGCTTAGCATGGAACGTGTTCTCTTGGTAGTGTTCCTCTTCATCTCTTTGCAATGGTCTACCTTTCTGTAGCATCATTAAGCATTTGAAGGTGATTATCAATCCATGGAAGCCCATCTTCTCTAAACTCTTTCAGCCTGCAATCTTTATGCCATAAACCTGCTTGCCTTTATGGAGTTTTGATTTTATGTGAACTGGTTTCCATAACCCTGCATTATAACATCCTATAACTTTCAGATTTACATCCTCATAGATTTAGACTTCTGTGTATGCTATGTCATCTTGACCACTCTAAGCTTAATTACAGGCCCACACCACACACTTGTGCCTAATCAACTGTTTCTCCCTCCGTCCCCTGCCACCCATTACCTCTGGGAACCACCAATCCTCTGTCACATGCTACCGGTTTGTTGCTCCCTGTTTTAACCTTCTCCTTGTAAGTGAGATCCTATGGTATGTGACTTTCTCCCTGGGGATTGTCTCAGTTACCTTCATGCACTCAGTAGCCATTCTGGTGTCACAAATAGGTGGACTGCACACTTTCTTACAGCTGAGTGCTATGCCATTGTGTGGATATAGCCCATCGTCCTTCTCCAAGAGCCCTTGATGGGCACCAGGGAGGATTCCAAGTCTTGGATATTGGGAGTAAGGCTGTGGTGAACAAAGCAGTGCAGGGATCTCCATGCCTTAGTGATTCCAAGGTCTTTGGATAAACACGCCGGAGAGGAATAGCTGGATCATATGGTAGATGGATTCTGAAATATTTGAGGTAATGTCACATAGCTTTACGTAGTGCCTGCACTGGTTTACACTCCCACAAGCTCTGCAGGACTCTTCCCTTCTCTCCACCTCCTCTCCAACACTTGTTGTTTCCTGTCTTGTTCCTTGTAGCCATTCTGACCACAGTGAGCTGTTATCTCATTGCCGTTTCTATTTGCATTGGCCTTAGACTTAATGGTGATGAACATGTCTTTATATAGTTATTTCCAAACCTTCTATCTTCTTGGGGTAAATTTCTGTTTCCATCTTTTGCCCAGGTTTTAATGGGCTTGTTGTTTTTTCTCTTGTGGAGACGTGTGTGGTCATTGGATGTTTTGGCTATTCAGCCCTTCTCCAACGTGTGGTTTGAAACATCCTCTCCCTGTTGTTGTGCTGTCTTTGCATTGAGTAGATGGTTTCCTTGGCTGGACAGTAGGTTCTGCATTGGATGGAATCCCATTTGTTTCTTGTTTCATTTGTTGCCCTTGCCCAGTCACACATGCTTCTTCCAAATAGGCGGCTAAGCCATATGGTAAAGAGCAGGCTGCCTGCGTTTCCTCCAGGAAGTTTCACGGTTTTAAGACTTCCGTTGAAGGCTTTAATCCATTTCGAGATGGTGTGTGTGCCTGGTGTAACATCATGTTCTACTCTCATTGTGTTACATGTGGCTCTGCAGTCTACCCAGCACTGTTTCTGTTAGTCTCTCCTTTCTCCACTGTCTCCTCTTGCCTTCCTCGTTGCAAATGTGCTGTCCATATATGTGTGAGTTGAACTCTGGGCTCTGGATTCTGTTCCGTTGGTCTGTTTGCCTGTTTTTGAGGCCAAACTGTGCCGTTTCGGTACCTAGCACTTCGTCCTACATGTTGAAATCACAAAGTGTGATCCGTCCCGCTTTGCTTGTTTCCCTCAGGATTCCTTTGGGTATTCAGCGTCCCTTTTCACTTTATAGAGACCTTAGGATTCTCTCTTCTATTTCTGTGGGAAAGATTCTGCAACTTTGACTGGGATTGCATGGAATCCAGAGATTGCTTTATCCATTACGGAAGTATCAAGTGTTTTAGTTCTTACATTCCTAGAGCACGGAATACCCTTCCGTTTGCTTGTGTCTTCTGGAATTTCTTTCCACAAAGCTTTGCTAGCTTTCGGTTTCCATAGCTTGCAGCTGTTTGGCTAAGCTTATTACTAGAAATCTTTTTGTTCTTACTGGCATTTTTTTTTTTTTGAGGTTCAGTTTTTCTGTTCTTTGCAACTGTTCATTGATTTTGTTTTGGCATATGTTTATGTGTGTGCTCACATCTGCAGGCGATGCTGCTGTCTTTTCTGAGGAAGAGTGATGCTGTCTGACATCACTTCCCAGCTGCCTCAACACTACCTTGGACGCCTGCCGGAAAATGGCTGGACCAGCAGTGAGGAGGTACACACCCAGGATACCACGTGTCCGGCCCCGGGCTGCCGACCCAGAACATGCGGACATCACCACTGCGCCACTGGTGGCGCCTTTCATGTCCATTGGCAACCTGCAGTTGAGTGGAATGTGACTTGAATATGCTACTTGAGCCCAACTCTGGCGCTGTGTAGATGAGCCGAGTTTGTTTTTCTTCTCCACTGTGATGTCAGAGGATTTGCCAGAATTGTGTCTCTGCTATTCCAGCAAACTTCATCGACACAGGTTTTCAGAGCCTGATTTTAGCAGTCTTGTAACTCACCCTTCCCAGTTAACCTAGGTTTGACCTTCGATGCAGTTTTTGGAGTTGTGACTTTCTCTGATTTTAGAACGTTCAGAGTATGTCCAAAATTGACGTCTTTCATTGTGCATTATTCAGGTGGGATTTCTGTGTGCCTTCCATTTTCTTGAACCGTTTTTTCTTTTCCATGGTATAATCGTTGATAGGGGCTCAGCGAGCTGAAGACTCGAATGAAAGATTGCTTGGACTCTCAAGATCCTGCATTGGTGCTCTTTTATTTAGAGAATAGTACGGGATAGCATGGGGACAGGACCCATGTGCAGTCACAGCTCCTGCTGTTGCGCTGATTTAAGGGTAATGGCGAATTTTATAAGGCATGGGCACATGACTTACTTTTACTGGAAAAAGAAATGATGATGTAAAATATCTTTAAATTATTTCAGTGCAGAATGTGTCTGGTTATTGTGCGGTCATATAACTTTAGATACAAATCTGGCAATATAGATCAGCATGTACGTGATGATGCCCTGGGCTTCTCTCACTGGCTTCTCAGCCCTAATTCATACCATAAAGAAATCCACCTGGTCACATAGTTTGGCATGTAGGCCAGGTCACCTTTGGTTTCTCTAGCTGGGGCCGGCCTAATCCACATCATAAACCCCCCCTGAACCCATTTGGACCGGAAATCTTTGGGGATATGGACGATGGTCTGTCTTCTGTGACTACTTATGGCTGTACAAGGTCATAGAGCTGTCCCTAAATGGGACCATAGGCACAGGTAGGAAGTTCAGTGGACCGTAAGGCTTCACCCATGGTGTTCAAGGCTGACAAGGTATACAGAGCCTCTGGAGACAAGAGAATCATTTGACGAGAGGTGGTCCACGAGGTGAAACATTTTTGACATGCAGAAGACAAACAACGAAACAGATAAATTATCATAGGAAATACAAGCAGTATGTTTAACCCAATAAATAAGGTTTTGAAGTAGTACAGAAAACTGATCCGGACTAGGAGTTCAACGAATCGTTTAGACTTAGGGTTGATAAGACATGGATTTAGTTTGGTGGTGGGGATAGGAAGCCATAAATATTTTGATGGTAGTCAAGAATATGACACAACATTCAGTTTTTATAATGGCACAGTGCTGCTCTTGTGCTGCTGTCAAGACATCCAGATCCATTTGGATTTGGAGGACTGCCTTTCACATTTGGGATACTTCTAAATTGAGCAGTGAAGTGCTATATTGAGTGTCATGTAATGCCTTCATAATAAATTTGTTTAGGACTTCCATGTGCAAGACGACATTTTGGATTCCTAATGAGGGAAGGAAAATTGCGGAAAGATGGTCACACCAGTGGAAGACACAGCTGGTTCAGTGTTGCTGCAAGTTGGGTAGGTTAGAAGGAGGAGATATAGTAGATCTCATTGTACCTTGCATCCAGACAAAGCCTAGGGTGCATCATCCAATCCATCCCGGTGGCAGCCAAGGCTGTAAATTGGAGCCACATAGCCACTGAGCACAATTAGGGGCTAACCAATGTGTGCGGGGCCATCTATACCAGTCAGTCCCAAACCAATCAGTATTTTTTTAAGCCTATGATATGAGAACACATATAATAGCAAATTTTTCCCATCGGTCAGGTGTTAATAGGCGATGTATCACAAGCGTGATTGGTTTGTTCCCAACAGAGAGTGACCTTTGACTGAGTTGACCACGAGTAGGAGTGAACCAAATATATTCATCCCAAATTTGATATTGTCCATCCTATGCATATCGATAAGTTGGGGACTTTACATTTGGAACTTGTTTAGGATCCACCTATGTCAAGGCAAATGTAGTTAGTATTTGGGCAGTAGTATTGAAGGAAAATGTTTGATGATGTCCAGGGAACTCCCAGGTGTCAGACATAGATGGCAACAAATAGACATTACGATTAGTAATAGATGAATCTTGCCAAAGAAAACAGCTAGAATCTAGTATCCAGGAATGCCTATTATAGCTTCTACAGAAACATAATTTTTGTCTCTTAAATCACCCTCATTTTTACAAAAGATAGCCAAATTAGGATTAACTGGTTTTCAAATAAAGTGCAGTTTCAAGACAACTATCTCCAATTATTTACATATCAGCAGCAAGAATAGTAATTGCTCATACAGGCTTTTTAAAATCTGCTTTGCTAGAATTTTTTCTGACGAATCTCAGATTGAACTGTGAAGGCCTCTCGAGGCCAGAAAAGCCAAGCCAAGGACTTGTCATCAGATTTGGCCTGCAGTACTTACAGATTTGAGTGGAGTTCTCCTTGAGTTCCCCCAAAATATTCGGAGGTTCCTTATACCTGGCAGATAAGCAAGCTTCCTTACTTACCGGGTGAGATTGCCAGAATCTCTGTAAACAAGGTACCAGGCCCATGTTTCCAAGTGGCTGAATTCCAGAAAGTGCAAACTCTCTTCCGGAAATGCTGTCTTGTCATATCTGATCCTGTATGTTTCAAATATGACATTCCAGTCAAAGCCTTGGTAGTATAACCAATGTGTCCTGTTATAAGGAGAACAGATTCTTATGGAACTTATACAAATATTGCCACCAATAACTATACTCAGTCACAAAGTGTTTCCAATTCCGGAGGGATAAGATAGGGAGAAAAAGATAAAAGTTTCAGTTTTGCTCATAAAGGTATAATTTCACCAAATTGCTGTAAGTCATAGTTAGCATAAGAGAAAAGAGAAAAAGATTTCCCTCATTATGAGAAAACAAAACAACACATCAAAACTCAACAATATTTCAAACAGAAGTCCTAAAAAATTATAATCATCCTCATCAGTTCACACAGTCCTGTATAATCAAGTCTTGAGCTGAATCTTCTGTCAGCAGATAGAGGAGCTTAGTTTCTGTTAGAATTCTGCAGTTTCTTACTCAGTTTAGTTTTACAATCTAAAAGTTTATCAGAAATCTGTAGATTAGATCCTCTGTGTCAGAATCCTTTCCAGAAATTTCTCGGAAGATGAAACATATTTGCTAAAGAAAAAAGCAGCAGAGTAAAACAAGAACTAACTGCAAATTTGCAAAGGAATCAAAAGGGCAATTGACAAAGAAACTTGGCTACTCCTGTGACATATAGCACTTCCAGATAATAAGTGGACTTATGACTGATAACCATCACAGATCAGAATTCTAGGAATGCTATATAATTTTAAGACATCTATATTAATAACATTTACCCATCTAATACCACCTAAGAAGATCTATCATCACTTATTTCCCAATGTTTCCCAGGTAATTTAATAGACCAAATAAGCCTAATTAGTTTAGTATTTTCTTCCTTATAAGAAGAGAGAGCAAATTTCTTTGAGAAGTCTCAGGGGCCCTCTGAAAATCCTCACAGTAATCATTCTTCTGTCTGCCATGTGAAAAGATAGCCTTCATTCAGGATTTGAATATTTTTGAGGGAGAAGCTTGTTAAAACATATCAAAAGTTTTTAAAATGCTTCTTCAAATAGGAAACAATGCTCTCTGTGAAACAATGCTCAGGTATCTATTCAAAGTGATAACAGAAAGAGTCAAAAATATTAAGACTGACCTCAGTCATTATTTTCACAAAACAGATTTATCTCTTAGGTAGACTTACTCAAAGGAACAGCTTTCATTACCTCCTTATCAAGAGCAGATCAAAGGTTCAAGAACATTTATCCTTTTAAAGAAAAGCAAATTTGAATTTCTGCACCTACTTATTTTTAACATTCAAACTCATTCACTTAATTGAACTTACTTTAGTCTACATGACCAGGCATAAAACTCCTTTCAGAATTTCTCCTTCACAAACCTTCTAAAACTTTCTTTTTTGGTTTCAGATTTTGTCCCAAACTCTTTCTTTTTTCCTTTCTAGTACATTAGGACGAATTTATCTTTCTTAACCCATCAAGCAAAAATATTTCCATTCTTTATACCTTTTTTTACTGAAAGCGTAGACTTTAATTTCCTTGAATATGAGCTCTTTTCCTTAGTAAGTTCCAGTAGCTTTAATTCCATAGGTTAATTAGAACTTTTAACCCTTAACAGACGTAGTAAACACTAAAAAGGCAAACAGTTATGAATCAACTTTTATATCAGCATTCTAAACACTTCATAAATTTAGAAACACGCCACTTTACAATAAAACACAAGGCATGCTTTTTATACGCCCAAACGCTTTTAGCCTCTTCAATAAGAAGCCAAAAGCAGATAACTTAGATATGTTTATTAATAATGTTTCGGTGTTACATCCAATCCAAAAACAACCCAGATATTCAGATTTTTATCATTTAACTTAACTTGGCAATACTCAAGATTGTTACCAAAAAGAATTTTGAAGCTGTTTTTTTCCAACAAGTATACTGACCATAAAAGTTATTGTACTCATTTTTATGAGTTTTATGTATTTAAACCATTTGTTTCCAACAATTATGTTCAGATTACCTACAGAAACCTCATGAGGCATTAGACAAAACTGGTCATCATTTAAAGCTATTATTTTGTTGACAAATTTAACAGACAACGTGAACTTATATGACTAGAAAACCCACGCTGAATGCCTGCATGCTATGCAAATAACAACAACTCTGACAAAATGACTATTTTCAATCCTTAATCCACATCAATCTTCTTTTTCTTTCTCAGCTATCTCTCATAGGTATGCTTATCAGTCCATTCTCCTTCATTCCAAGTTATTAATTTTGTATTTCTTTAATCACCATATGTTCTGTAGGCCGATGCATGATTGCTTTTGTGATTGTTATGTATTGTCTTTGAATTCCCCTTGTTCACTAGAAGGAATCTTTGCCTAGATCCAACTGAGCACTGAGAACACATCGTCATCTTGGTTGGTTTGACATTCTGAGATCAGAAACTCCAAATGCTAGGTTGTCCAGGCAACCAACTTATGGACATAATGTTTCTGAGACAAATTAGACAAACCTGATGAATTCTTCTCTCCAGGTAAGATATTTTCATGTCTCTTTTCTGAATTTGGGAAGGCTCGAACTTGATCATTAGAGCAGATTACGTCTAAGGACTGCTTTACTTTAATTCTGTAAGGATTGTTAGTTGTTTGATTTACATCCTCAGCTCTGGCATGTTTATTTTTCTTTAAATATAAGTGTAATGTTTCAATTTTCATCCAACTTCCTCACATATGTTTTCAAAACACATAATCAATACTCTTCCAAAAAGGCATGCAGATTTGCACAACGAAGCTTTTGAGGCTGAAAGACGTTAGAGAAGATGAACTTCCAAGGATTGTGAATCTCCTCCAAATGCTTAATGATGATACACAAAGGTAGACCATAGCAAATAGATTAAGAGGAATACAACGAAGAGAACGTGTTCCGTGTTAAGCTCATGAAGCAAGGGAAAATGTTACCATGAGTGAGGTTACTACTAATTACCTTCACGAATAATCACAGCAGGGCAGCTTCTTCCCACGTTCAGGCAACAGATTGGTCCAAAAGTAAAATTCAGGTCCAGCCATGTGTTCTGGTGTGTAAGTGCCCACGTTCCTAGTGGACGACCTGGGATTCATGGATTCAATTCATGGGTGCTGATCAGATTAGTAACATTAGGAAAGATAGATTTCATGGTATGGTGCAGACAGAGATCATAAATAAATGGAAATTGTGAGCATACCTTATAGATACGCACAAGGAAATAAACATGAAAATATTGCAGTCTATGACACATCTGGTACACTTCTCTAAATACAAAATGAAGGAAGTGATGTGACCTGCATAGGTGGAATTGTCGGACTGCATGAGATGACGTGATCATTGCACATCAGAGGATTGGCTGGGCAACTTCAACTTGGGAGGGACTCCAGGACTTTCTCTGGGGAAAGTCTACACATTTGACCATATCCACAAAATGTAACAGCTAAAACCCAGGATAAACTTAAAGCAAAGAAACTAGTGTCTAGAGAGAATGTACTAGACATTTAAAAGTTCAAGGATAAAGTTAGAAACCGACAAGAAATCTAGGAACTGGAAAACTATTCTAGCTGGAAAGCGTGAGTCGTCAGACTGGTATGAGATCGCTCTGAAATGCTGTGTGCATGGAAGATGCCAGGACAACTGAGAAGTTTGAGGGTGTTTATGACATCACAGTGAACATGTCACCCAAGATGGCCTCATGTTAATAGTCCGAGGATTGTCTTAGGCTACTGATACTCAAGGGAGAGAGACCCAGAAGAGAATTGAAAAACAGACACCAGGCATTAAAACTTGAAGAGATAGAATAGACGCTGATTAAAGGGATAAGAAAGAAGTCATTGTGAAGATACAATAATGGAGGGACAATCACTGAGTGGAGACCACTGTGATCTACTCAAGTATAGGGGGAGGCCATGGAGATTCAAGCTTGCAACTTGATTTGAAACCAGAGGCTGGACTTGGGTCTTATCAGGCCTACAATTTCCTTCTGCGTTAATCATCATCCAAAATCAAGAGTGATCTCCAGAGGACATTGTAGAGAATGATTGATGCTTCCTTTCCTATGCCACTAGCATTCATTGAAGAGAAGTATCACTTTCCATAGCTCTGGCATTATGGAGCTCCAAAGGGTACATGCTAATGTGTCACAAGATATCTCTTTGAACCCTTGAAGGAATGGACCCCGTCATGCTTTGCGTATGTCTCATTGTTTGGCAGGGCTTCAGAAATGTGCTGAGAAGCACCCTTTTCCAGAGGGCTTCGTTGCTTTGTGAGGGCCACCGTAACAGGCTAGTGTGCTCAGTTTGGCTCCAATGAAATTCTATCCCCGTATCTCTTGGAGTAGAATGATTATTGATGACGTGTATTGATACCATATGTAAAGAGGTTGGCTGAAAATTAGAACAATACAATTATCTATATAGAAAAATAAACTTGCCAGAGCTGAGGATGTAAATCAAAGAAATAACACACCCTATAGAAATAAAGTAAGCCAGTATCTAGACGTAATCTAGAGGAACGTTAAAGGATGGGGGTCAAGATTGAAACTTCCCAAATCCAGAAATGAGACAGAAAAGTATCTTATTTGGTGCGGAATTCAGCAGATTTGCCGAATTTGTTTCAGATACATTATGTTCATGAAGGAGGTTGCGATGCCTACCTAGAATTTGGAGTTTAAGATCTCAGAATGTCAGACCAACCAAGATGAACACGTGTTCTCAGTGTTCATCTTCACCAAGGCTAGCATGGCAAAGATGGCTACACGGGACCATGTAAATTCAAAGACAACACCCAACAATGAAAAGCACTAACACGTAGGCCTATAGAACATAGGGTGGTTAAAGAAATAGAAAATTGATACCTTGGGATGAAGGACAACCGACTGACAAGCATACCAAAGGGGGAAATCTGAGAACGACCATGATGATTATACTATGGAAAAACAAAATGTGCTCAGAAAAGGGAATGCAAACACAAATAACACCTGAATAATCCACAACAAAAGATGTCAGACTTTAGAAAGACTCTGCTTGAACTTTTGAACGTCAGAAAGTCACAAACCAAAAAGCTGCAGTGAGGTAAAACCTGGGCTACCTTGAAAGGGTGAGTCTGAGATTGCTCCAAACCTGCTCTGAAACTCTGTGTCCATGATGCTTGCCTGGACAGCAGAGACACAATTATGACAAATTCTCTGACATCACAGTTGAGCAAAAATGCAAACCGTCTACATCAACTCAGTGCCAGAATTGGGCTGAAGTAGCCTATTTAAGTCACATTCCGCACAACTGCAGGTTGCAAGGGAACTTGAAAGGGGTCGGGCAGTGGAGAACTGGGGAAGTCCGCGGATTCAGGGTCGGCAGTCTGCACTTGGCTGGGTGGAATCCTGGGGGCAGACCTCCTCACCGCTGGTCCAGCCATTTTGGGGCAGGCGTGGGAGGGAGTGTAGAGGCAGATGAGAAGCAACGTGAGACAGGGCCACTCTTCCTCAGCAAATACAGGAGCATTTCCAGCAGATGTGAGCCCAGCGATAAACCTCAGTCAAAAGGAAACAAATTAAAAGTTGCAATCAGTAGGAAAATTGAACCTCAAAAAAAATGCCAGTAAGAATAATAAGATACCTACGAAAAACCTCACCCCAACAGGTGAAAGCTCTGTAAATCGATAACTAGCAAACCTTTGCAGAAGAAAAATGGGAGAAGACACAAGGAGGCGGAAGGATATTGCATGCTCTTGAAATGGAAGAATTAACACACTGGAAACCTCCACACCAGCTAACGCAATCTCTAGATTACGTGAAATCCCAGTCAAAGTTGCAGCTATATTTCTCACAGAGATAGAAGCGAGCATCCTAAAGTTTACATCCAGCAACAAAAGGCCCCAAATAACCAAAGGAATCCTGAGGAAAAAGAACAAAGCTCAATGTATCACATTTTCTGATTTGAATATAGAGGACGAAGAACTAGGAATGGAAACGGCACAGGCTGGGATGCAAAACAGACACACAGAACCATGGAACAGAATCAGGAGCCCAGAGGTATACGCACACATATATGGACAGCCCATTTTTGACCACGGCGCCAAGAGGAGACAGGGGAGAAAGGAAAGTCTCTACAATAAATGGTGCTGGGAAGACTGCAGAGCCTCACCTAAGACAAGGAGAATATACCACGGTGTTACACCAGGCACAAACACCAACTCAAAATGGATTAAAGTCTTGAATGTAAGACTGGAAACCATGAGACTTCTAGAAGAAAACGCTGGCAGCTTGCTCTTTGTCATCTGTCCTAGCCTACTATTTGGAGGAAGTCTTTCTGTCTGGGCAAGGGCAATAAAGGAAACAAGAAACAAATGGGACTACACCAAACGCAAAAGCTTCTGCCCAGCCAAGGAAACCATCGACTCAATGCAAAGGCAGTACAACCACTGGGAGAGGATGTTTGAAAACCACACATCGGTGGACGGGTGAATAGCCAAAAGATGCAGTGAACTCATATGGGTCCACAAGAGAAAAAAAATAAGCCCATTAAAACCTGGGCAGTAGGTGGAAACAGAGATTTCGCCCAAGAAGAGTTAGAGATGGTCAACAGGTGCATGAAAACATGTTCATCATCATTAAGACTCAGGGCAGTTGAAATCCAAACGGCAGTGAGATAGCAGCTCAATGTGGTCAGAATAACTATAGGTA
Source organism: Equus asinus (assembly GCF_041296235.1). Taxonomy (NCBI): domain Eukaryota; kingdom Metazoa; phylum Chordata; class Mammalia; order Perissodactyla; family Equidae; genus Equus; species Equus asinus. The sequence goes on along the minus strand of NC_091790.1, from coordinate 8,363,950 downwards.
AAAAGTCAGGAAAAAAGTGTCAGAGAGGAGCTGCAGAGATGGGAAGACTCCTACAGTGCTGCTGTGAGTGTAAGCTGGTGCAGTAACGACGCAAATCAGTGTGGAATTGCCTCAGACATGTCAGAATCCATCTACTATATGATCCAGCTATTATTCAGTGGCGTGTTTATCCAAAGATCTTGGAAAATGTCGTGCACCAATATATGTGCACCCCTGTGTTCACCCTGACCTTACTCCCGTTATCCAAGACTTGGAAGCCGCCCTGATGCCCATCAAGGCAGAAGGGCGAATAGAGAAAGAAGATTGGAGAAGGAAGCTGGGCTTTATGAACACAATGGCATATCTCTGAGCCATAACAAAGTAGAGAATCCAGCCATTAGTGACCAGAAGGATGGCTCTTGAGGGTTTCATTGGAAGTGAAACAGCTCGCAGGGAGAAACTCAAATACCGTAGGAGCTCACTTACAAGGAGAAGAGACAAACAAGGACCAACAAACTGGAAAGCTTTGCACAAAGAAATTAAAGAAGACACAAGGAAACGGAAGTCTATTCCAAGCTCTTCGAATGGAAGAATGAACACACTTGAAAAGTCCGTACTGGATAAAGCAATCTCTGGATTCCACGCAAGCCCCGTCAAAGTTTCAGCAATCTTTCCCACAGAAATAGAAGAGAGAATCCTAAAGTTTCTATCCAGCAACAAAGGAGAAGGAACGGCCAAAGGAACCCTGAGGAAAGCGAACAAGGCAGCACATACCACATTTTCGAATTTCCACATATAGGACGAACTGCTAGGTACCGAAAAGGCAAAGGCTGGCCACAAAAAGAGGGACATAGACACAAGGAACAGAATCGAGAGCCCAGAGGTCAATTCCCACATATATGGACAGCCCATTGTAGACCAAGGAGCCAAGAGGAGACAGTGGAGAAAGGAGAGTCTCGAGAAGAAACGGTGCTGGGAAGACTGCACAGCCACATGTAACACAATGAGAGTAGTCCATAATGTTACACCAGCCACACACACCACCTGGAAATGGATTAAGGCCTTGAATGGAAGACTTGAAACGGTGCAACTTCTAAGAGAAAACGCAAGCAGCTTGATATTTGCCATCTGGCTTAGCCGATTATTTGGAAGAAGCGTGTGTGACTGGGCAAGGGCAACAAGGGAAACAAGAAACAAGCGGGACTCCATCCAACGCAGAAGCTTCTGCACAGCCAACGACTCCATCGACTCAATGCAAAGACAGCACAACAACTGCGAGTGGATGTTTGCAAACCACACATCGGAGAAGGGGTGATTAGCCAAAATATCCAATGAACTCATATGCCTCCACAGTGAAAAAACAACGATCCCCATCAATCTGGGCAAAAGATGGAAACAGATATTTCTCCCAGGAAGATAGAAAGATGGACTACAGGCTGTATGAAGACATGTTCATCATCATTAAGTCTTTGGCAATGCAAATACGAACGGCAATGAGATAGCAGCTCACAGTGGTCAGAGTGGCTATAGGGATGAAGACAGGGAACAACAAGTCTTGGAGAGGATGTGGAGAGAAGCAAAGCCTCCTGCACTGCTGGGGGGAGTGTAATCAGGTGCAGCCACTACCCAAAGTGCTGTGGAATTGCCTTAGAATTTTCAGAATCCATCTACCATATGATCCAGCTATTCCTCTGTGGCATATATATCCAAAGAACTTGGAAACACTAATGCTCAGAGATCCATGCAGCACTGTGTTCACCACAGCCTTACTCCCAATATCCAAGACTTGGAAGCCTACGTGGTGCCCATCAAGTGATGAATGGAGAAGGAAGACGATCTATAGCCACACAATGGCCAATCTTCGGACTGTATAGATGTGGCCATCTTGGGTGACATGTTCATAAACACCCTCAGAATTCTAAGTTGTCCTGACAACCTCCATGCACACAGTGTTTCAGAGCCATCGCATACCAGTCTGACCACTCCCCATTTCCAGGTAGGATAGTTTTCCTTTCTCTGGATTTCTTGTCGGTTTCTAACTTTCTCCTCGAACTTTGAAAGGTCTACTACATTCCCTCTACACACCAGTCTCTTTCCGTTATGATTATCAAAGATTTTATCTATGTTTTGTGGATATGGTGAAATGGGTAGACTTTCCCCAGAGAAAGTCATGGACTCCCTCCCAAGTTGAAGTTGCCCAGGCAATCCGCTGATGCACACTTATCGTGTCATCTCCTAGCAGTCTGACAATTCCACCAGGCAAGTCACATGTTTCCTTCCTTTGTCATTTGGGGAAGTGTACCTGATGCGTTCATAGATTGTAATATTCTCATGGTTCTTTTTCTGGTGCGTATTGCTCAGTTTCCCTCACCATTTCTACTTCTTTATGATCTCTGTGCCCACCACACCATGAAATCTGGATTTCCTAATGCTAGTAATCTGATCCACAACCGTGTTGCTATCCTGTGAAGGTCAGGCCGCCCAAGCGGAACGTGGGCACTTACCTGCTACATCACAGGTCCGCCAATGAATTGGACTTCTGGACCAACCTTTGGCCTGAACTTAGGAGGATGTTGGCCTGCTTCGATCATTCGTGAAGGGAATCAGTAGTAACATGAATGACGGTAACATTTACCTTTGGTTGATGAGTTTAGCATGGAACATATTCTCTTGCTAGTATTCCACTTCATCTCTTGCTAAGGTCTACCTTTCTGTAGCATCATTAAGCATTTTGAGGTGATTACCAATCCTTGGAAGTTCATCTTCTCTAACCTCTTTCACCCTCCAAAGCTTAGGCCGTAAGTCTGCACCGTTTTTTGGAGATTTGATTTTATGTGAATTGATTGCCGTAACCCAGCATTATAACATCCTATAGCTTTTCACATCTACAATCTCATAGATTTAGACTTCTGTGTAGGTTACATCATCTTCACCACTGTAAGCCTAATTACAGGCCCTCACCACACACTTGTGCCTAATCAACTCTTTCTCCCTCAGACCCCCGCATCCATTTCCCTTTGGGAACTACCAATCCCATGTCACGTCCTACCTTTTTGTTGCTCCGTTTTTCCTCTTCTCCTTGTACGTGAGATCCTGTGGTATTCAACCTTATCCCTGGGGCTTGCTTCAGTTCCCCTAAGACCCTCAGGAGCCATTCTGGTGGTCAGAAATGGCTGGACTGCATCCATTCCTACAGCTGAGAGCTATACCCTCGTGTGGCTATAGCCGATCTTCCTTCTCCATTCATCTCTTGATGGTCACCACAGACGCTTCCAAGTCTTGGATATCGGGAGTAAGGCTGTGGTGAACACAGCAGTGCATCGATCTCTGTGCATTAGTGTTTCCATGATATTTGGATATATACGCCACAGAGGAATAGATGGATCATGTGGTAGGTGGATTCTGAAATTTCTGAGGCAATTCCACACCACTTTGCGTAGTGGCTGCACCGGTTCACATTCCTACCAGCAGTGCAGGAGGCTTCCTTTCTCTCCACCTCCTCTGTGAAACTTATTGTTTCCCGTCTTCATCCTTATAGCCCTTCTGACCACTGTGTGTTGCTATCTCATTGCCGTTCGGATTTGCATTGACCAGAGACTTAATGATGATGAACATGTTTTCATACAGCCTGTTGGCTATCTTCCTATCTTCCTGGGAGAAATGTCTGTTTCCATCTTTTTCCCAGGTTCTATTGGGCTCGTTGTTTTTATTCCTTTGAAGACGTATGAGTTCATTGGATCTTTTGGCTACTCACCCCTTCTCCGATGTGTGGTTTGCAAACAGCCTGTTGCAGTTGTTGTGCTGTGTTTGGAATGAGTCCAATGGAGTCGTTGGCTGGGCAGAAGCTTCTGCATTGGATGGAGTCCCGCTTGTTTTTTGTTTCCTTTGTTGTCTTTGAGCACTGACACATGCTTCATCCAAATAGGCAGCCAAGACAGATGGCAAAGAGCAAGCTGCCTGGGTTGTCTCCCAGAAGTTGCACGGTTTCAAGTATTCCATTCAAGGCTTTAATCCATTTCGAGGTCGTGTGTATGTCTGGTGTAACATCATGGTCTACTCTCATTGTGTTACCTGTTGGTGTGCAGTCTTCTCAGCACCGTTTCTTGTGGAGACTCTCCTTTCTCCACTTTCTCCTCTAGGCTCACTGTTCGAAAATGTGCTGTCAGTAGATGTGTGAGTTGACCTCCAGGCTCTCGTTCTGTTGCATGAGTCTGTGTGCCTATTTTGTGGGCCAGGCTGTGCTGTTTCCGTACCTAGGGCTTCGTCCTATATGTTGAAATCAGAAAGTGTGATACTTGCTGCTTTGTTCGTTTTCCTGAGGAGTCCTCTGGCTATTCCGGGTCCTTTGTTGCTGGATAGAAACTTTAGGATTCTGTCTTGTATTTCTGTGGGAATGATTGTTGCAACTTTGACAGGGACTGCATGCAATCCAGACACTGCTTTATGCGGTATGGACGTTTGAAGTGTGTTCGTTCTTCCATTGGAAGAGCACGGAATAGTCTTCCGTTCCCTTGTGTCTTCTGTAATATCTTCGCCCAAACCTTTGCAAGTTTTCTATTTCCATATCGTTCTGCTGTTTGGCCTCATTTATTCCTAGATACCTTTTTCTTCCTACTGGCATGCTTTCTTTTTTGAGGTTCAGTTTTTCTATTCTTTGAAACTTTCAGTTGGTTTTGTTTTGACAGATGTTTATGGCTGTGCTCACATCTGCTGGCCATGCTGCTGCATTTCCTGAGGAAGAATGGCGATGTCTATCGTCGCTTCCCATCTGCCTCTACACTACCTCAGACGCCTTCCCCAGAATGGCTGGACGAGCGGTGAGGTGGCTCACCCCCAGGATTCCACATCTCCGAACGTGCGCTGCTGAACCAGAATGTGCAGACTTCACCACGGCCCCACTGGCTGGCCCTTTTCATGTTCCATTGGCAACCTGCAGTTGAGTGGATTGTGACTTGAATATGCTACTTGAGTCCAAGTCTGGCCCTGTGTTGATGAGGCCAGCTTGCTTTTCTGGCCCACTGTGATGTTGGGTGATTTGTCAGAATCGTGTCTCTGCTGTCCGGTCTAGCTTCGTGGACACAGGGTTTCAGAGCCCGTGGGGAGCAGTCTCATAAATCACCCTTCTCATTTAGGCCAGGTTTGACCTTTGCTGCTGTTTTTGGCGTTGTGACTTTCTCTGACTTTCAAACGTTCAAACAGAGTGTGTCTAATGACTGACGTCTTTCACTGTGGATTACTCAGCTTTGATTTCTGTTGGCCTCCATATTCCGGGATCCTTTTTTCTTTACTATAGTCTAATTTTTATGGTGTTGCTGAGATATCTTGCGTTCGATTTGCTTATGAGTGCGTTCTCCTTCTTTCCAAGTTAGGAGTTTTCTATGTCTTTAATTACCATAGGTTCTGTAGCCCGACATGTGAGTCATTTTGTGATTGTTGGGTGTGGTCTTGGAATTTCCATCGGTCACTTGTAGGAATCTTTGCTATCCCAGCCCAGGTGACACTTAGCCCTGAGAACACATGGTCGTCTTGGTAGGTTTGAGATTCTCAGATCAGAAACTCCAGATTCAAGGTTGTCTGGGCAACCACCTTCACTGATATTATGTTTTTGAGAGAAATTAGAGAAATGTGATGAATTCCTCCCTCCAGGTAAGTGATTTCTCTGTCTCTTTTCTGGATTTGGGAAGTTTCAAACTTGACCCCTGATCATTGAATGCTCCAACAGATTACTTCTGGATACTGGGCTTACTTTATTTCTACATGGTTTGCTATTGGTTTGATTTTCATTCTGAACTTTGGCAGGTGTATTTTTATTTAAATATAATGGCAATGTTCTAATTTTCAGCAAACCTCATTCCATGTGTTGTCAGAACAAGGAATCAATACTGTTTCCATGGCAAGAGGTGGGGGAGAGAATTTCATTGGAGCCCAACTGAGCACTGTAGCCTGGGAAGGCAGCCTTCACACAGGAACGGAGCCCTCTCGAAAAGGGTGCTTTTAAGCACACTTCTACAGCCCTCCAAACCAAAGGACCCACCCCAAGCATGACAATCATCCATTCCTTTAAGTCTTCACAGAGATGTCTTGGGACACATTAGCATGTACCCAGAGGGACCCCGTGACGCCAGAGCTATGCAAAGGGAGACGTCTCTTCAAAGAATGCTAGGGGCCTAGGAAAGAAGGCCTCAATTGTTCTCTTCAATGTCCTCAAGAGATCATTCTTGACTTGGGTTTATGAGTAAGGCAGAAGGAAAATGTAGGTCTGATATGCCCCAAGTCCAGCCTCTTGTTTCAAATCTAGTTGCAAGCTTCGATCAGCACGGCCTCCACATCTACTTGAGTAGATAACAATGTTCTCCTCTCAGTGCTTGCCCCTCTAGTATCCCTTCTTCCCAATGATTCCTTTCTTATACCTTGAATCAATGCCTCTTTGCTCTCTTCAAGATTCTGTGGGCGGTTTCTGTTTGGAAAAGCTGTTTCTGGATATCTCTCACGTGGGTATCCTAGCCAGGGCAATCCTCGGACTCTAAACTTGCTGCCATCTTGGGTGACACATTCCCCGTGACGTCATAAACACCCTCAGAATTCTAAGTTGTCCTGAAAACCTCCAGGCACACAGTGTTTCAGAGCCATCTCATATCAGTCTGACGACTCCATCTTTCCAGGTAGGATAGTTTTCCTTGTTCTGGATTTCTTGTCAGTTTCTAACTTTCTCGTGGAACTTGAAAGGTATGCTACATTCCCTCTACCCACCGGTTCCTTTCCTTTAAGATTATTCCTTGTTTTATATCTTATCCATTGTGTATATGCCCAATTTGGTGGACTTTCCTCAGAGAAAGTCCTGGGGGCCCTCCCAATTGGAAGTTGCCCAGGCAATCCCCTGATGCACAATGATCATGTGATCTCCTAGCAGTCTAAAAATTCCACTTGGCAGGTCACATGTTTTCCTTCCTTCATCATTTGGGGAAGTGTTCCTGATGCGTTCATAGATTGTCATATACTCATGGTTCTTTTTCTGGTGCATATTGTTAAGGTCTCGTGACAATTTCTCCTTCTTTATGATCTCTGTGCCCACCATACCTTGAAATCTATATTTCCTAATGCTAGTAATCTGATCCGCACCCCTGATGCTAGCTGGTGAAGCCTGGGCCGCCCAAGTGGAACGTAGGAACCTGCCTGCTACATCACAGGGCCGGCCCTGAATTGGACTTTTGGACCAACCTTACCTGACCTGTGAATATGTTGGCCATCTTCCATCATTCGTGAAGGAATCAGTAGTAACATCATGAACGGTAACGTTTTCTGTTGGTTCATGAGTTTAGCACCCATCATGTTCTCTTGGTAGTATTCCTCTTCATCTCTTTGCAAAGGTCTACCTTTCTGTAGCATCCTTGAGCATGTTGAGGTGATTACCAATACTTGGAAGTTCATCTTCTCTAACCTATTTCTGTCTCCAAAGCTTCCGGTTGTAAATCTGCATCTCTTTTGGGAGTTTTGCTTTTATGTGAATTGATTGCCGTAACCCAACATTATAATGACCTATAGCTTTCAGATCTACATCCATATAGATTTAGACTTCAGAGTAGGTTACATCATCTTCACCAACGTAAGACTAATTACTGTCCCTAACCACACATCTGTGCCTAATCAACACTTTCTCTCTCTGGCCACTGCCCCACTTTCCCTCTTGGAAATGCCAATCCATTGTCATGTGATACCTGTTTCTTGGTCCGTTCTTGCTCTTCTCCTTGTAGGTGAGATCCTGTGGTATTTGACCATACCCCTGGGGCTTCTTTCAGTTCCCCCAATACCCTCTGGAGCCATTCTGGTGGTCACAAATGGCTGGCCTGACTCCGTTCCTATAGCTGAGTGCTATGCCTTTGTGTGGCTATAGCCCATCTTCCTTCTCCATTCATCCCTTGATGGGCACCAGGCAGGCTTCCAAGTCTTGGATATTGGGAATAAGGCCAGGGTAAATAGAGGTGTGCACTGATCTCTGTGTATGAGTGTTTCCACGTTCTTTGGATAAACACACCACAGAGGAATAGCTGGATCATATGGTCGATGTATTCTGAAATGTCTAAGGCAACTCCTCACCGTTTTGTGTCGTGGCTGCACCTGTTTCCACTCCCTCCAGCAGTGCAGGAGGCTTCCCTTCTCTCCACTTCCTTTCCGAATCTTATTTCCTGTCTTCATCCTTATAGCCATTCTGACTGCCGTGAGCTGCTCTCTCATTGCCTTTCAAATTTGCACTGACCAGAGACTTAATGATGATGAACATGTTTTCATACAGCCTGTTGGCCATCTTTCTATCTTCCTGGGAGAAATGTCTGTTTCCAGCTTTTGCCCAGATTTTAATGGGGCGTGTTTTTTTTTTTTTTTTCTTGTGGAGCCTTATGAGTTTATTGGATCTTTTGGCTATTCACCCCTTCACCAATGTGTGGTTTGCAAAAATCCTCTCCCAGTTGTTGTGCTGTCTTTCCATTGAATCAATGATTTCCTTGGCTATGCAAAAGCTTTTGTGTTTGATGTAGTCCCATTTGTTTCTTGTTTCCTTTATTGCCCTTTCCCAGACAGATATGCTTCTTCCAAATATGAGGCTAAGAAAAATGACAAAGAGCACCCTACCTACGTTTTCTTCCAGAAGTCTCATGGTTTCCAGTATTACATTCTAGACTTTAATCCATTTCGAGTTGGTGTTTGTGCCTGGTGTAACACCATGGTCTACTCTCCTTGTCTTACATGAGACTCTGCACTCTTCCCAACACCGTTCATTGTAGAGACTTTCCTTTCTCCACTGTCTCCTCTTGGTGCTGTGATCGAAAATGGGCTGTCCATATATGTGTCCCTATACCTCAGGGCTCTTGATTCTGTTCCATGGTTCTGTTTCTCTGTTTTCCATCCCAGCCTGCGCTTCATCCATTTCAATTTCTTCATCGTATATGTTGAAATCAGAAGGTGTGATATATTGCGCTTTGTTCTTTTTCCTCAGGATTCTTTTTGCTATTCGGGGTCTTTTGTTGCTGGATGTAAACTTTAGGATGCTCGCTTCTATCTCTGTGAGAAATATTGCTGCAACTTTGACTGGCACTGCATGGAATCAAGAGATTTCTCTATGCAGTGTGGACATTTCAGGTGTGTTAATTCTTCCATTTCAAGAGCATGGAATATCCTTCCGCTTCCTTGTGTCTTCTCCCATTTCTTTCTGCAAAGGTTTGCTAGTTTTCTGTTTACAGAGCTTTCACCTGTTGGGGTGAGGTTATTCCTAGGTATCTTATTCTTCTTACTGGCATCCTTTTTCTTTTTTATTGAGGTTCAATTTTCCTATTCTTTGCAACTTTTAATTTGTTTCCTTTTGAAAGAGATTTATCACTGTGCTCACATCTGCTGGAAATGCTCCTGTATTTGCTGAAGAAGAGTGGCTCTGTCTAATGTCGCTTCTCATCGGCCTCTACATTACCTCCCTCACCTGCCCCAGAATGGCTGTACCAGCGGTGAGGAGGTTTACCCCCAGGATTCTACCCTGCCAACTCCTGGCTGCCAACTCAGAGTGCGTGGACTTCCCTAGTTCTCCACTGCCCGAGCCCTTTCAAGTTCCCTTGCAACCTGCAGTTGTGTGGAATGTGACTTAGGCTACTTCAGCCCAATTCTGGCACTGAGTTGATGTAGACGGTTTGTATTTTTGCTCAACTGTGATGTCAGAGAATTTTTCATAATTGTGTCTCTGCTCTCCCGGCAAGCTTCATGGACACAGGGTTTCATAGGACGTTTGGAGGAGTCTCATACCCACCCTTTCCAGGTAGCACAGGTTTTACCTCGCTGCAGTTTTTTGGTTTGTGTCACTTTCTGACTTTCAAAAGTTCAATCAGAGTCTGTCTAAAGTCTGACACCTTTTGTTGTGGATTATTCAGGTGTTATTTGTGTTTGCCTTCCTTCTTTTGAGCACGTTTTGTTTTTCCATAGCATAATCATCGTGGTCTTTCTCAGATTTCCCCCTTTGGTATGCTTGTCAGCCAGTTCTCCTTCATCCCAAGGTATCAATTTTCTATTTCTTTAACCACCCTATGTTCTATAGGCCTACGTGTGAGTGCTTTTCATTGTTGGGTGTTGTCTTTGAATTTACCTTGGTCACTTGTGGCAATCTTTACCATGCTAGCCTTGGTCAAAATGAGCACTGTGAACACGTGTTCATCTTGGTTGGTCTGACGTTCTGACATCTTAAACTCCAAATTCTAGTTTGTCATGTTAACCTTCTTCATGAACATAATGTACCTGAGACACATTAGACAGATGTGATGAATTCCGTCCAGGTAAGATACTTTTCTGTCTCATTCCTGGATTTGGGAAGTTTCGATCTTGACCCCCGATCCTTGAACGTTCCACTAGATTACGTCTAGATACTGGCTTACTGTATTTCTATAAGGTGTGTTATTTGTTTGATTTACAACCTCATGTTTATTTTTCTATAAAGATAATTGTAATGTTCTAATTTTCAGACAACCTCCTTTCACATGATGTCAATAAACGTTATCAGTAATCATTCTACTCCAAGAGATGGGGGAGAGTATTTCATTGGAGCCAAACTGAGCACACTAGCCTGGTAGGGCAGCCCTCACAAAGCAATGAAGCCCTCTGGAAAAGGGTGATTCTCAGCACACTTCTGGAGCCCTGGCAAACAATGCGACATACCTGGAGCATGACGGGGTTCTAGTCCTTCAAGGGTTCAAAGAGATGTATTGTGACAAATTAGCATGTACCCAGTGGGCCTCCGTAAAGCCAGAGGTATGGAAAGTGAGACTTCTCTTCAATGAGTGCTAGGGGCATAGGAAGGGAAGCATCAATCCTTCTCTACAATGTCCTCAAGAGATCTGTCTTGATTTGGGATTATGATTAAGGCAGAAGGACAACGTAGGTCTGATAAGACCCAAGTCCAGCCTCTGGTTTCAAATCAAGTTGCAAGCTTCAATCAGCACGGCCTCCACATCTACTTGAGTAGATAACAATGTTCTCCACTCCGTGCTTGTCTCTCTGTTATTTATTGCTTCTCCACAATGACTTCTTTCTTATCCCTTTAATCAGCGGCAATTCTAACTCTTCAAGTTTCAGTGCTGGTTTCTGTTTTTAAATTCTTTTCTGGGTATCTCTCACTTGAGTATCGTAGCCTAGGACAATCCTCGGACTATAAAGATGAGGCCATCTTGGGTGACATGTTCACTGTGATGTCATAAACACCCTCAAACTTCTCAGTTGTCCCGGTGTCTTCCATGCACACAGTAGTTCAGAGCCATCTGATACCAGTCTGATAGTTTTCCATTTCCTGGATTTCTTGTCTGTTTATAACTATCATGGGACTTTTAAATGTCTACTACATTCTCTCTAGACACTGAATTCGTTACTTTAAGTTTATCCTTGGTTTTATCTGTCACATTTTGTGGATATGGCCAAATATGTAGACTTTCCCCAGAAAAAGTCCACGAGTCCCTCCCAAGTTGAAGTTGCCCAGCCAATCCTCTGATGTTCCATGATCGTGTCATCTTGTGCAGTCCGACAATTCCACCTATGCAAGTCACATCACTTCCTCCATTCTGTATTTGAGAAGTCTACCAGATGCGTCATAGATTGCAATATTTTCATGTTGTTTTCCTGGTGCATATGTATAATAAGGTCTGCTCACAATTTCCACTTATGTATGATCTCTGCCCGCACCATACCATGAAATCTATCTCTCCTGATGTTACTAATCTGATCAGCACCCGTGATGCGAATCCATGAGTCCCAGGCCACAGACTAGGAACGTGGGCTCTTACACACCAGAACACATGACTGGCCCTGAATTTTACTTTTGGACCAATCTTTTGCCTGAACTTGGGAAGAAGCTGGCCTGCTGTGATTATTCGTGAAGGTAATGAGTAGTAACCTCACAGAAGGTAACATTTTCCCTTGGTTCATGAGTTTAACATGGAACACGTTGTCTTTGTAGTATTCTTCTTAATATATTTCCAATGGCCTACCTTTCTGTAGCATCATTAAGCATTTGTAGGAGATTCACAATCCTTGAAAGTTTATCTTCTCTAATCTCTTTCAGCCTCAAAAGCTTTATGCCATAAATCTGCACAGCTTTTTGGATTTTTCCTTTCCCTCTGGGAACCACCAATCCAAAGTGAAGGCTGCCATCAAAGCTAAAATGCTCCATTTGGCCCCAATGAAATTCTTTCCACCGTCTCTTGTCATAGAAGAGTATTGATTATGTGGTTTGCCACCGTATGTGAGGAAGTTGACTGAATATTACACTTGTATTTAACGAAAAATAAACATGCCAGAGCTGAGGATGTAAACCAAACAACTAGCAAACCCTACAGAAATAAAGTAAACCAGTATCTAGACGTAATCTACTGGAACAATGAAGGATCCGAAGTCAAGGTCTAGCCTACCCAAATTCAGAAAAAAAGACATAAAAATATCTTACCTGGAGAGAGGAATTCATCAGATTTGTCTAATTTGTCTCGGAAACATTATGTCCATAAGGTGGTTGCCAGGACAAACTAGAATTTGGCGTTTCTGATCTCAAAATGTCAAACCAACCAAGATGACCTCGTGTTCTCAGTGCTCGGTTGGACCTAGGCTAGGAAAGCCAAGATTCCTTCAAGTGAACGCTGGAAATTCAAAGACAAAACCCAACAATCACGAAAGCACTCACATCGGCCTAGAGAACATATGGTGATTAAAGAAATACAAAATTCCTAACTTGGAATGAAGGAGAACACACTGATGAGCATATCTATGGGAGACAGCTGTGAAAGACCATGAGGATTTATGTGGATTAAGGCCGCCCCCACTCGAAAGCCCAAGGTTAGCTGGTGAACATGCAGAACTATATGACCCATTGAATTTCTTTTGGTATGAATTAGAGGTGCCCCAGTGAGAGAAGCCCAGGTCATGCTCACCTACAGGCCTATCTATGGGGCCAGTTTCGTATCTAGTGTTATATGACCACACAATATCCAGAACCCATCTGAACTGAAATCATTTAATGACGTTTTCCATCATCTTTTCTTTTTCCAGGAAAAATAAGTCACGTAACCATGCCTGAGAAAATTAGTCCTTAACCTCAACTCCGGGCAGCAGCAGGAGCTGTGACTACCCATGGGTCCTTTCCCAATGCAGCAGCAGCAGCAGCTCTTCACTGTCCATGGGTCCTGTCCCCATGCCTGCAGCTCTTCACTGCCCATAGGTCCTGTCCCCATGCTATCCTGTACCATTCTCTAAATAAAACAGCACTACTGCCAGACCTTGAGGGTCCAAGAAATCTTATTTTCAACTCTTGAGCTTGCCGACCCCACATCATATCTCGTGGCCCATATAGGGAAGGTGCTTCATTGGTTTGTGAGCTCGAATTCTGGTAAGTGCCCTTTCCTTCCTTGTGCCTCTCTCTTTTTCGAGGATGGATCTAAATTCACTTCTCCATCAGGAACTGTCTTGAATAGCTGTATGAATTCATGTTTGCTGCCCATGGCTACTCTACGGTGCAAATCTGGCATTCAGCTTGAAGAGAATCAGTACCTTAAGCCTAAGAGTGATGTAGAATGAATTAATCCATTCCTTCCTGACCCTATCTCTAATACATAAATTTTACGTGGGAACAGGTCAGCCATTTAAGTCATTAGGATGGTTGGCAATCTCCAGGATCTCGTGGAAGGTTTCTATCCCTAAAGCTGGATTGGGATACCTCCCATGCACTTGACCATCTGAATGGTGTGAATGTCCTAATCGGGACTTCAGTTCAAGGAAAGTACCAACGTCTAACCTTTGGCTGAGTATTGGAAACCCTTCTTTGGAGAATCACTCCAACACGCAATTGGGTAGAATGACCCCAGCATGGTGGAAACTTCTTCACTATTTCTCTCTATCATGTTCTCTCTTAAACTTCTCCTATTCTCTTGGGGACCATTCACCAGGCACCTATTACTTCCAGGCAGAATATGAAAGATGTTCACCAGGCACCTGTTACTGCCAGGCATAGCAGGGAAGTTACCCAAGGGATGCAATTCTGGGGGACACCCCCATCACCCCTTGCTACAGGCACCCCACAGTAGGAACAACAGGTAGGATCCTTCCCTAGGTTCAGGGGGGATTTTCAAGGTAATGGACCTGTCTCTTTCATCTTTCTTAGAGTTACAATGGCCAATTTCGTCTCCTTTTGAGCTTTGCAACCGGGAAACAAAGAAATCTTTCAAGAGTCAAGTCCTCCAACACTGGGAGCCCCAACTTTGGCTTTCTGGGTCTGATCACCCCGGTGATGCCTAGTAGGGTGCCCCCTGTTGGCGGTTGACTCATTGAGTATTTTAGTCACCTACTGAATTGGCTATGATGTTAGGAGACCTGTGATTTATTCTGTGAACTGTCATGCTAGGGTAGTGTGCCCCAGCATTGGAACTGTTGTGTGACTTTTATCATGATAACCCTCTGGGAATGGCCATGAGGGTGAGGTCTGGTGTCTTCTTTTAATTTCTTGGTTTTGCTCATCATGTCCTCTGTTGTCACCAAGTCGAGCTTAATTTCAGGCTGGACTTGACCAGAACCTGGACATTCTGTAAAATCAAAAAACTTGAAAATATATTGCAAGGGACTTACCTATCAACCCGGCTACTGGGAGCCCCGGCCTCCAGCATGTTCCAGGCCTCTGTAGGCACTGCACCCTTGTCCAGTTCAATGTCAGTCCGACACTGGCTTTACTGCCATGGGGAATGATGTAAGCATCCCAAGAGACTCACCACTTAGAGTCATTCTAACTAATTAGAAACACTTTCAATTGTATGGGTATGCCCCAGAAACTTCATCTGGGAGAAAATTTGTGATGTATCTCTGTGCCTTTATGGTGCAGTTGGACAGGTAGATCAACCTAGAATGTCCTTCATGTTTCAGTCCAGTTTCTGAGAAATCAAGAGCAACCGTCCTTAGAAAATCCTTGCAAGACTGGAAAGACAGCTCTAGAGGCAGTTCAGATTCCACCTACTTCCTTTATGATGAAAAGGATTCTCATTCCCCCTCTGAAGGAACTACTATGTAGCCCATCACTCATTCTTAAGACTGAAAAAAAAAAAGGACGGGAAAGGATAAATGTTCATAAGTGCACCCTTGCAAAAAGTCTACCATCTCGAGGGTCTTCTCCATAAGTATTAGTAAAAAGGCTCAAAACAAAGTGTGGATTCATAACTGGTGAGCTTTATATTATTGTCCCTGATTCACTGGAGTAGTTTTTAAAACAATGGTTATACAGTCTCTGTCTATGTGTGTCTATGTGTACATTATAGGTGTGATATTTTTACCCATGGATGGTATGGCCAAAATTAAGATCTCTGTTTAGTTGGCTTAAAGAAAGTGCTTACATAAATTCTAAATGTAGTAGAAATTAACTCAGTGCCTTTCAAAGTTAACGTGGTGTGAATTAACCTTTGGTAAATGAAAGCTTGTTAAAGTTTGTTGGTTTGATTGAAAATTATCTTGTCAGAGTTGTCGGTATTTGCATAGGATGCAGGCATTCAGCCTGGGTTATCTAGTCATATAAGTTCACTTTCTTAAATTTGTCAGCAAAATAATAGCTTTAAATGATGACCAGTTTTGTCTAGTTCCTCATGAGGTTTTCATAGCTAATATGAACATGGTTGTTGGAAACAAATGGTTTAAATACATAAAACTCATAAAGGTGAGTACAATAACTTTTATGGTCAGTATACTTGTTGAAACAAAACAGCTTCAAAATTTTTCTGTGTAACAATCTTGACTTTTGCAAAGGTAAGTTAAATGATAAAAGATGAATATGCGGATCATTTTTGGATAGGCTGAAACACTGAATCATTATTAACAAACATATTTAAGTTATCTACTTTGGGCTTCTTCTTGAAGAGGCTAAAAGTGTGTGGGTGTATCAAAAAGCATGCCTGTGTTTTATTGTAAAGCTGCATGTTTCTAAAGTTATGAAGTGTTTAGAATGCTGATATAAAAGACAATTCATAATTGCTTACTTTTTAGTGTTTAGTAGATCTGTTAAGGCTTAAAAGTTTTAATTAACTTATGGAATTAAAGCTACAGGAAATTAATAAGGAAAAGAGCTCTGTATTCAGGGAAGTTAAAATGTATGCTTTCAGTAAAAAAGGTATAAAGTATGGAAATATTTTTGTTTGATGGATGAAAAAAGATAAATTTGTCCTAATGACCTAGAAAGGAAAAAAGAAAGAGTTGTTGACACATTCTGAAAACGAAAAAGAAAGTTGTAGAAGGTTTGTGAAGTAGAAATTCTGAAAAGATTTTTATGCCTACTCAAGTAGACTAAAGTAAGTTCAATTAAGTGAATGCGTTTGAATGTTCAAAATAAGTAGGTGCAGAAATTGAAATTTGGTTTTCTCTAAAAGGAAACTTTTTCTTGAACTTTGGATCTGCTCTTGATAAAGACGTTTTAAAAGCTGTTCCTTTGAGTAAGTCTACCCAAGAGAGAAATGTGTTTTGTGAAAACAATGACTGAGGTCACTCTTAAGATTTTTGACTCTTTCTGTCATCACTTTGAATAGATACCTGAGCATTGTTTCACAGTGAGTGTTGTTTCCTATTTGAAGAAGCATTTTAAAAACTTTGGCTATGTTTTGACAAGCTTCTCCCTCAAAAATATTCAAATCCTGAATGAAGTCTTTCTTTTGACCTGGTGGACAGAAGAGAAATTACTCTGAGGATTTTCAGAGGGCCCCTGAGACTTCTCAAAGAAATTTGCTCTCTGTTCCTGTAAGGAGGAAAACATTAAACTAATTAGGCTTATTTTTTCTATTAAATTACATGAGAAACATTGTGAAACAAGTGATAGATATTCTTAGGTGGTATTAGATGTGTAAATGTTATTAATATAGATGTCTTCAAATTATATAGAATTCCTAAGATTCTGATCTGTCCTGGTTATCAGTCATAAGTCCACTTATTATCTGGAAGGGTCATATGTCACAGAAGTATCCAAGTGTCTTTGTCAATTGCCCTTTTGAGTCCTTTGTCCATTTGCAGATAATTGTTGTTTTATTCTGCTGCTTTTTTCTTTTGCAAATATGTTTCATCTTCTGAGATATTCCGGGAAAGGATTCTGACACAGAGGATCTAAACTGCAGGTTTCTGATAAACTTTCAGACTGTAAAACTGAGCTGAGTAAGAAACTACAGAATTGTAACGGAAACTAAGCTCCTCGATCTGCTGACAGAAGATTCAGCTCAAGAGTTGATTATACAGGACTGTGTGAACTGATGAGGACGATTATAATTTTTTAGGACTTCTGTTTGAAATGTTGTGTTTTGATGTGTTGTTTTGTTTTCTCACAATGAAGGAAATCTTTTTCTCTTTTCTCTTATGCTAACCTTGACTTACAGCAATTTGGTGAAATTATACCTTTATGAGCAAAACTGAAACATTTATGTTTTACTCCCTACCATATCCCTAAGGAAATGTCAAACCCTATGTTACTGAGTACGGTCATTTCGTGGCAATATTTGCATAAGTTCCAAAAGAATCTGTTCTCCTTATAACAGGACACATTGGTTATATTACCAAGGCTTTGACTGGAATGTCATATTTGAAACATACAGGCTCAGATATGACAAGACAGCATTTCAGGAACAAAGAATGGACTTTCAGGAATACAGCCACTCAGAAACACGGGCCCGGTACCTTGTTTATAGAGATTCTGGCAATCTTACCCGTTAAGTAAGGAAGCGTGCTTATCTGGAAAGTGCAAGTAACCTCCGAATACTTTGGGGGACCTGAAAGAGAACTCCACTCAAATCTGTAAGTACTGCAGGCAAAATCTGATGGCAAATCCTTGGCTTGGCTTTTCTGGCCTCTAGAGGCTTTCACAGTTCAATCTATGATTCCTCATAAAAATTTCCACCAAAGCATACTTTAAAAAGCCTGTACAAAAAATTGCTATTCTTGTAGCTGTTATGTAAATAATTGGAGCAAGTTGTATTGAAACTACACTGGACTTGCAAACCTGTTAATCCTGATTTGGCTATCTTTTGAAAAATGAGGGTGATTTAAGAGAGAAAAAATTATGTTTCTGTAGAAGCTATAGTAGGCATTCATGGATATTAGATTCTAGCTCTTTTCATCCACAAGATTCATCTATTACTAATCATAATGTCTCCTTGTGCTCATCTATGTCTGACACCTGCGAGTTCCCTGGCCACAATCAAACATTTTCCTTTAAAACTACTCCCCAAATACTAACTAGATTTGCCTTGTCACAGGTGGATCCTAAACAACAAGTTCCAAAGGGAAAGTCCCCAACTTATGGATACACACAGGATGGACCATATGAAATTTGGGATGAATGTATTTGGTTCACTCCTACTAGTGGTCAACTCACTAAAAGGTCACTCTCTGTTGAGAACAAACCAATCACACTTGTGATACATGGCCTAATAACAGCCGACCTATGGGAAAAATTCGCTGTTATATGTGTTCTCATATCATAGTCTTAAAAAAGTACTGATTGGTTTGGGACTGACTTGGATAGACAGCCCAGCACGCTTTGGTTAGTCTCTAATGGTGCTCAGTGGCTATGCGGCTCCAATTTATGGCCTTTGCTGCCACCTAAGTGGATTGCACGATGCACACTAGGCTTTGTCTGGATGCAGGCTAGAACTACATTTACTACATCTCCTCCTGCTATCCTACCCAACCTGCAGCAGCGCTGAACCAGGTCTGTCTTCCACTGGTATGACCATCTTTCTGCAATTTTACTTCCCTAATTAGGAATCGAAAGTGTCGTCTTGCACATGGAAGTCCTAAACAAATTTATTATGAAGGCATTAAATGATGCACAACATAGCATTTCGCTGCTCAATTTAGAAGTATCCCAAATGTGTAAGGCAGTCCTCCAAATCCAAATGACACTGGATGTCTTGACAGCAGCACAAGGGGGCACCTATGCCATTATAAAAACTGAATGTTGTGTCTATATTCCTGACTACCGTCAAAATATTTCTGGCTTCCTATCCCAAACACCAAATTAAATCCATGTCTTATCAAACCTAACTCCAAACGATTGGTTGAACTCCAAGTCAGGACCAGGTTTCTGCACTACTTCAATACGTTATACATTGGGTTAAACATACTGCTTGTATTTCTTACTATAGTTTGTTGTCTGTTTCATTGTCTGTCTTCCGCATGTGAAAAAAGTTTCACCTCCTGGACCACCTCTCGTCAAATGATTCTCTCGTCTCCAGAAGCTCTGTATACCTTGTCAGCCTTGAACTCCACAGGTGAAGCCTTCCAGTCCACTGAACATCCTACCTGTACCTATGACCCCATTTAGGGACATCTCTGCGACCTTGTACAGCCATAAGTAGTTACAGAAGACTGACCATCGTCCATATCCCCAAACCTCTCCAGTCCAAATGGGTTCAGGGGGTGTTTATGATATGTATTAAGGCTGCCCCAGCTAGGGAAGCCCAAGGTGATCTGGCTTACATGCCAAACTATGTGAGCAGGTGGAATAGGGCTGACTCAGGGTGAGAAGCTCAGCGCATACTCAGCTACATGCTGATCTACAGGGCCAGATCCGTATCTAAAGTTATATGACTGCACAATAACCAGACCCCGTCTGCACTGAAATCATTTAAAGACATTTTACCACATCATTTCTTTTACCAGTAGAAATAAATCATGTACCCATGACTTATAAAACTAGCACTAACCCTCAACTCAGGGCAGCAGCAGGAGGTTTGACTGCTCATGGGCCCCATCCCCAGGGAGCAGCAGCAACTCTTCACTACACATGGGTCCTGTCCCCATGCTATCCCATACTATTCTCTAAATAAAAGAGCACCAGTGCCAGACCTTCAATGTTCGAGAAATCTTTCATTCGAGTCTTCAGCTCACTGAGCCCATATCAACAATTATAACATGGAAAACAAAAAACCGTCCCAGAAAATGGAAGACACACAGAAATCACACCTGAATAATCCACAATGAAAGATGTCCGTTTTAGACATTCCCTGAACGTTCGAAAGACAGAGAAAGTCACAAACCCAAAATCTGTAGCAAATGTCAACCTAGGCTAACTGGTCAGGGTGAGTTATGAGACTGTTAAAATGTGGCTCTGAAAACCTGTGTCAATGAAGTTTGCCGTGATAGCAGAGACACAATTCTGAGAAATCCTCTGACATCACAGTGGAGAAGAAAAACAAACTGGCCTCGTCTACACAGTGCAAGATTTGTCTCAAATAGCATATTCAACTCACATTCCACCTCAAATGCAGGTTTCCAATGGAACATGAAAAGTGCTGGCCAGTGGTGCAGTGGTGAAGTCCACAAATTCTGGGTCGGCACCCAGGGCAGACCATGCAGAATCCTGGAGGTGAACCTCCTCACCGATGGTCCAGATATTCTGGGGCAGGCGTCCAAGGTAGTGTAGAGCCAGATGGGAAGCAACGTCAGACAGCGTTATTCTTGCCCAGCTAATACAACAGCATCACCACCAGATGTGAGCACAGCCATAAACATCTGCCAAAACAAAACCAATGAAAAGTTTCAAAGAATAGAAAAACTGAACCTCTGGAAAAAAACATGCAAGTAAGAAGAATAAGATTTCTAGGAATAAGCTTAGACAAACAGGTGCAAGCTATGGAAACCGAAAACTAGCAAAGCTTTAGGGAAAGAAATTCCAGAAAACACAAAGAAACAGAAGGGTATTCTGTGCTCTAGGAATGTAAGATCTGAAACACCTGAAACGTCCGCAATGGATAAAGCAATCTCTGGGTTGCATGCAATCCCAGTCAAATTTGCAGCAATCTTTCCCAGAGAAATAGAAGAGAAAATCCTAAAGTCTCTATCCAACAACAAGGGACCCTGAATACCCAAAGGAATTCTGAGGAGAACGAACAAAGTAGGACGTATCACACTTTGATTTCAACATGTAGGACGAAGCGCTTGGTACCGAACCACCACAGCCTGGTCCCAAAAACAGGCACAAAGCCCAATGGAACAGAATGGAGAACACAAGGGTCAACTCAGACATATATGGACAGCGCATTTGCAATGAGGAAGGCAAGAGGAGACAGTGGAGAAAGGAGAGTCTCTAAAATAAATGGTGCTGGGAAGACTGCACAGCCACATGTAACAGAATAAGAGTAGATTATGATGTTACACCAGGCACACACACCACCTCGAAATGGATTAAAGCCTTCAACGGAAGTCTTGAAACAGTGAAAATTCTAGGAGAAAATACAGGCAGCTTGCTCTTTGCCATCTGGGGTAGCCGCCTATTTGGAAGAAGCATGTGTGACTGGGCCAGGGCAACAAAGAAAAGAAGAAAGAAGCAGGACTCCATCCAACGTAGAAGCTTTTGTCCAGCTGGGGAAACCGTCCACTCAATGCAAAGACAGCACAACAACAGAGAGAGGATGTTTCAAAGCACACGTCTCCACAAGTGAAAAAACAACAAGCCCATTAAAACCTGGGCAGAAGATGGAAACAGAGATTTACCCCAAGAAGACAGAAAGGTGGCCAACAGCTGTATGAACACATGTTCAACACCATTAAGTATAAGGCCAACACAAAATCCTCACGGCAATGAGATGACAGCTCCCTGTGTTCAGAATGGCTATAAGGAACAAAACAGCAAACAACAAGTGTCAGAGAGAAGGTGGAGAGAAGGGAAGAGTCCTGCACCTCTGGTAGGAGTGCAAACTGGTGAGGGCACTAGGCATAGCCATGTGAAATTGCCTCAGAAATTTCCAAATCCATCTACCTTATGATCCAGCGATTCCTCTCCAGCGTGTTTATCCAAAGAACTGCGAAACACTAATGCACACAGATCCGTGCCCCGCTGTGTTCACCACAGCCTTACTCCCGATATACAAGACTTGGAAGCCGCCCTGGTGCCCATCAAAGGACCAATAGAGAAGGAAGTTGGGCTATATCCACACAAAGGCAAAACACACAGCTGTAAGAAACAGTGCAGTCCAGCGATTTGTGACTGCAGAATCACTCCTGAGGGTAGGAGGGGAACTGAAACAAGCCCAAGGGAGAAATCAAATACCATCGCATCTCACTTACAAGGAGAAGATTAAAATAAGGACCAACAAACAGGTAGAACGTGATATGGGATTGGTGGTTCCCAGAGGGAACGGGTGGCAGTGGACGGTGGGAGAAAGAGTTGATTAGGCACAAGTGTGGGGGGTGGGCCTGTAATTAGGCTTACTGTGGGGAAGAAGATGTAGCATACACAGAAGTCTAAATCTCTGAGGATGTAAATCTGAAAGCTATAGGATTTTCTAAGGCTAGGTTATGGAAATCAATTCACCTAAAATCAAAACTCCATAAAGGCAAGCAGGTTTAAGGGATAAAGTTGGAGGCTGAAAGAGTTTAGAGATTATGAACTTCAAAGGATTGATAATCACCTCGAAATGCTTAATGATGCAACATAGAGGTAGACCATTGCAAAGAGATGAAGAGGAACACTACCAACAGAACATGACCCGTGCTAAACTCCTGAGCCAACTGAAAATGTTGCTGTCCACGATGTTACTGCTAATTACCTTTACGAATAATCAATGCAGACCATCTTCCCAAGTTCAAGCCAAAGGTTGGTCCATAAGTCCAATGAAGGGCCAGCCCTCTGGTGTAGTGGGTAAGTGTCCATGTTCCACTTGGGCGGCCTGGGACTGGCAGGCTGGCATCTCAGGTACAGATCCAATTAGGAGCATTAGGAAATATTGATTTCAAGGTATGGTGCCGACTGAGATCATGAAGAAGTAGAAATTGTGAGGATACCTTACGAATACACACCAGGAAATGAACCATGAGAATATTACAATCTATGAACACATCAGGTACACTTCCCCAAATGATGAAGGAAGGAAAACATCTGACCTGCCAAGGTGATAACACCAGACTGCTATGAGTTGACATGATCATTGCACATCAGAGGATTGCTTGGGTAACTTCAGCTTCGCAGGGACTCAAGGACTTTCTGTGGGGAAAGTCCACACATTTGGCCACATCCACAAAAGATAAGAGATAAATCCCAGGACTATCTTAAAGGAAAGAAACCACTGTCTAGAAGGAATGTAGTAGAACTTTCAAGGTTCGAGGATAAAGTTAGAAACTGACAAGAAGTCCAGAAAAAGGAAAACTATCGCACCTGGAAAGGGGGAGTCGTCAGACTGGTATGAGATGGCTCTGAAACACTGTGTGCATGGAGGTTGTCAGGACAACTTAGAATTCTGAGCGTGTTTATGACATCACGGTGACCACGTCACCAAAGTTGGCCATAGGTTTCCAGCTCTAGGATTGACCTGGGCTAGGATATTCAGGTGAGTGGTACACAGAAACAGCTTTTCCAAACTCAAACCGGGCACAGAAACTTGAAGACATCAAAGAGACGCTAATTCAAGGGATGAGAAAGGAATCATTGGGAAGAAGAGACAATAGAGGGTCAAGTACTCAGAGGACAACATTGTCATCTACGGAAGTCTGGGGAGGCCATGCTGATTCAAGCTGGAAATGTGTTCTGAAAAACGAGGCCGGACCCGGGGCTTATCAGACCTACGTTGTCCTTCTGCCTTACCCATAATACAAAGTCAAGAATGATCAATTGAGGACATTGAAGAGAACACTCGAGGCCTCCTTTCCGAGGCCCCTAGCATTCTTGAAGAGAATTCTCACTTTCCACAGCTCTCAAGTCACGGGGGCCCACTGGGTATATGCCAATATTTCACAAGAGGGCTCATTGATGCCCTGAAGGAATGGACCCCTGCCATGCTTGGGTATGTGTCTTGGTTTGGAAGGGCTCTAGAAGTGTGCTGAAAAGTACCCTTTTGCAGAGGGCTTCCATCCTTTGTGAAGGCTGGCCTCCCAGGTTACAGGGCTCAGTGGGATCAGTGAGATTCTCTCCCCATATCTCTTACCGTAGAAGGAGTACTGATTATGTGTTTTGAAACCACACATAGAAACGATAGCAGAAAATTAGAACATTACCATTATACTTAAAGAAAAATAAACGTGCCACAGCTGAGGATGTAAATCAAACAAATAACAAACCCTGTAGAAATAAAGTAAGCCAGTATCTAGATGTAATCTAGTGGAAAGTTCAAGGATCAGTGGTCAAGCTCGAAAATTCCCAAATCCAGAAAAGGGACAGAAGGTTTCTCACCTGCAGAGAGGAATTCATCAGATTCATCTAATTTGTGTCGGAACCATTGGGCCCATGAAAGTGGTTGCCACGATAACCTCGAACCTGGAGTTTATCATCTCACAATGTCAAACGAACCAAGATGACCACGTGTAGTCAGTGCTCAGTTGGATCTAGGCTGGGATAGCAAAGATTCCCTCAAGTGAACGATGAAAATTCCAGGACAACACCCAACAATCACGAAAGGACTCACACCTTGGCCTACAGAACATATGGTGATTAAAGAAATGCAAAATTCCTAAAATGGAGTAGAGGAGAACGCACTGATAAGCATGTAAAAGGACAAGCTCATAAAGAACATGACGATTAGAACATGGAAAAGCAAACAGGGTCCCATAAAATGGAAGGCCAAAAGAAATCACACCTCAATAATCCACAGTGAAAGATGTCAGTCTTTAGACAGACTCTGCTTGAAAGATTGAAAGTCCGGGAAAGTCACAACCCCAAAACTGCAGGGAAGGTCTAACCTGGCCTAACTGGGAAGGGTGAGTTATGAGACTGCTCCACGCATGCTCTGAAACCCTGTGTCCACCAAGCTAGACTGGATAGCAGAGACACGATTCTGAAAAATCCTCCGACATCACAGTGGGCCACAGAAACAACCTGGCCTCATCTACACAGGGCCAGAGTTGGGTTCAAGTAGCATATTCAAGTCACATTCCACTCAACCGCAGGTTGCCAATGCAGCACGAAAGGGTCCAGCCAGTGGGCCAGCGGTGAAGTTCACGTGTTCTGGGTCGGCAGGCCAGGGTCGGCCGCGTGGAATCCTGGGTGTGAGCCTCCTCAACGCTCGTCCAGCCATTCTGGGTCAGGCGTGCAAGCTAGTGTAGAGGCAGATGGGAAGCGATGTTAGACAGCGCCACTCTTCCTCGGCAAAGAGAGCAGCACGGCCAGCAGATTTGAGCACAGCCATAAACTTCTGCCAAACAAAACCGATTAAAAGTTGCAAAGAATAGAAAAGCTGAACCTCAAAAAAAACCCATGCCAGTGAGAAGAAAATGATACCTGTGAATAACCTTGGACAAACAGGAGAAAGCGATCGAAACCAAAAACTAGCAAAGTTTTGGGGAAAGAAATTCCACAAGACACAAGGAAACGCAAGGCTACTCCGTGCACTTCGAATGCAATAAGGGACACACTTGAAACGTCCATACGGCATAAAGCTCAAGTAAAAATGGGAAGCAATTGGATATATTGGACTATATGAGGAAGCCATTTGGTATAGACCTAATTCGGCCTGATTTTGTTTTTTCCAAAAGGGCCTGACTAGGGCTATTTAGCACGCATTGCATATCTGCTTAGACATTTCCTATGGCCCTTGAGATAAAGGTGCAACTTCCCCCCACATTAGCATTTCTTTAGGGATAAGCATTTCTCCCTAGGCTAGGAACTGATTGCTGCACTCACCCTTGACCACCCAGCTCACCTGTGACCAGTCAGCTGGAGACAACAGACTGCCACCCTACTGTGTTCACTGAGACAGAAGACCTACCTGCTATTTCCATCAATCGCTGTGCCAACAGAGCAGTCTTGTGACTATTGTAAATGGGACATATCAATCCTATGTGAAACATCCTCTATGATGGGAATACAACCAGTCTGTGCACCCAACTTCTCTGATGCTCTTTCTTCCTTTGTGTAGAAAGGCCCTGGGTTATAATCCTCAGATTGAAGCTCAGAATAAACTCTCCCAAATTTTCATTTACAGATTGGTTACGGATTATTTTTGTCGACAAAGCAATGTCTGGATTCCATGCAGTCCCAGTCAGAGTTGCAGCAATCTTTCCCACAGAAATAGAAGAGAGAATCCTAAAGTTTCTATCCAGCAACAAAGGACCCTGAATAGCAAAAGGAATCCTGGGGAAAACGAACAAAGCAGCAATTATCACACTTTCTTACTGCCACATATAGGACGAAGAGCTAGGTACTAAAACAGCACAGCCTGGCCTGCAAAGGAGGCACACAGCTGCATGGAACAGAATCGAGAGCCCAGAAATCAACTCACACACCTATGGACAGCCCATTTTCGACCAGGGAGCCAAGAGGAGAAAGCGGAGAAAAGAGAGTCTAGACAGGAAATGGTGCTCGAAAGACTGCACAGCCAGATGTAACACAATGAGAGTAGACCGTGATGTTACACCAGGCACACACACCACCTCGAAATGGATTAAAGCCTTGAATGGAAGACTTGAAACCGTGACACTTCGAGGAGAAAATGCAGGCAGCTTGCTCTTTGCCATCTGGCTTGGCCGCCTATTTGGAAGAAGCATGTGTGACTGGGCAAGGGCAACAAAGGAAACAAGAAACAAGCGGGACTCCATCCAATGCAGAAGCTTCTGCCCAGCCAATGACACCATCGACTCAGTGCAAAGACGTCAGAACAATTGCGACAGCAGGTTTTCAAACCACACATCAGAGAAGGGGTGAATAGCCAAAAGATCCAATGAAGTCATATGTCTCCACAGGAGAAAAATCACCGAGCCAAATAAATCCTGGGCAAAAGATGGAAACAGAGAGCTCTCCCAGGAAGATAGAAAGATGGAAAACAGGCTGTATGAAAAGATGCTCATCATCATTAAGTCTCTGCTCAATGCAAATACGAACGGCACTGAGATAGCAGCTCACAGTGGTCAGAATGGCTATAAGGATGAAGACAGGAACCAACAAGTTTCAGAGAGGAGGTGGAGAGAAGGCAAGCCTCCTGAACTGCTGGTGGGAGTGTAAACCGGTGCAGCCACTACGCGAAGTGGTGTGGAATTGCCTCAGAATTTTCAGAATCCATCTACCACATGATCCAGGTACTCCTCCGTGGCATATATATCCAAAGAACTTGCAAACGCTAATGCACAGAGATCCGTGCACCGCTGTGCTCACCACAGCCTTCCTCCCAATATCGAAGACAGGGAAGCCTCCCTGGTGCCCATCAAGGGACAAGAAAGATGGGCTATGGCCACACAACGGCATAGCACTCAGCTGCAGGAACAGATGCCTTCCAGCCATTTGTGACCAACAGAATGGCTCCTGAGGGTTTTAGGGGAATGGAAACAAGCCCCAGAGGGAAGGTCAAATACCATAGGGTCTCACTTACAAGGAGAAGAGGAAAAAAAGGACCAAGAAACAGGTAGCACGTGACATGGGATTTCTGGTTCCCAGAGGGAAAGGTGGCGGGGTCCAGAGGGAGAAATACTTGATTTGACACAAGTGTGTGGTGAGGGCCTGTAATTAGGCTTACGGTGGTGAAGATGATGTAACGTACACAGAAGTCTAAATCTATGAGGATGTAGATCTGAAACGTATAGGATGTTATAATGCTGGGTTATGGCAACAATTCACGTAAAATCAAAACTCCCAAAAGACGTTAAGGTTCACGGCTTAAAGCTTTGGAGTCTGTAACAAATTAGAGAAGATGAACTTCGAAGGATTGGTAATCACCTCAAAATGCTTAATGACGCTACAGAAAGGTAGACCATTGCAAGGAGACGAAGAGGAACACTACCAAGAGAACGTGTTCCATGCTAAACTCGTGACCCAGCGGAAAATGCTACCGTCCATGATGTTACTAACTGCCTTCACGAATGATCGAAGCAGGCCAACATCTTCCCAGGATCAGGCCAAAGGTTTGTCCAAAAGCCCAATTCAGGGTCGGCCCTGTGGTGTAGCAGGTAAGTGCCCAAGTTCTGATTGGGCGGCCTGGGCTTCACCTGCTATCATCAGGGTTGCAGATCAGATTACTAGCATTAGGAAATACAGATTTCACAGTATGGTGGGCACAGAGATCATAAAGAAGTAGAAATTCTGAGGAGGCATTTTCAATACACACCGGAAAATGAACGCTGAGAATATTACAACCTATGAATGCATAAGGTACAATTTCCCAAATGATGAAGGAAGGAAAACATGTGACCTGCCCAGGTGGAATTGTCAGACTCCTAGGAGATGACACGCTCATTGCGCATCAGAGAATTGCCTGGGTAAATTCAACTTGGGAGGAGCTCCAGGAATTTCTCTGGGGAAGGTCCACCCGTTTGACCACATCCACAAAAGATAAGGGAGAAAACCGGGGATAATCTTCATGGAAAGAAACCCGTGTCTAGAGGGAATGTTGTAGACCTTTCAAAGTTTGAGGAGAAAGTTAGAAACCGACAAGAAATCCAGAACTGGGAAAACTATCCTACTTGGAAAACGGGAATAGTCAGACTGGTATGAGATGGCTCTGAAACACTGTGTGCATGGAGGTTGTCAGTACAAATTAGAATTCTGAGGGTGTTTATGATATCACGGTGAACATGTCACCCAAGATGGCCACATGTTTACAGTCCAAGGATTGGCCTAGGCTAGGAGAATCAAGTGAGAGATACCCAGAAACAGCTTTTCCAAACAGAAACCGGGCACAGAAACTTGAAGAGACCAAAGAGACGCTGATCCAAGGCATGAGAAAGGAATCATTGTGATGATACCTCATGCTTTCTTCGTTTTCTTCCTTTCCAAGAGCACTGAATTCCCTTCCGTTTCCTTGTGTCCTCTGGAATTTCTTTCTCAAAGGTGATATTTCTCGGTTTACATAGCTTTCACCTGTTTTGTGGAGGTTATCCCTAGATTACTTGTTTTTCTTTCTAGCATGCTTTTTTTTTTTGAGGTTCAGTTTTTCTATCTTTTGCAACTTTTAATTGGTTTTGTTTAGGCAGATGTTTACTGCTGTGCTCATATCTGCTGGCAACGCTGCCGTATTTGCTGAGGAAGACTGGCCCTGTCTAACACGCTTCCCATCTGCCTCTACACTACCTCGGACGCCTGCCCCAGAAAGGCTGCACGAGCAATGAGGAGGCTCACCCCCAGAATTCCACGCGGCCAACCACACGCTGCCGACACCTATGCAACACTGGCCGGCCCCTTTCGTGTTCCATTGGCAACCTGCAGTTGAGTGGAATGAGACTTGAATATGCTACTTGAGCCCAAATCTGGTCCAGTGTAGACGAGGCCAGGTGGTTTTTCCGGTCCACTGAGATTTGTCAGAATTGGGTCTCTGCCGTCCCAGCAAGCACCATGGACACAGGGTTTCAGAGCCAGCTTGGAGCAGTCTGAGAACTCACCCTTCCCAGTTAGCCCAGGTTTGACATTCACTGCAAATTTTGGGGTTGTGACTTTCGCGGACTTTCAAACGTTCAAGCAGACTCTTTGTAAACACTGACTTCATTCACTGTGGAGTATTCAGGTATGGTTTCTGTTTGCCTTCCATTTTCTGGGAGCTTGTTTTCTTTCCTTAGTCTAATCGTAGTGGTCTTTCTGATCTCTCTCCCTTCGATATACTTATCAGTGGGTTCTCCTTCATTCTAGGTTAGGAATTCTGTATTTTTTTAATCACCATATGTTCTGTAGGCCGACGTGTAGGTGCTTTGGTGATTGTTGGATGTTGTCTTTGAATTTCCATCTGTCAGTTGAAGGAATCTTTGCTATCCTAGCTTACGTCCAACTGAGAACTGAGGACATGTGTCCATCTTGGTTCATTTGACATTGTGAGATGAGAAACTCCAGGTTAGACGTTGTCCTGGCAACCACCTTCACGGGCACAATGGTACCGAGACAAATTCGATGAGTCTGATGAATTCCTCTCTCCAGGTGAGAAATCCTTCCGTCTCTTCCCCTGGATTTGGGAAGTTTCGACGTTCAGCCCTGAACCTTGAACGCTCCCCTAGATTACATCTAGATACTGGCTTACTTTATTTCTACAGAGTCTGTTACTGTTTGATTGACATCCTCAGCTCTGGCATGTGTATTTTTCTTTAAATATCATGGTAATGTTCTAGTTTTCAGTCAACCTCCTTCCATATGGTGTCAAAACACAGATTCAGTACTCCTTCTATGGCAAGAGATGGGGGAGTTAATTTCATTGGAGCCCAACTGAGCACTGTAGCCTGGGAGGGCAGCCTTCACACAGGAATGAAGCCCTCTGGAAAAGGGTGCTTTTCAGCACACTTCTAGAGCCCTTCCAAACCAAGCTACATACCCCAAGCATGACAGGCGTCCATGCCTTCAAGGCTTCAAAGAGATCTGTTGGGAAACCTTAGCATGTAGCCAGTGGGCCCCCGTGAGGCCAGAGCTATGCAAAGGTAGAGTTCTCTTCAAAGGATGTTAGGGGCCTACGAAAGGAGTCCTCGATTCTTCTCTTCAACGTCCCCAAGAGATCATTCTGTACTTTGGATTATGAGTAAGGCAGAAGGACAATGTAGGTCTGATAAGCCCCAAGTCTGGCCTCTTGTTTCAAATCAAGTTCCAAGATTGAATCTGCACGACCTCACCATCTACTTGAGTAGGTGACAATGTTCTCCTCTCTGTGCTTGTCCATCTATTATCGCTTGTTCCCAATGATTCCTTTCTTCTCCCTTGAATCAGAGTCTGTTTGATCCTTTCAAGTTTTTGTTTGGAAAAGCTGTTTCTGGGTATCTCTCACTTGAGTGTCCTAGACTAGGCCAATCCTCGGACTGTAAACATGCGGCCATCTTGGGTGACATGTTCACCGTGATGTCATAAACACCCTCAGATTCTAAGTTGTCCTGACAACCTCAATGCACACAGCGTTTCAGAGCCGTCTCATCCCAATCTGACTAGTCCCCCTTTCCAGGTAGGATAGTTTTCCTTCCTCTGGATTTCTTGTCGGTTTCTAACTTTCTCCAAGGACTTGAAGGGTCTACTAAGTTCCCTCTAGACACCGGTTTCTTTCCTTTAAGCTTATCCCGGGTTTTATCTCTTATCTTTTGTGGATATGGCCAAATGTGTGGACTTTCCCCAGAGAACGTCCGGGAGGCCCTCTCATGTGGAAGTTGCCCAGGCATTCCCCTGATGCACACTGATCGTGTGATCTCCTAGCAGTCTGATAATTCCACCTTGGCAGGTCACAGGTTTTCCTTCCTTCATCATTTGGGGAAGTGTTCCTTATGCGTTCATAGATTGTAATATTCTCCTGGATCTTTTTCTGGTGCGTACTGATAAGGTCTCCTCACCATTTCTACTTCTTTATGATCTCTGTGACCACCAGACCTTGAAATCTGTATTTCCTAATGCTAGTAATCTGATCCCCAAGCGTGATGCTAGCCGGTGAAGCCCGGGCCGCCCAAGCGGATGTGGGCACTTACCTGCTACACCACAGCCAGGCCCCAAATTGGGCTTTTGGACCAACCTTTAGCCTGAATTTGGGAAGGTGTTGGCCTGTTTCGATCATTCGTGAAGGGAAGCGGTAGTAACATTAGTGTCGGTAACATTTGCCGTTGATTCATGATTTGGCTCGGACCATGTTCTCTTGGTAGTATTCCTCTTCATCTCTTTGCAAAGTTCTACCTTTCTGTATCATCATTAAGCATTTGGAGGCGATTGCTAATCCTTGGATGTTCATCTTCTCTAATCTCTTTCAGCCTCCAAAGGTTTAGGCCGTAAATCTGCACCCATTTTTGGAGTTTTGATTTTATGTGAATTGATTTCCGTAACCCTGCATTCTAACATCCTATAGCTTTCAAATCTACATCCTCATAGATTTAGACTTCTGTGTAGGCTACATCATCTTCACCAGCGTAAGACTCATTACAGGCCCTCACCACACACTTGTGCCTAATCAACTCTGTCCCTCCATCCCCCGCCCCCCTTTCCCTCTGGGAACTGCCAATCCTATGTCATGTGCTACCTTTTTGTTGGTCCATTTTTCCTCTTCTCCTTGTACGTGAGATCCTGTGGTAGTTGACCTTACCCCAGGGCTTGTTTCAGTTCCCCTGATACCCTCAGGAGCCATTCAGGTGGTCACAAATGGCTGTACTGCATCTGTTCCTGCAGCTGAGTGCTATGCCATTGTGTGGCTATAGCCCATCTTCCTTCTCCATTCGTCCCTTGATGGGCATCAGGGAGGCTTCCAAGTGTTGCATATCGGGAGTAAGGCTGTGGGGAATACAGCGATGCACGGATCTCTGTGCATTAGTGTTTCCAAGATCTTTGGATATATACGCCACAGAGGAATACCTGGATCATGTGGTAAATGGATTCTGAAAATTCTGAGGCAATTCCACACCACTTCGCGTAGTGGCTGCACCGGTTTACACTCCCACCAGCAGTGCAGGAGGCTTCCCTTCTCTCCACCTCCTCTCTGAAACTTGTTGGTTCCTGTCTTCATCCTTATAGCCATTCTGACCACTGTGAGCTGCTATCTCAGTGCCGTTCATATTTTCATTGAGCAGAGACTTAATGTTGATGAGCATGTTTTCATACAGCCTGTTTTCCATCTTTCTATCTTCCTGGGAGAGCTGTCTGTTTCCATCTTTTGCCCTGGTTTTATTGGGCTCGCTGTTTTTTTTTCCTGTGAAGACGTATGAGTTCATTTGATCTTATGGCTGTTCACCCATTCTCCGATGTGCGGTTTGCAAACATCTGCTGTCAGTTGTTGCACAGTCTTTGCATTCAGGCGATGGTGTCATTGGCTGTGCAGAAGCTTCTGCGTTGGATGGAGTCCTCCTTGTTTCTTGTTTCCTTCGTTTCCCTTGCCCCGTCACACATGCTTCTTCCAAACAGGTGGCTAAGCCAGATGGCAAAGAGCAAGCCGCCTGCATTTTCTCCTAGAAGCTGCACGTCTTCAAGTCTTCCGTTCAAGGCTTTAATCCATTTCGAGGTGGTGTGTGTCGCTGGTGTAACATCACGGTCTACTCTCACTGTGTTCCATGTGGCTGTGCTGTCTTCCCAGCACCATTTCTTGTCGAGACTCTCCTTTCTCTGCTGTCTCCTTCTGGCTCCCTGGTCGAAAATGGGCTGTCCATATGTGTGTCAGTTGACCTCTGGGCTCTCGATTCTGTTCCATGGGTCTGTGTGCCTCTTTTGGACACCAGGCTGTGCTGTTTCCGTACCTAGCACTTCATTGTATATCTGGAAATCAATAAGTGTGATGCCTGCTGCTTTGTCCGTTTTCCTCAGTATTCCTTTGGCTATTCAGTGTCCTTTGTTGCTGGATAGAAACTCTAGGATTCTCTCTTCAATTTCTGTGGGAAATAGTGCTGCGACTTTGACTGGGACTGCATGGAATCCAGAGATGGCTTTATGCGGTATGGACGCTTCAAGTGTGTTAGTTCTTCCATTCGAAGAACACGGAATAGCCTTCCGTCTCCTTGTGTCTTCTGGAGTTTCTTCCCCAGAATCTTTGCTGGATTTCGGTTTCCATAGCTTTCTCCTGTTTGGCCAAGGTTATTGCTAGATATCTTTTACTTCTTACTGGCATGCTTTCTTTTGTGAGGTTCAATTTTTCAATTCTTTGCAACTTTCGATTGGCTTTGTTTTGGCAGAAGTTTATGGCTGTGCTCACATCTGCGGGCCATGCTGCTGTATTTGCTGTGGAAGAGTGGAGCTGTCTAATGTCACTTCCCATCTACCTCTACACTACCTCACACATCTGCCCCAGAATGGCTGGACGAGCCGTGAGGATGCTCACCCGCAGGATTAAATGTGGCCGAAGCCGGGCTGCCGAACCAGAATGCGCGGACTTCACCACTTCCCCACTGGCCGGCCCCTTTCGTGTTCCATTGGCAACCTGCATTTGAGTGGGATGTGACTTGAATATGCTACTTGAGCCCACCTCTGGCCCTGTGTAGATGAGGCCAGCTTCTTTTTCTGGCCCTCTGTGATGTCGGAGGATTTGTCAGAATCGTGTGTCTGCTGTCCTGTCTAGCTTCGTGGATCAGGCTTTCAGAGCCCGCGTGGAGCAGTCCCTTAACTCACCCTTCCAGTTAGTCCAGGTTTGACCTTCGCTGCAGTTTTTGGCTTTGTGACTTTCTCGGAATTTCAAACGTCCAGTCAGAGTCTGTCTAATGACTGAAGTCTTTCACTGTGGATTATTTAGATGTGATTTCTATTGGCCTTCCATTTTCAGGGATTTTTTTCTCTTTTCCAAAGTCTAATCATTACAGTCTTTCTGACCTATCTCTCTTCGCTATGCTTATCAGTCCGTTCTCCTTCATTGCAAGCTATGACTTTTGTATTTCTGTAATCACCATATGTTCTGTATGCCGAGGTCTGAGTCTTTAGGTGATTGTTGCATGTTGTCTTGGAATTTCCATCAGTCACCTGTAGGAGACTGCTATCCTGGCCGAGGTGACACTGAGCCCTGAGAACACGTGGTCGTCCTGGTTGCTTTGACATTCTGAGATCAGAAACTCCAGATTCGAGGTTGTGCTGGCAACCGCCTTCACGGACATTATGTTTCCGAGACATATTAGAGAAATCTGATGAACTCTGCTCCAGGTAAGATACTTTTCTGTCTCATTTCTGGATTTGGGAAGTTTCGAACTTTACTCCCGATCCTTGAGTGTTCCACTAGATTACGTCTAGATACTGGCTTACTATATTTCTATAGAGTGTTTTACTTGTTCGATTTACATCCTCTGCTCTGGCATGTTTATTTTTCTATAAACATAATTGTAATGTTCTAATTTTGAGCCAACCTCCTTACATCTGCTGTCAATACACGATATTAATAATCATTCTACTTCAAGAGATACGGGGAGAGAATTTCATTGAAGCCAAACCAAGCATAGTAGCCTGTTAGGGCAGCCCTCACAAAGCAACGAAGCCGTCTGGAATAGGGTGCTTCTCAGCACAATTCTGGAGCCCTGTCAAAAAATGGGACATACACGAAGCATGAAGGGGGTCCATTCCTTCAAGGGTTCAAAGAGATATCTTGTGACACATTAGCATGTACCCAATGGGCCTCTGTAATGCCAGAGCTATGGAAAGTGAGACTTCTCTTCAATGAATGCTAGGGGCATAGGAAAGGAAGCATCAATCATTGTCTACAGTGTCCTCAGGAGATCATTCTTAATTTTGGATTATGATTAAGGCAGAAGGACAATGTAGGTCTGATAAGCCCCAAGTCCAGCCTCTGGTTTCAAATCAAGTTTCAAGCTTGCATCAGCATGGCCTCCCCATACACTTGAGTAGATTACAATGTTCTCCACTCAGCGCTTGTCCCCCTATTATTGCTTCTTCACAATGACTTCTTTCTTACCCCTTTAATCAGCGTGTATTCTCACTCTTCAAGTTTCAGTGCCTGGTTTCTGTTTTTAAATTCTCTTCTGGGTATCTCTAACTTGAGTATCGTATCCTAGGACAATCCTCAGACTATAACCATGAGGCCATCTTGGGTGACATGTTCACCGTGATGTCATAAACACCCTCAGATTCTAAGTTGTACTGACAACCTCAATGCACACAGTGTTTCAGAGCCGTCTCATCCCAATCTGACTAGTCCCCCTTTCCAGGTAGGATAGTTTTCCTTCCTCTGGATTTCTTGTCGGTTTCTAACTTTCTCCAAGGACTTGAAGGGTCTACTACATTCCCTCTAGACACCGGTTTCTTTCCTTTAAGCTTATCCCGGGTTTTATCTCTTATCTTTTGTGGATATGGCCAAATGGGTGGACTTTCCCCAGAGAACGTCCGGGAGGCCCTCTCATGTTGAAGTTGCCCAGGCATTCCCCTGATGCACACTGATCGTGTGATCTCCTAGCAGTCTGACAATTCCACCTTGGCAGGTCTCATGTTTTCCTTCCTTCATCATTTGGGGGAGTGTTCTTTATGCGTTCATAGATTGTAATATTCTCGTGGATCTTTTTCTGGTGCGTACTGATAAGGTCTCCTCACCATTTCTACTTCTTTATGATCTCTGTGACCACCAGACCTTGAAATCTGTATTTCCTAATGCTAGTAATCTGATCCCCAAGCGTGATGCTAGCCTGTGAAGCCCAGGCAGCTCAAGCGGATGTGGGCACTTACCTGCTACACCACAGCCCGGCCCCAAATTGGGCTTTTGGACCAACCTTTGGCCTGAATTTGGGAAGATGTTGGCCTGCTTCGATCATTCGTGAAGGGAAGCAGTAGTAACATCAGGGTCGGTAACATTTGCCGTTGATTCATGATTTGGCTCGGACCATGTTCTCTTGGTAGTATTCCTGTTCATCTCTTTGCAAAGGTCTACCTTTCTGTATCATCATTAAGCATTTGGAGGCGAATGCTAATCCTTGGATGTTCATCTTCTCTAATGCCTTTCAGCCTCCAAAGCTTTAGGCCGTAAATCTGCACCCCTTTTTGGAGTTTTGATTTTATGTGAATTGATTTCCGTAACCCTGCATTCTAACATCCTATAGCTTTCAAATCTACATCCTCATAGATTTAGACTTCTGTGTAGGCTAAATCATCTTCACCAGCGTAAGCCTAATTACAGGCCCTCACCACACACTTGTGCCTAATCAAGTCTGTCCCTCCGTCCCCCGACCCCTTTCCCTCTGGGAACTGCCAATCCTATGTCACCTGCTACCTGTTTGTTGGTCCATTTTTCCTCTTCTCCTTGTACGTGAGATCCTGTGGTATTTGACCTTACCCTAGTGCTTGTTTCAGTTCCCCTGATACCCTCAGGAGCCATTCAGATGGTCACAAATGGCTGCACTGCATGTGTCCCTACAGCTGAGTGCTATGCCATTGTGTGGCTATAGCGCATCTTCCTTCTCCATTTGTCCCTTGATGGGCATCAGGGAGGCTTCCAAATGTTGCATATCAGGAGTAAGGCTGTGGGGAATACAGCAATGCACGGATCTCTGTGCATTAGTATTTCCAAGATCTTTGGATATATACGCCACAGAGGAATACCTGGATCATGTGGTAGATGGATTCTGAAAATTCTGAGGCAATTCCACACCACTTCGCGTAGTGGCTGCACCGGTTTACACTCCCACCAGCAGTGCAGGAGGCTTCCCTTCTCTCCACCTCCTCTCTGAAACTTGTTGGTTCCTGTCTTCATCCTTATAGCCATTCTGACCACTGTGAGCTGCTATCTCAGTGCCGTTCGTATTTGCATTGAGCAGACACTTAACGATGACGAGCATGTTTTCATACAGCCTGTTGTCCATCTTTCTATCATCCTGGGAGAGCTGTCTGTTTCCATCTTTTGCCCTGGTTTTATTGGGCTCGCTGTTTTGTTTCCTGTGAAGACGTATGAGTTCATTGGATCTTATGGCTGTTCACCCCTTCTCCGATGTGCGGTTTGCAAACATCTGCTGTCATTTGTTGCACAGTCTTTGCAGTCAGTCGATGGTGTCTTTGTCTGGGCAGAAGCTTCTGCATTGGATGGAGTCCCGCTTGTTTCTTGTTTCCTTTGTTTCCCTTGCCCGGTCACACATGCTTCTTCCAAACAGGTGGCTAAGCCAGATGGCAAAGAGCAAGCTGCCTGCGTTTTCTCCTAGAAGCTGCACGTTTTCAAGTCTTCCTTTCAAGGCTTTAATCCATTTCGAGGTGGTGTGTGTCCCTGGTGTAACATCACGGTCTACTCTCACGGTGTTCCATGTGGCTGTGCTGTCTTCCCAGCACCATTTCTTGTCGAGACTCTCCTTTCTCTGCTGTCTCCTCTGGGCTCCCTGGTCGAAAATGGGCTGTAAATATGTGTTTCAGTTGACCTCTGGGCTCTCGATTCTGTTCCATGGGTCTGTGTGCCTCTTTTGGGCGCCAGGCTGTGCTGTTTCCATACCTAGCACTTCGTCCTATATCTGGAAATCAATAAGTGCGATGCCTGCTGCTTTGTCCGTTTCCCTCAGTATTCCTTTGGCTATTCAGTGTCCTTTGTTGCTGGATAGAAACTCTGGGATTCTCTCTTCCATTTCTGTGGGAAATAGTGCTGCGACTTTGACTGGGACTGCATGGAATCCAGAGATGGCTTTATGCGGTATGGACGCTTCAAGTGTGTTAGTTCTTCCATTCGAAGAACACGGAATAGCCTTCCGTCTCCTTGTGTCTTCTGGAGTTTCTTCCCCAGAATCGTTGCTGGATTTCGGTTTCCATAGCTTTCTCCTGTTTGGCCAAGGTTATTGCTAGATATCTTTTACTTCTTACTGGCATGCTTTCTTTTGTGAGGTTCAATTTTTCAATTCTTTGCAATTTTCGATTGGCTTTGTTTTGGCAGAAGTTTATGGCTGCGCTCATATCTGCGGGCCATGCTGCTCTATTTGCTGTGGAAGAGTGGAGAAGTCTAATGTCGCTTCCCATCTACCTCCACACTACCTCACACATCTGCCCCAGAATGGCTGGACGGGCCGTGAGGATGCTCACCCGCAGGATTCCATGTGGCTGAAGCTGGGCTCCCGAACCAGAATGCGCGGACTTCACCACTTCCCCACTGGCTGGCCCCTTTCGTGTTCCATTGGCAACCTGCAGTTGAGTGGGATGTGACTTGAATATGCTACTTGAGCCCACCTCTGGCCCTGTGTAGATGAGGCCAGCTTCTTTTTCTGGCCCTCTGTGATGTCTGAGGATTTGTCAGAATCGTGTGTCTGCTGTCCAGTCTAGCTTCGTGGATGCAGGCTTTCAGAGCCCGCGTGGAGCAGTCCCATAACTCACCCTTCCCAGTTAGTCCAGGTTTGACCTTCGCTGCAGTTTTTGGAGTTGTGACTTTCTCGGACTTTCAAACGTCCAGTCACAGTCTGTCTAATGACTGAAGTCTTTCATTGTGGATTATTCAGATGTGATTTCTATTGGCCTTCCATTTTCAGGGATTTTTTTCTCTTTTCCAAAGTCTATCAGTCCGTTCTCCTTCATTGCAAGCTATGACTTTTATATTTCTGTAATCACCATATGTTCTGTATGCCGAGGTCTGAGTCTTTTGGTGATTGTTGCGTGTTGTCTTGGAATTTCCATTGGTCACCTGTAGGAAACTGCTATCCTGGCCGAGGTGAGACTGAGCCCTGAGAACACATGGTCGTCTTGGTTGCTTTGACATTCTGAGATCAGAAACTCCAGATTCGAGGTTGTGCTGGCAACCGCCTTCACGGACATTATGTTTCCGAGACATATTAGAGAAATCTGATGAACTCCGCTCCAGGTAAGATACTTTTCTGTCTCATTTCTGGATTTGGGAAGTTTCGAACTTTACTCCTGATCCTTGAGTGTTCCACTAGATTACGTCTAGATACTGGCTTACTATATTTCTATAGAGTGTTTTACTTGTTCGATTTACATCCTCTGCTCTGGCATGTTTATTTTTCTATAAACATAATTGTAATGTTCTAATTTTGAGCCAACCTCCTTACATCTGCTGTCAATACACGATATTAATAATCATTCTACTTCAAGAGATACGGGGAGAGAATTTCATTGATGCCAAACCAAGCATACTAGCCTGGTAGGGCAGCCCTCACAAAGCAACGAATCCGTCTGGAATAGGGTGCTTCTCAGCACAATTCTGGAGCCCTGTCAAACAATGGGACATACACGAAGCATGATGGGGGTCCATTCCTTCAAGGGTTCAAAGAGATATCTTGTGACACATTAGCATGTACCCAATGGGCCTCTGTAATGCCAGAGCTATGGAAAGTGAGACTTCTCTTCAATGAATGCTAGGGGCATAGGAAAGGAAGCATCAATCATTGTCTACAGTGTCTTCAGGAGATCATTCTTAATTTTGGATTATGATTAAGGCAGAAGGACAATGTAGGTCTGATAAGCCCCAAGTCCAGCCTCTGGTTTCAAATCGAGTTTCAAGCTTGCATCAGCATGGCCTCCCCATACACTTGAGTAGATTACAATGTTCTCCACTCAGCGCTTGTCCCCCTATTATTGCTTCCTCACAATGACTTCTTTCTTACCCCTTTAATCAGCGTGTATTCTCTCTCTTCAAGTTTCAGTGCCTGGTTTCTGTTTTTAAATTCTCTTCTGGGTATCTCTAACTTGAGTATCGTAGGCTAGGACAATCCTCAGACTGTAACCATGAGGCCATCTTGGGTGACATGTTCACTGTGATGTCATAAACTCCCTCAAACTTCTAAGTTCTCCTAGCATCTTCTATGCACATGACTACTCTCCCTTTCCAGCTTGAATAGTTTTCCATTTCCTGGATTTCTTGTGGGTTTCTAACTTTATCCTTGAACTTTTAAATGTCTGCTACATTCTCTCTAGACATGGTTTCTTTACTTTAAGTTTATCCTGGTTTTTATCTGTTACATTTTGTGAATATAGCCGAATGTGTAGACTTTCCCCAGTGAAAGTCGTGGAGTCCATACAAAGTTGAAGTTGCCCACTCAAGCCTCTGATGTGCAATGATCGTGTCATCTCATGCAGTCCGCCAATTCTACCTATGCAGGTCACATCACTTCCTTCAGTCTGTATTTAGGGAAGTGTACCAGATGTGTCATAGATTGCAATATTTTCATGTTTCTTTCCTATTGCCTATCTGTAATGTATGCTCACAAATTCGACTTCTTTGTGATCTCTGTACACACCATACCATGAAATCTATCTTGCCCAACGTTACTAATCTGATCAGCACCAGTGATGCGAATCCATGAGTCCCAGGCCACCCAATAGGAATGTGGGCACTTACCCTCCTGAACACAGGCTGGCCCTGAATTTTACTTGTGGACCAATATTTTTCCTGATCTTGGGAAGAAGATGGCCTGCTGTGATTATTCGTGAATGTAATTACTCGTAACATCATAGACGGTAACATTTTCCCTTGGTTCATCTGTTAAGCATGGAACACATTCTCTTCATAGTATTCCCCATAATCTATTTGCAATGGTCTACTTTCTGTAGCATCATTAAGCATTTGGAGGAGATTCACAGTCCTTGGAAGTTCATCTTCTCTAATCTCTTTCAGCCTCAAATCCTTTATGCCCCAAATCAGCACGCCTTTTTGGATTTTTTCATTCCCTCTGGGAATCACCAATCCAAAGTGAAGGCTGACATCCAAAGCTAGAGTGCTCAGTTTGGCACCAGTGAAATTCTCTCCCATCTCTGGCCGTAGAAGATTATTGACTATGTGTTTTGACAGCATATGTGAGGAAGCTGGCTGAAAATTAGAACATTACACTTATATTTAATGAAAAATAAACATGCCAGAGCTTAGGGTGGAAATCAACTTACAAACCCTACAGAAATAAAGTAAAGCAGTATCTAGATGTAATCTACTAGGAGGACCATGGATCCAGGGTCAAGTTCCAGCCTTCCCAAATTTAGGAAAGAGACATAAAAATATCTTACCTGGAGACAGGAATTCATCAGATTTCTCTAATTTGTCTCAGAAACATTATGTCCATAAGGTGGTTGCCTGGACAACCTAGAATTTGGAATTTCTGATCTCAGAATGTCAAACCAACCAAGATCACCTCGTGTTCTCAGTGCTCAGTTGGTCCTAGGCTAGGATAGCAAAGATTCCTTCAAGTGAAAGATGGAAATTCAAAGGCAATGCCCAACAATCATGAAAACACTCACGCATCAGCCTAGAAAACATATGGTGATTAAAGAAACACAAAATTCATAACTTGGAATGAAGGAGAACGGACTGATAAGCATATCTATGGGAGATAGCTGAGAAAGACAATGACGATTGATGTGGATTAAGGCTGCCCCAGCTCGAAAAGCCCAAGGTTACCTTGCCTACATGTCAAAGCATACGACCCGGTGAATTTTTTTGGGTATGAATTAGAGGTGCCCCAGTGAGAGAAGCCCAGGTGATGCTCACCTACATGCCTATCTATATGGCCAAATTCCTATCTAATGTTATACGACCACACAATAACCAGACTCCATCTGTACTGAAGTCATTTAATGGCTTTTTACATCATCTTTTCTTTTTCCAGTAAAAATGTCACGTACCCATGCCTTATAAAATTTGCCCTTACCCTCAACTCAGGGCAGCAGCATGACATCTGACTGCCCATGGCTCCTTTCCCCATGCAGCAGCAGCAGCTATTCACTGACTGTGGGTCCAGTTCCCATGCCTGCAGCTCTTCACTACCCATAGGTCCTGTCCCCATGAAGCAACTCTTTACTGCCCCTGGCTCCTGTCCCTATGTTATCCTGTACCATTCTCTAAATAAAAGAGCACCTCTGCCAGGCCTTGAGAGACCAAGAAATCTTTCTTCCGACTCGTCAGCTCGCTGACCCACCATCATATATTGTGGCACCCCTACCGGGAACTTGCTTCATTGGTTTCTGAGCTCAACTTCTGGTAAGTGCCCTTTTCTTCGTTGTGCATCTCTCTGTTTCGAGGATGAATCTAAATTCACACTCCATCAGGAACTGTCTTGGATAGCTGTATGAATCCACGTTTGCTGCCTATGGCTACTCTATGGGGCAAATCATGGCATTCAGCTTGAAGAGAATCACTACCTTAAGCCTAAGGGCGATGTAGAGTGAATCACTCCATTCCTTCCTGACTCTATCTCTAATATACAAATTTTAGGTGGGCATGGATCAGCCACTTAAGTCATTAGGATGGTCAGCAATCTGCAAGACTCCCCTGTAAGGTTCCTTTCCTAAGGTTGGATTGGGATACCTCCCATGGCACCTGACCATGCTCTGAACTGTGTGAATGTCCCAATTGGGACTCCAGTTCAAGGAAAGTACCAAAGTCTAACCTTTGGTTGCGTATGGGAAGCCCTTCTCGGAGAATGCCTCCAACACGCAATTGGGTAGAATGTCCCCCAGAGCGGCGGAAAATGCCTCACTAATTTTCTCCATCCTGTTCTCTCATGAACTTCTCCCTTTCTCTTGGGGACCATTCACCAGGCACCTATTACTGCCAGGCAGAATAGGAAAGATGTTCACCAGGCACCTGTAACTTCCAGGCATACCAGGGAAGATATGCAATGGAGGCAATGCTGGGGGACACACCCATCACCCCTTGTTATAGGAACCCCACAGTAGGAATGACAGGTAGGATGCTGCCCCAGGTTCAGG
This sequence comes from Equus asinus, assembly GCF_041296235.1. Classification (NCBI taxonomy): domain Eukaryota; kingdom Metazoa; phylum Chordata; class Mammalia; order Perissodactyla; family Equidae; genus Equus; species Equus asinus. Next base: position 8,321,010 of record NC_091790.1, on the reverse strand, counting down.
GGGGATTTTCAAGGTAATGGCCCTCTCTCTTTCATCTTTCTTAGAGTTGCAATGGTGTTTTGCGTCTCCTTTTGAGCTTTGCAACAGGGAAGCAAAGAAATCTCTCAACAGTCATGGCCTCCACCCCTGGGAGTCCAAACTTGGCATTTCTGGGCCTGATCACCCCGGAAAACCCAAGTATGGTGCTCTCTCTTGGGTGGTGAGTCATTGAGTGTTTTAGTCACCTACTGAGTTGGCTATGAGGGTAGCAGACCTGTGAGTTATTCTGTGAACTGTCATGCTACAGTAGTGCTCCCTAGCATGGGAACTGTTGAGTGAGTCTTCTCTTGAGAACCCTCTTTCAGCGGCCATGAGGGTGAGGTCTGATGTCTTCATTTCCTTTCTTTGTTTTGCTCATCATGTCCTCTGTTGTCACCAAGTCTTGGTTAAGTTGAGGCTGGACTTGACCAGAACCTGGAACTTCTGTAAAATCAGAAAACTTGAAAACCTTTTGCAAGGAACTTCATTCTCAACCCGGGTACTGGGAGCCCCGGCCTCCAGCCAGTTCAAGCCCTTTGTATGCATTCCACCCTTCTCCACTTCACTGTCAGTCAGACACTGGCTTTACTGCTGTGGAGAATGAGATAAGCGTCCCTTAAGACTCACCACTCAGGGTCATTCTAACTAATTAGAAACACTTTCAATTGTATGGGTTATGCCCCAGAAACTCCAGCTGGTAGAAAATGTGTGATGTTTCTCTCTGCCTTTCTGGTGCAGTTGGACAGGTATATCAACCTAGAACGTCCTTCAAGTTACAGTCCAGTTTCTGAGAAATCAAGAGCAACCGTCCTTAGAAAATCCTTGCAAGACTGGAAAGACAGTTCTAGAGGCAGTTCAGATTCCACCTTGTTCCTTTACCATGAAAAGGATTATCTTCCCCCCTCTCCAGGAAATACTATCTAGCATATCACTCATTCTTAAGACTGAAAAAAAAAAAGGAGGGGAAAGGATAAATGGCCATAAGTGTGCCCTTGCAAAAAGTCTAGCATCTTGAGGGTCTTCTCCATAAGTATTAGTAAAAAGGCTCAAAACAAAGTTTTGATTTGTAACTGGTGAGCTTTATATTACTGTACCTGATTCATGGCAGTAGTTTTTAAAACAATAGTTGTACAGTCTCTGTGTATATGTGTCTACGTGTAAATCATATGTGTGATATTTTAACCCCTGGATGGTCTGGCCAAAATTAAGATCTCTGTTTAGTTGGCTTAAAGTACGTGCTTTCTTAAATTCTAAATGTAGTCGAAATTAACAGAGTGACTTTCAAAGTTAACGTGACGTGAATTAACCTTTGGTAAATGAAAGCTTCTTTAAGTTTGTTGGTTTCATTGAAAATTGTCTTCTTGTCAGAGTTGTCAGTATTTGCATAGGATGCAGGCATTCAGACTCATTTTACTAGTCATATAAGTTCACGTTGTCTGTTGAATTTGTCAGCAAAATAATAGCTTTAAATGATGACCAGTTTTGTCTAATGCCTCATGAGGCTTCCGTAGTAATCTGAACATAATTGTTGGAAACAAATGGTTTACATACATAAAACTCATAAAAGTGAGTACAATAACTTTTATGGTCTGTATATTTGGGGAAAAAAACAGCTTCGAAATCCTTTTTGGTAACAATCTTGAGTTTTGCCAAGTTAAGTTAAATGATAAAAAGATGAATATGCGGGTCACTTTTGGATAGAACGGAACTCTCACACATTATTGTTAAACATATCTAAGTTATCTACTTTTGGCTTCTTATTGAAGAGGCTAAAAGCGTTTGGTTGTATCAAAAAGCATGCCTTGTGTTTTATTGCGAAGTGTCATGTTTCTTAAGTTGTGAAGTGTTTAGAATGCTGATATAAAAGACATTTCATAATCGTTTACCTTTTTAGTGTTTACTAGGTCCGTTAAGCGTTAAAGGTTCTAACTAACCTTTGGAATTAAAGCTACTGGAAATTACTAAGCAAAAGAGCTCTGTATTCAAGGAAGTTAAAATGTATGTTTTCAGTAAAAAAGGTATAAAGAATGGAAATATTTTTGTTTGATGGGTTAAGAAAGATAAATTGCCCCTGATATAGTAGAAAGGAAAAAAGAAAGACTTTGGGACAAGTACTGAAAATGAAAAAGAAAGATGTAGAAGGTTTGTGAAGGAGGAATTCTGAAATGAGTTTTATGCCTGGTCAAGTAGACTAAAGTAAGTTTAATTAAGTGAATGAGTTTGAATGTGAAACATAAGTAGCTGCAGAAATTCAAATTTGGTTTTCTCTAAAAGTATACATTTTCTTGAACTTTTGATCTGCTCTTGGTAAAGAGGATGTAAGAGCTGTTCCTTTGAGTAAGTCTACCTAAGAGACAAATCTGTTTTGTGAAAATAATGGCTGAGGTTACTCTTAATATTTTTGACTCTTTCTGTTATCACTTTGAATGGATACCTGAGCATTGTTTCACAGTGAGTGTTGTTTGCTATTTGAACAACATTTTAAAAACTTTTGATATGTTGTGACAAGCTTCTCCCTCAGAAATATTCAAATCCTGAATGAAGGCGTTCTTTAGACCTGGTAGACAGAAGAATGATTACTCTGAGGATTTTCAGAGGGTCCCTGAGACTTCTCAAAGAAATTTGCTCTCTCTTCCTACAAGGAGGAAAATGCTAAAGTAATTTGGCTTATTTGGTCTATTAAATTAAATGGGAAACATTGTGAAATAAGCGACAATAGACTTTCTTAGCTGGTATTTGATGGGTAAATGTTATTAATATAGACGTCTCAAAATTAGATAGCATTCCTAAAGTTCTGATCTGCCCTGGTTGTCAGTGATAGGTTCACTTATTATCTGGCAGTGTTATATGTCACAGAAGTAGTCAAGTTTCTTTGCCAATTGCCCTTTTGAGTTCTTTGTCCATTTGCAGATAGTTGTTGTTTTACTCTGATGCTTTTTCCTTTTGCAAATATGTTTCAACTTCCGAGAAATTCCTGGAAAGGATTCTGACCCAAAGAGTCTAAACGACAGGTTTCTGATAAACCTTCAGATTGTAAAACTGAACGGAGTAAGAAATGACAGAATTCTAACAGAAACTATGCTTGTCGATCTGCTAACAGAAGATTCAGCTCAAGAATTGATTATACAGGACTGTGTGCACTGATTAGGACGATTATAAATTTTTAGGACTTCTGTTTGAAATATTGTTGAGTTTGGATGTGTTGTTTTGTTTTCTCATAATGAAGGAAATCTTTTTCTCTTTTCTCTTATGCTAACTATGACTTACAGCCATTTGGTGAAATTATACCCTTATGAGCAAAACTGAAACATTTATCTTTTTCTGCCTACCTTATCCCTCCTGAATTTGGAAACCCTTTGTGACTGAGTATGGTCATTTCGTGGAAATATTTGCATAAGTTCCATAAGAATCTTTTCTCCTTATAACAGGACACATTGGTTATATTACCAAGGCTTTGACTGGAATGTCATATATGAAACACACAGTCTCTGACATGACAGGACAGCGTTTCAGGAACAAAGATTGGACTTTCTGGAATACAGCCACTGGGAAACACAGACCTGGTACCTTGTTTACTGAGATTTTGGCAATCTTACCCGGTAAGTAAGGAAGCTTGCTTATCTGGCAGGTGCAAGGAACCTCCGAATATTTGGGGAGACCTCAAAGAGAACACCATTCAAATCTGTTGGTACTGCAGGCCAAATCTGATGGCAAGTCCTTGGCTTGGCTTTTCTGGCCTCTAGAGGACTTCACAGTTCAATCTGAGATTCTGCAGGAAAAGATCCAGCGAAGCACATTTAACAAAGCCTGTATGAACAATTACTATTCTTGCTGCTCTTATGTAAATAATTGGAGCAAGTTGTATTGAAACTACACTTGATTTTCAAACCCGTTAATCCTGATTTGACTATCTTTTGTAAAAATGAGAATGATTTAAGAGAGAAAAAATTATGTTTCTTTAGAAGCTATAGTAGGCATTCATGGATATTAGAGTCTAGCTCTTTTCTTCCGCAATATTCATGTATTATTAATATTAATGTCTCCTTGTGGCCATCTATCTCTGACACCTGGAAGTTCCCTGGCCAAAATCAAACATTTTCCTTCAATACTACTGTCCAAATACTAACTAGATTTGCCTTTTCACACTTGGATCATACAGAACAAGTTCCAAAGGAAATGTCCCCAACTTATTAATAGACACAGGATGGACAATACAAAATTTGGGATGAATATATTTGGTTCACTCCTACTAGTGGGCAACTCGGTAAAAGGCCACTTTCTTTTGGGGAAAAAAATCACCCCTGTGATACATGGCCTTATAGCACTCGACCTATGGGAAAAAATCCCTGATAGATGTGTTCTCATATCATAGCCTTAAAAAAAATACTGATTGGTTTCAGACTGACTGGGATACATGGCTCAACACGCATTGGTTAGCCCCTAACGGTGCTCAGTGGATACGTGGCTCCAATTTATGACCTTGGCTACCACCTGCATGGATTGGACGATGCACTCTAGGCTTTGTCTGGATGCAAGGTGGAACTATATTTACTATATCTCCTCCTGCTAACCTACCCAACTTGCAACAGCACTTGGCCAGCCCTTTCTTCCATCGGTATGACCATCTTTCCGCACTTTCCTTCACCAATTTGGAATCGAAAGTGTCGTCTTGCACATGGAAGTCCTAAACAAATTTAGTATGAAGGCATTCAATGATACACAACATAGCATTTCGCTGCTCAATTTAGAAGTATCCCAAGTGTGTAAGGCAGTCCTCCAAATCCAAATTGATCTGGATGTCTTGACAGCAGCACAAGGGGGCACCTGTGCCATTATAAAAACTGAATGTTGTGTCTATATTCCTGACTACCATCAAAATATTTCTGGCTTGGTATCCCAGCCACCAAATTAAATCCATGTCTGACCAACCCTAACTCTAAATGATTGGTTGAACTCCTAGTCAGGACAAGGTTTCTGCACTACTTCAAAACCTTATTCATTGGGTTAAACATACTGCTTGTATTTCTTATGATATTTTGTTGTCTGTTTCATTGTTTGTCTTATGCATGTCAAAATTGTTTCACTTGCTGGACCACCTCTTGTCAATGACTCTCTCATCTCCAGAGGATCTGTATAACTTGTCAGGCTTGAACTCAATGGGGCAAGCCTTCTGGTCCACTAAACTGCCTAAGTGTACCTATGGCCCCATTTAGGGACAGCTCTACGACCCTGTACAGCCAGAAGTAGTCACAGAAGACTGACCATCATCCATATCCCCAAAGATTTCCAGTCCAAATAGGTTCAGGGAGGTTTTATGATGTGGATCAGGGCTGCCCCAGCTAGGGAAGCTGAAGGTGACCTGGAATATATGCCAAACTATAGGACCCAGTGGATTTTTTTACGGTATGAATTAGGGCTGCCCCAGGGCAAGAAGCCCAGGGCATTCTCACTTACATGCTAATCTATATGGCCAGATTCGTATCTAAAAATATGACAACACAATGTCCAGACCCCATCTGTACTGAAATCATTCAAAGACATTTTACATTAGTTCTTTTTTGAGCAAAAGTAAGTCATATACCCATGCCTTATGAAATTAGCCCTAACCCTCCAGTCAGGGCAGCAGCAGGAGCCCTGACTACCCATGGGTCCTGTCCCCAGGCAGCAGCAGCAGTAGCTCTTGACTGCTAAAGTGTCCTGTCCCCATGCTATCCTGTATTGTTCTCTCAATAAAAGAACACCAATGCAGGATCTTGAGAGTCCAAGCAATCTTTCATTCGAGGCTTCAGCTCGCTGAGCCCATATCAACGATTGTACCACGGAAAATAAAAAACGTTCCCAGAAAATGGAAGGCACACAGAAATCACACATGAATAATACATAAAGAAAGATGTCAGTTTTAGACGTACTCTGAACATTCGAAAGTCAGAGTAAGTCACAATCCCAAAAACCCAAGCGAAAGTCAAACCTAGGCTAACTGGTAAGGGTGAGTTATGAGACTGCTAAAATCAGGATCTGAAAACCTGAGTCTATGAAGTTTTCAGGGACAGCAGAGACACAATTCTGCCAAATCCTCTGACATCACAGTGGAGAAGAAAAACAAACTGGCCTCATCTACACAGTGCCCGAGTTGGGCTCAAGTAGCATATTCAAGTCCCATTCCACTCAACTGCAGGTTGCCAATGGAACATGAAAGGTGCTGGCCCGTGGTGCAGTGGTGAAGTCTGCACGTTCTGGGTCAGCAGCCCGGGGCTGGCCATGCAGAATTCTGGGGGTGAACCTCCTCACCGCTGGTCAAGCCATTCTCGGGGAGGCATGGGAGGTAGTGTAGAGGCAGCTGGGAAGCAACGTCAGACAGCGTCAGTATTCCTCAGCAAATACAGCAGCATCGACAGCAGATCTGAGCACGGCCATAAACATCAGCCAAAACAAAACTAATGAAAACTTTAAAAGAAAAGAAAAGGCGAACCTCAGGAAAAAAAAGAATAAGATCTCTAGAAATAAGCTTAGCCAAACAGGTGCAAGATATGGAAATCGGAAACTAGCAAAACTTTGGGGAAAGAAATTCCAGAAGACACAAGCAAATGGAAGGGTATTCCATTCTATAGGAATGTAGGAACTAAAATACCTGAAACCTCCATAACGGATAAAGCAATCTCAGGATTCCATGCAATCCCAGTCAAAGTTGCAGAATCTTTCCCACAGAAATATAAGAGAGAATCCTTAAGTCTCTATCCAGCAACAAGGGACCCTGAATACCCAAAGGAATCCTGAGGAAAACGAACAAAGCAGGACATATCACATGTACTGATTTCAACATGTAGGACGAAGTGCTACGTAGAGAAACGGCACAGTCTGGTCTCAAAAACAGACACAGAGATCAACGGAAAAGAATCGAGAGCCCAGAGGTCAACTCACACATATATGGACAGCCCATTTGCAATGAGGAAGGCAAGAGGATCAGTGGAGAAAGGAGAGTCTCAAGAAGAAAAGGTGCTGGAAAACTGCACAGCCATATGTGACACAATGAGAGTAGACCATGATGTTACATCAGGCTCACACACCACCTCGAATTAGATTAAAGCCTTCAACGGAAGACTTGAAACCGTGAAACTTCCAGTTGAAAACCAGGCACCTTGCTCATGGCCATGTGGCATAGCCACCTATTTGGAAGAAGCATGTGTGACTGGGCAAGGGCAACACACGAAACAAGAAACAAATGGGATTGCATCCAACGCAGAAGCTTCTGCCCAGCCGAGGAAACCATCCACTCAATGCAAAGACAGCACAACTGCGAGTGGATGTTTCAAACCACACATCGGAGAAGGACTGAATAGCCAAAAGAGCCAACGACTGCACATGCCAACACAAGAGAAAAAACAACAAGCCCATTAAAACCTGGGCAAAAGATGGAAACAGAGTTTTACCAAATAAGATAGAAAGATGGCCAACAGCTGTATGAACACATGTTCATAATCATTACGTCTAAGGCCAATGCAAATCCAAATGGCAATGAGATAACAGCACATTGTGGTCAGAATGCCCATAAGGAACAAGACCGGAAACAAGTGTCGGAGAGGAGGTGGAGAGATGGGAAGCCTTCTGCACCATTGGTGGGAGTGAAAGCCGGTGCGGGAACTACGCAAAGCAGTGTGGAATTTCTGCAGAAATTTCAGAATCCATCTACCATATGATCCAGCTATTCCTCTGTGTCGTATTTATCTGAAGAACTTGGAAACACCAACGCATAGGAATCCCTGCACCGCTGTGCTCACCACAGCCTTAATCCTGATGTCCAGGACTTGGATATCGCCCTGGGGCCCATCAAGGGACGAATGGAGAAGGAAGATTGGCTATAGCCGCACAATGGGATAGCACTCAGCTGCAAGAAAGGGTGCAGTCCAGCCATTTGTGACACCAGAATGGCTCCTGAGGGTATGAGGGGCACTGAAAGAAGCCCCAGGGAGAAAGTCAAGTACCGTAGCATCTCACTCACAAGGAGAAGAGTAAAATAAGGAGAAACAAACCGGTAGCACATGACAAGGGATTGGTGGTTCCTAGAGAGAATCTGTGGCAGAAGACAGTGGAAGAAAGAGTTGGTTAGGCACCAGTGTGTGGTATGGGCATGTCATTAGGATTACGGTGGTGAAGATGATGTACCATACAAAGAAGTCTAAATCTAGGAGGTTGTAAATCTGAAAACAATAGGGTGTTATAATGCAGGGTTATGGCAATCAATTCATGTAAAATCAAAACTACAAAAAGACAAGCAGGTTTATGGCCTAAAGCTTTGGAGGCTGAAAGAGATTAGAGAAGATGAACTTCCAAGCATTGCTAATCACCTCCAAGTGCTTAATAATGCTACAGAAAGGTAGACAGTGGCAAAGAGATGAAGAACAACTCTACCAAGAGAACATGTTCCGTGCTAAACTCAGAATCCAAAGGAAAAGGTTACCGTCCATGATGTTACTACTATTTACCTTTACAAATAATCAATGCAGGCCAACATCTTCCCCAGTTCAGGCAAAATGTTGGTCCAAGAATCCAATTCAGTGCCGGCCCTGTGGTATACTGGGTAAGTTCCCACATTCCACTTGGGGGGTACAGGCTTCATCGGCGAGCATCATGGGTGCAGATCAGATTAGTAGCATTAGCAAATATAGATTTCACGGTATGGTGCAGACAGACATCCTAAAGAAGTAGAAATTGTGAAGAGACGTTAGGAATACACATCAGAGTAAGAACCATGGGAATATTACAATCTATGAACGCATCAGGAACACCTCCCCAAATGATGAAGGAAGGAAAACATGTGACCTGCCAAGGTAGAAATGGAGATGACACGATCATTATAAATCAGAGGATTGACCAGGAAAATCAATCTCGGGAGGGACTCCAGGGCTTTCTCTGGGGAAAGTCCACCCATTTGGTCTCATCCACAAATGATAAGAGATAAAACCCAGGATAATCTGAAAGGAAAGAAACTGGTGTCTAGCAGGATTGTAGTAGACCTTTCAAAGTTCGAGGATAAAGTTATAAACAGACACGGAATCCAGAACAAGGAAAACCATCCTACCTGGAAAGGGGAAGTAGTCAGACTGGTATGAGATGGTCGTGAAGAACTGTGTGCATGGAGGTTTTCAGGACAGCTTAGAATTCTGAGGGTGTTTATGACATCACGGTAAACATGTCACCCAAGATGGCCGCAGGTCTCCAGCCCGAGGATTGGCCTAGGCTTGGATACTCAAGTGACAGATACCCAGATACAGCTTTTGCAAACAGAATCTGGGCACAGAAACGTGAAGAGATGCAAGAGACGCTAATTCAATGGATAAGAAAGGAATCATTGGGAAGCAGTGATAACAGAGGGACAAGCACTGAGAGGAGAACATTGCCATCTCCTCAAGTCGATGGGGAGGCCATGCTGATTCAATCTTGAAACTTGACTTGAAACAAGAGGCCGGACTTGGGCTTATCAGACCTATGTTGGCCTTCTGCCTTACTCATAATCCAGTCAAGAATGATCTCTTGAAGACATTGAAGAGAAGAATAGAGGCCTCGGTCCTAGGTCCCTAGTATTCTGTGAAGAGAAGTCTCACTTTCCATAGCTCTGGCGTCATAGACACCCACTGGGTACATGGTAATGTGTCACTAGGCATCTCTTTGAAGCCTGGAAGGAATGGGCCCCTGTCATGCTTGGGGTATGTCTCTTGGTTTGGAAGGACTCAGGAAGAGTGCACAAAAGCACCCTTTTGCAGAAAGCTTTGTTACTGTGTGAAGGCTGTCCTCCAAGGCTAGAGTGCTCAGTTGAGATCAATGAGATTCTCTCCCCCTTATCTTGCCATAGAAGGAGTATTGATTAGGTGTTTGACACCACACATTACGATGTTTGCTGAAACTTAGAACATTACCATTCTATTTAAAGGAATATAAACATGCCACAGCTGAGGAGGTAAATTAAACAAATAACAAAACCTGTGGAAATAAAGTAAGCCAGTATCTAGACGTAATCTAGTGGAGCGTTCAAGGATCAGGTGTGAAGTTCTGAACTTTCCAAATCTAGAAAAGAGACAGAAGGATCTCTCAGCTGAGAGAGGAATCCATCAGATTCATCTAATTTGTCTCGGAACCATTGGGTCTGGGAAGGTGGTTTCCAGGACAACCTCAAACATGGCGTTTCTGATCTCACAATATCGAACCAACCAAGATGACCACGTTCACTCAGTGCTCAGTTGGATCTAGGCTAGGATGGCAAAGATTCCTTCAAATGACCGATGGAAATTCAAAGACAACACCCAACAGTAACGAAAGCACTCACACATCAGCCTACAGAACCTATGGTGATTAAAGAAATACCAAACTCCTAACTTGAAATGAAGGAGAACACACTGATAAGCATATCGAAGGGAGATAGCTCAGAACCATGACGATTAGACTATGGAAACGAAAGCAAGCTCCCAGAAAATGGAAGGCAAACAGAAATCACACCTCAATAATCCACAGTGATTGACTTCAGTGTTTAATTAAGGTCTGCTTGAACGTTTAAAAGTCAGAGAAAGTCACAACCCCAAAACTTGCATTGAAGGTCAAACCTGTGCTAACTGGGAAGGGTGAGTTCTGAGACTGCTCCACGCAGGCTCGGAAACCCTGTGTCCCCGAAGCCTGATTGGAAAAGAGACACGAGTCTGACAAATACCCTGACATCACAGTGGTGCAGAAAAAGAAGCTGGCCTCATCTACACAGGGCCAGAGTTGGGCTCAAGTAACATGTTAAAGTACATTCCACTCAACTGCAGGTTGCCAATGGTACATGAAAGGGGCCAGCCAGTGGGGCAGCCGTGAAGTCCCTGCATTCTGAGTCAGCATCCCAGGGTCAGCCAGGTGGAATCCTGGGGGTGAGCCTCCTCACCGCTCATCCAGCCATTCTGGGCCAGGCGTGCGAACCAGTGTAGAGGCATATGGGAAGCAACGTTATACCACGCTACTCTTGCTCAGCAAATACAGCAGCATGACCAGCAGATGTGAGCACAGCCATAAACTTCTGCCAAAACACACCAATTAAATGTTGCTAAGAATAGAAAAAAGGAACAGCAAAAAAGAAAGCATGCCAGTAAAAAGAAAAAAAATCTAGGAATAACATTGGCCAAACAGGAGACAGCTATGTCTACCGAAATCTAGCAAAACTTTGGGCAAAGAAATTTCACAAGACACAAGGAAACGGAAGTCTATTCCATGTTCTTTGAATGGAAGAACGAACACACTTTAAGCATCCATACCGGAAAAAGCAATGTCTGCATTCCATGTCGTCCCAGTCAAAGTTGCAGCAATCTTTCCCACAGAAATAGAAGAGAGAATACTAAAGTTTCTATGTGGCAACAAAGGACCCTTAATAGGAAGAGGAATCCTGAGGAAAACGAACAAAGCAGCATGTATCACACTTTCTCATTGCCAAATATAGGACAAAGCGCTAGGTACCGGTACAGCACAGCCTTTCCCCCAAAATAGGCACACAGACCCATGGAACAGAATTGAGCCCAGCAGTCAACTGCCACATATATGGGCAGCCCATTTTCGACACGGGAGCCAAGAGGAGACAGCAGAGAAAGGAGAGTCTCGAAAAGAAACAGTGCTGGGAAGACTTCAGAGCCACAAGTGGCACAATGAGACTAGACCATGATGTTACACCAGGCACACGTACCACATTGAAATGGATTAAAGCTTTGAATGGAAGACTTGAAACCGTGAAACTTATGTGGGAAAATGCAGGCAGCTTGCTCTTTGCCATCTGGCATAGCCGCCTACTTGGAAGAAGCATGTGTGACTGGGTAAGGGCAACAAAAGAAACAAGAAACAAGCGTGACTCCATCCAATGCAGAAGCTTCTACCCGGCCAACGACTCCATCGACTCAATGCAAAGACATGACAACAACTGCGACAGGATGTTTGCAGAACAGACATCGGAGAAGGGGTGAACAGCCATAAGATCCAATGAACTCATACATCTCCACAGGAAAAAAAACAGTGAGCCCAACAAAACCTGGGCAGAAGATGGAAACACACATTTCTCCCAGGAAGATAGAAAGATGGCCAACAGGCTGTATGAAAACATGTTCTTCATCATTAAGTCTGAGGCCAATGCAAATCCGAAGTGCAATGAGATAGCAGCTCACAGTGGTCAGAATGGCTATAAGGGTGAAGACACGAAACAACATGTTTCAGAGAGGAGGTGGAGAGAAGGGAAGCCTCCTGCACTGCAGGTGGGAGTTTGAGCCGATGCAGCCACTACACAAAGGAGTGAAAATTCAGAATGTTTCAGAATCCACCTAGCATATGATCCAGCTATTCCTCTGTGACGTATATATCCAAAGATCATGGAAACAGTAATGCACAGAGATCCGTGCACTGCTGTGTGCACCACAGCATGACTCCCGATATCCAAGACTTGGAAGCCTCCCTGATGCCCATCAAGGGACGAATGGAGAAGGAAGATAGGCTATAGCCACACAGTGGCATAGCATTCAGCTGTCGGAATGGATGCAGTCCAGCCATTTGTGACCACCAGAATGGCTCCTGAGGGTACTAGAGGAAATGAAACAAGCGACAGGGGTAAGGTCAAATACCACAGGATCTCACGTACAGGAGAAGAGGAAAAACGGACCAATAAACAGGTAGCATGTGACATGGGATTGGTAGTTCCCAGAGGAAAAGTAGGCGAGGGCCAGAGGGAGAAAGAGTTGATTAGGCACAAGTATCGTGAGAGCCTGTAATTAGCCTTACGGTGGTGAAGATGATGTAACCTACTCAGAAGTCTAAATCTATGAGGATGTAGATCTGAAAGCCATAGCATGTTAGAATGCAGGGTTACGACAATCAATCCACATAAAATCAAAACTCCAAAAAGGGGTGCAGACTTACGGCCTAAAGCTTTATAGGCTGAAAGAGATCAGAGAGGATGAACTTCCAAGGATTGGTAATCACCTCAAAGTGCTTAATGATGCTACAGAAAGGTAGACCTTCGCAAAGTGATGAAGCGGAATACTAGCAAGAGAACATGTTCCGTCCTAAACTCATGAACCAATGGAAAATAATACCTTCCATGATGTTACTACTGATTCCCTTCACGAATGATTGAAGCAGGCCAACATCTTCCCAAGTTCAGGCCAAAGGTTGGTGCAGAAGTCTAATTCATTGCCGGCCCTGTGGTGCAGCAGGGAAGTGCCCAACTTCCTCTTGTGTGGCCCGGGCTTCAGGGGCTAGCATCATGGGTACAGATCAGATTTCTAGCATTAGGAAATCCAGATTTCAAGGTATGGTTGGCACAGAGATCATAAAGAAGTAGTAGTTGTGAGGAGACCTTATCAATACTCACCAGAAAAAGAACCATGAGAATATTAGAGTCTATGAACGCATCTGGTACGCTTTCCCAAATCATGAAGGAAGGAAAATATGTGACCCACCGAGGTGGAATTGTCAGACTGCCATGAGATCACACGATCATTGTGCATCACAGGATTTCCTGGGCAACGTCAACTTGGGAGGGAGTCCAGGACTTTCTCTGGGGAAAGTGCACCCATTTGGCCATATCCACAAACGATATGCGATAAAACCCAGGATAATCTTAAAGGAAAGAAACCGGTGTCTGTGGGAATGTAGTAGACCTTTGCAAGTTAGAGGACAAAGTTGAAAACCGACAACACATCCAGAACAAGGAAAACTATCCTTCCTGCAAAGGGGGAGTAGTCAGGCTGGGAGGAGACGGCTCTGAAACACTGTGTGCATGGAGGTTGTCAGGACAACTTTGAATTCTGAGAGTGTTTATGACATTACAGTGAACGTGTCACCCCAGATGGCTGCATGTTTACAGTACCAGGATTGGCTTAGGCTGGGATAGTCAAGTGAGAGATAGCCAGAAACAGCTTTTCCAAACAGAAACCAGGCACAGAAACTTGAAGAGATCAAAGAGATGCTGATTCCAGGGATAAGAAAGGTATCATTGTGATGATACTTCATTCTTCCTTCGTTTGCTTCCATTCCATGCGCACTGATGCCCTTCCGTTTCCTTGTATCTTGTGGAATTTCTTTCCCCAAAGCTTTGCTACTTCTCGGTTTACATAGCTTTCACCTGTTTGGCACAGGTTATTCCTAGATACCTTGTTCTTCCTACCAGCATGCTTTTTTTTTTTTTGAGGTTCAGTTTTTCTATCCTTTGCAACTTTTGATTGGTTTTATTTAGGCAGATGTTTACTGCTGTGCTCACATCTGCTGGCAATGCTGCTGTATTTGCTGAGGAAGACTGGCCCAGTCTAACGTCACTTCCCATCTGCCTGTTTCCTTTGTTGCCCATTCCTGTCACACACGCTTCTTCCAAATAGGCTGCTAAGACAGATGGCAACGAGCATGCTGCCTAGGTTTTCTCCTAGAAGTCTCCCGGTTTCAAGTCTTCCATTCAAGTCTTTAATCCGTTTTGAGGTGGTGTGTGTGACTAGAGTAACATCATGCTCTACTCTCATTGTGTTACATTTGGCTGTGCAGTCTTCCCAGCACCGTTTCTTGTCGAGACTCTCCTTTCTCCGCTGTGTACTCTTGGTTCCTTGGTTGAAAATGTGTTGTGCATGTATGCATGTGCATATATGCGTGAGTTGACCTCTGGGCTCTCGATTCTGTTCCATGGATTTGTGTGCCTGTTTTTGGGCCCAGACTGTGCCGTTCCGGTTCCTAGCACTTCGTCCTATATGTGGAAATCAGAAAGTGTGATACGTCCTGCTTTGTTCATTTTCTTCAGGATTCCTTTGGGTATTCAGGGTCCTTTCCTTCTGGATAGAGACTTTATTATTCTCTCTTCTATTTCTGTGGGAAAGATCACTGCAACTTTGACTGGGATTGCTTGGAATCCACAGATTCCTCTATCCGCTATGGACGTTTCAAGTGTGTTAGTTCTTCCATTCCAACAGCACGGAAAGGTCTTCCGTTTCGTTGTGTCTTCTGGAATTTCTTTAGCCAAAGCTTTGCTAGTATCGGTTTACAATGCTTCCACCTGTTTAGTGAAGGTTAGTCCTAGATATCTTATTATTCTTAGTGACATGCTTCTTTTTTTGAGGCTCAGTTTTTCTATTCTTTGCAACTTTTAATTGGTTCTGATTTGGCAGAAGTTTATGGCAGTGCTCACATCTGCTGGTCGTGCTGCTGTATTTGCTGAGCAAGAGTGGCACTGTCTAACGTCACTTCCCATCTGCCTCTACACTACCTCCCAGGACTCTCCCAGGATGGCTGTACCAGCGGTGAGGAGGCTCAACCCCAAGAGCACAAGTGGACGACCACGGCCTGCGGACCCAGAAGGCACGGACTTCACAGCTTCAGCAGTGGCCAGCCCCTTTCATGTTCCATTGGCAACCTGCTGTTTTGGAATGTGACTTCAATATGCTACTGGAGCCCAGCTCTGGCCCTGTGTAGATGAAGCCATGTTGTTTTCCTGGTCCACTGTGATGTCATAGGATTTCTGAGAATTGTGTCTGTGCTGTGCCAGCAAGCTTCATGGACACAAGGTTTCAGAGCCCGCTTGGAGCAGTCTCAGAACTCACCCATTCCATTTAGCCCAGGTTTGACCTTCACTGCAGGTTTTGGGGTTGTGACTTTTCTGACTTTCAAACGTTTAAGCAGAATCTGTCTAAACACGGCCGTCTTTCACTGTGGATTATTCAGTTGTGATTTCTCTTTGCCTTACATTTTCTGGGACCTTTTTTCTTTTCCATAGGCTAATCATCATGGTATTGCTAAGCTATCTCCCTTCGATATGCTTATCAGTGTGTTCCCTTTTCATTCCAAGTTATAAATTTTGCATTTCTTTGATCACGATATGTTCTGTTGGCTGTTGTGCGAGTGCTTTTGTGATTGGTGGGTGTTGTCTTTGAATTTCCATCGGTCACTTGAAGGAATCTCTGCTATCCTGGCCGAGGTGACACTGAGCACTGAGAACATGTGGTCATCTTCCTTGGTTAGAGATTCTGAGATCAGAAACTCCAGATTTGAGGTTGTCCTGGCAACCATCTTCACGGACACAATGGTTCCGCAACAAATTAGACGAATCTGATGAATTTCTCTTTCCAGGTGAGAGATCCTTCTGTCTATTTCTGGATTTGGAAAGTTCGAACTTCACCCCTGATCCTTGAATGCTCTGCTAGATTATGTCTAGATACTGGCTTACTTTCTTTCCACAGGGTTTGTTATTTGTTTGATTTACATCCTCAACTGTGGCATGTTTATTTTTCTTTAAATATAATGATAATGTTCTAATTTTCAGCTAACATTGTTACATGTGGTGTTGAAACACATAATCAATACTCCTTCTATGGCAGGAGAAGGGGGAGAGAATCTCATTGATCCCAACTTAGGACTCTAGCCTTGGAGTGCAGCATTCACAAAGGAATGACCCCCTCTGCAAAAGGGTGCTTTTGAGCCACTTCTAGAGTCCTTCCAAACCAAGAGACATACCCCAAACATGAGAGTTGTCCATTCCTTCCAGGCTTCAAAGAGGTGTCTTGTGACACATTAGCATGTAGCCAGTGGGCACCCGTGATGCCAGAGCTATGGAAAGTGAGACTTCTCTTTAAAAAATTCTAGTGGCCTAGGACGGCGGCCTTGATTCTTCTCTACAATGACCTCAAGAGATCATTCTTGACTTTGGATTACGAGTGAGGCAGAAGGACAACATAGGTCTCATAGTTCCAGCCTCTTGTTTCAAATCAAGTTTCAAGCTTGAATCAGAATGGCCTCCTCTTCGACGTGAGGAGATGGCAATGTTCTCATCTCAGTGCTTGTCCCTCTATTATGGCTTCTTCCCAATGATTCCTGTCTTATCCCTTGAATTAGTGTATCTTTGATCTCTTCAAGTTACTGTGCCCTGTTTCTGTGGGCAAAAGCTGTTTCTGAGTATCCCTCACTAGAATATCCTAGCCTATGCCAATCCTCGGGCTGGAAACCTGTGGCCATCTTGGGTGACATATTCACCGTGATGTCATAAACACCCTCAGAATTCAAAGTTGTCCTGAAGACCTCCATGCACACAGTTCTTCAGAACCATCTCATCCCACTCTGATTACTCCACCTTTCCAGGTAGGATAGTTTTCGCCCTTATGTATTTCTTGTCGGTTTCTAACTTTTTCCTCGAACTTGAAAAGGTCTGCTACCTTCCCTCTAGACACTGGTTTCTTTCCTTTCGGATTAATCTGGGTTTTCTCTCTTATCTTTTGTGGATGAGGCCAAATGGGTGGACTTTCCCAAGAGAAAGTCCTGGAGGCCCTCCCAAGATGACTTTTCCCAGGCCATCCTCTAATGCGCAATGATCGTGTCATCTCCTAGCAGTCTGACAATTCCACTTTGGCAGGTCACATGTTTTCCTTCCTTCATTATTTGGGGAAGTGTTCCTGATGCGTTCATAGACTGTAATATTCCCATGGTTCTTTTTCTGATGTGTACTCATAACGTCTCCTCAAAATTTTGATTTCTTTAGGATGTCTGTCCGCACCATACCGTGAAATCTATATTTGCTAATGCTACTAATCTGATCCGCACCCATGGTGCTAACCAATGAAGCCCTGGCCGCCCAGGCGGAACGTGGGCACATACCCAGTACGCCGCAGGGCCGGCACTGAAATCGACTTTTGGATCAAACTTTTGCCTGAACTAGGGATGATGTTGGCCTGCTTTGGTTATTTGTAATGGTAATTAGTAGTAACATTGTGGACTGTAACCTTTTCCTTTGGCTCCTGAGTTTAGCACGGAACGTGTTCTCTTGGTAATGATCTTCTTCAACTCTTTGCAATGGTCTTCCTTTCTGTAGCATCATTAAGCATTTTGAGGTGTTTACCAATCCTTGAAAGTTCATCTTCTCTAATCTCTTTCAGCCTCCAAAGTTTTAGGCCGTAAATCTGGACACCTAGAGAACATATGGTGAATAAAGAAATACAAAATTCATAACTTGGAATGGAGGAGAAAAGACTGATAAGAATATCTAAGGGAGATAGCTGTGAAAGACCATGATGAATGATGTGGATTAAGGCTGCCCCAGCTCGAAAAGCCCAAGGTTACCTGGCCTACATACCAAACTACATGACACGGTGAGATTTTTGTGTTTTTTTTGGTATGAATTAGAGGTGTCCCAGTGATAGAAGCCCATTTCATGCTCACCTACATGCCTATCTATATGGCCAGGTTGGTATTTAATGCTATATGACCACACAATAACCAGACCCCATCTGAACTGAAATCATTTAATGACTTTTAACATCATCTTTTCTTTTTCCAGTAAAAATGTCACGTACCAATGCATTATAAAATTAGCCCTTACCTTCAACTCAGGGCAGCAGCAGGACCTCTGACTGCCCATGGAACCTTTCCCCATGCAGCAGCAGCAGCAGCTCTTCACTGCCCATATGTCCTGTCCCCATGCAGCAACTATTTACTGCCCATGGGTCCAGTCGCCATGTTGTCCTGTAACATTCTATAAGTAAAAGAGCACCACTTCCAGAATTTGAGAGTCCAAGAAATCTTTCTTTTGACTCTTCAGCTCACCAAGCCCATATCATATCTTGTGGCCCATATCAAAAACTTGCTTCATAGGTTTGTGAGCTCGACTTCTGGTAAGTGCCCTTTTCTTCGTTGTGCATCTCTCTTTTACAAGGATGGATCTAAATTCACTTCTCCATCAGGAACTTTCTTGGATAGCTGCTTGAATCCACGTTTGCTGCCCATGGCTACTCTATAGGGCAAATCATGGCATTCAGCTTGAAGAGAATCAGTACCTTAAGCCTAAGGGTGATGTAGAGTGAATTTCTCCATTCCTTCCTGACTCTATCTCTAATATACAAATTTTAGGTGGGCACGGGTCAGCCACTTAAGTCCTTAGGATGGCCGGCAATCTGCAAGACTCCCCTGGAAGGTTTCTTTTCCTAAGGCTGGATTGGGATACCTCCCATGGCACCTGACCAGGCTCTGAACTGTGTGAATGTCTCCATCGGGACTACAGTTCAAGGGAAGTACCACAGTCTAACCTTTGGTTGCATATGGGAAACCCTTCTTCAAAGAATGGCTCCAACACGCAATTGGGTAGAATGTCCCCCAGCTCAGTGGAAAATTCTACACTATTTTTCTCCATCCTGTTCTCTCTTAAACTTCTCCTTTTCTCTTGGGGACCATTCAACAGGCTCCTATTACTGCCAGGCAGAATAGGAAAGATGTTCACCAGGCAGCTGTTACTGCCAGACATACCACGGAAGGTACACAAGGGATGCAATGCTGGGGGCCACGCCTATCACCCCTTGCTATAGGAACCCCACAGTAGGAACCACATGTAGGATGCTGCCGTAGGGTCAGGGGTGATCTTCAAGGTAATGGACATGTCTCTTTCAACTTTGTTAGAGTTACAATGGCCATTTGCATCTCCTTTTGAACTTTGCAACTGGGGAAACAAAGGAATCTTTCAAGGATCAAGGCCTCCACCACTGGAGCCCCAACTTTGGCTTTCTGGGCCTGATCACCCCAACTGCCCTAAGTAGGGTGACCTCTCTTGGCGGTTGACTCGTTGAGTATTTTAGTCACCTACTGAGTTGGCTATGAGGGTAGGAGACCTGTGATTTATTCTGAGAACTGTCGGGCTACGGTAGTATGCCACAGCACAGGAACTGTTGTGTGACTCTTATCTTGAGAACCCTCTGAGAGCAACCATGAGGGTGAGGTCTGGTGTCTTCTTTTCCTTTCTCTGTTTTACTCATCATGTCATCTGTTGTCACCAAGTCGAGTTTAAGTTCTGGCTGGACCTGACCAGAACATGGACCTTCTGTAAAATCGAACAACTTGAAAATATTTTGCAAGGACCTTAACTCTCAACCCGGGTACTGGGAGCCCCGGCCTCCAGCCAGTTCCAGGTGTTTGTAGCCACTGCACCCTTCTCCAGTCCACTGCCCGTCGCACACTGGCTTTACTGCCATGGGGAATGGCATAAGCATCCCCAGAGAGTCACCACTCAGGGTCATTCTAACTAATTAGAAACACTTTCAATTGTATGGGTTATGCCCCAGAGACTCCAGCTGGGAGAAAATTTGCGAGGTTTCTCTGTGCCTTTATGGTGCAGTTGGACAGGTAGATCAACCTAGAACGTCCTTCAACTTACAGTCCAGTTTCTGAGAAATCAAGAGCAACTGTCCTTAGAAAATCCTTGCAAGACTGGAAAGACAGTTCTAGAGGCAGTTCAGATTCCACCTAGTTCCTTTATCATGAAAAGGATTATCATACCCCCTCTCCAGGAACTACTATCTAGCCCATCACTCACTCTTAAGACTGAAAAAAAGAAAGGAGGGGAAAGGAGAAATGGCCATAAATGTGCCATTGAAAGAGTCTAGCATCTCGAGTGTCTTCTCCATAAGTATTTGTAAAAAGGCTCAAAACAAACTTTACCTTCATAACTGGTGAGCTTTATATTATTGTACCTGATTCACGGCAGTAGCTTTTAAAACAGTAGTTGTACAGTCACTGTGTATGCGTGTCTACGTGTAGGTTATACATGTGATATTTTCAGCCTTGGGTGGTATGACCAAAATTAAAATCTCTGTTTAGTTGGCTTATAGTAAGTGTTTACATAAATGCTAAATGCAGTAGAAATTAACTCAGTGCCTTTCAAAGTTAATGTCATGTGAATTAACCTTTGGTAAATGAAAGACTGTTTAAGTTTGTTGGTCTGATTCAAAATAGTCTTGTTGTGAGGGATGTCGGTATTTGCATAGGGATGCAGACCTTCAGCCTGGGTTTACTAGTCATATAAGTTCACGTTGTCTGCTAAATTTGTCAGCAAAGTAATAGTTTTAAATGATGACCAGTTTTGTCTAAGGCCTCATGAGGTTTCAGTAGGTAATCTGAACATAATTGATGGAAACAAATGGTTTAAATAGATAATACTCATTAAAGTGAGTACAAAAACTTTTATGGTCTGTGTAGTTTGGGAAAGAAAAACAGCTTCGAAATGCTTTTTGGTAACCATCTTGAGTTTTGCCAAGTTAAGTTAAATGATAAAAATCTGAATAGCTGGGTCATTTCTGGATAGGACGAAACACTGAAACATTATTAATAAACACATCTAAGTTATCTACTTTTGGCTTCTTTTTGAAGAGCCTAAAAGCGTGTGGGTGTATTAAAAACCATGCCTTGTGTTTTGTTGTAAAGTGGCGTGTTTCTAAATTTATGAAGTGTTCAGAATACTGATATAAAAGACAATTCATAATTGTTTTCCTTTTTAGTGTTTAGTAGGTCTGTTAAGGGTTAAAAGTTCTAATTAACCTACGTAATTAAAGCTACAGGAAATTACTAAGAAAAAGGGCTCTGTATTCAAGGAAGTTAAAATGTACGTTTTCAGTAAAAAAGGTATAAATAATGGAAATATTTTTTTTGATTGGTTAAGGAAGATGAATTCGTCCTGATGTACTAGAAAGGAAAAAACAAAGACTTTGGGAGAAATTGAGAAAACATAAAAGAAAGTTTTAGAAGGTTTGTGAAGAAGAAAATCTGAAAGGAGTTTTATGCCTGGTCAAGAAGACTAAAGTAAGTTCAATTAAGTGAATGAGTTTGAATGTTAAAAATAAGTAGGTGCAGAAATTCAAATTTGGTTTTCTCTAAAGGGATACATTTTCTTGAACTTTTGATCTGCTCTTGATAAAGAGGTTATAAAAGCTATTACTTCGAGTAACTCTACCTAAGAGACAAACCTGTTTTGTGAATATAATGACTTAGGTCACTCTTAAGATTATTGACTCTTTCTGTTATCTCTTTGAATAGATACCTGAGCATATTTCACAGTGAGTGTTGTTTCACATTTGAACAAGCATTTGAAAAGCTTTTGATATGTTTTGACAAGATTCTCCCTCAAAAATATTCAAATCATAAATGAAGGCTGTCTTTTGACCTGGTAGACAGAAGAAAAATTAATCTGAGGCTTTTCAGAGGGCCCTTGAGACTTCTCAAAGACATTTGCTCTCTCTTCCTATAAGGAGGAAAATACTAAACTAATTAGACTTATTTGGTCTATTACATTGCACGGGAATCATTGTAAAATAAGTAATGATGGACTTTCTTAGGTGTTATTAGATGGGTAAATGTTATTAATATAGATGTCTTAAAATTATATAGCATTCCTAAAATTCTGATCTGTCCTCGTTATCAGTCATAAGTCCACTTATTATCTAGAAGTTTAATATGTCACAGAAGTAGCCAAGTTTCTTTGTCAATTGCCCTTTTGAGTCCTTTGTCCATTTCCAGGTAGTTGTTTTACTCTGATGCTTTTTTCTTTTGCAAATATGCTTCATCTTCCGAGAAATTCCACGAATGGGTTCTGACACAAAGGTTCTAAATGACAGGCTTCTGATAAACTTTCAGATTGTAAAACTGAATGGAGTAAGAAATTACAGAATTCTAACAGAAACCAAGTTCATCAATCTACTAACAGAAGATTCAGCCCCAGAACTGATTATGCAGGGCTGTGTGAACTGATAAGGATGATTGTAATTTTTTAGGACTTCTATTTGAAATATTGTTGAGTTTTGATGTGTTGTTTTGTTTTCTCGTAATGAAGGGAAGCTTTTTCTCTTTTCTCTTATGCTAACTATGACTTACAGCCATTTAGTGAAATTATACCTTCATGAGCAAAACTGAAACATTTACCTTTTTCTCCCTACCTTATCCCTAAGGAATTGTCAAACCCTTTGTTACTGACTATGGTCATTTCGTGGCAATATTTGCATAAGTTCCATAAGAATCTGTTCTCCTTATAACAGGACACATTGGTTATATTATCAAGGCTTTGACTGGAATGTCATATTTGAAACATACAGGCTCAGATATGACAAGACAGCATTTCAGGACCAAAGATTGGACTTTCTGGAATACAGCCACTTGGAAACATGGGCCTGGTACCTTGTTTACAGAGATTCTGGCAATCTTGCCCGGTCACTAAGGAAAGTTGCTTATCTGGCAGGTGCAGGGAACCTCCAAATATTTTGGGTGACCTCAAAGAGAACACAACTCAAATCTGTAGGTACTGCAGGCCAAATCTGATGGCAAGTCCTTGGCTTGGCTTTTCTGGCCTCTAGAGGCCTTCACAGTTCAATCTGAGACTCCTCAGAAAAAATTCCAGCAAAGCAGATTTTTAAAAACCTGTATAAGCAATTCCGATTCTTTCTGCTAGTATGTCAATAATTGGAGCAAGTTGTATTGAAACTACACTTTATTTGCAAAAGTGTTAATCATAATTTGGCTATCTTTTGTAAAATTGAGGATGATTTAAGAGAGCAAAAAATTACGTTTCTGTAGAAGCTACAGTAGCCATTCATGGATACTAGATTCTAGCTCTTTTCTTCCACAAGATTCATCTATTACTAATCGTAATGTCTCCTTGTGGCCATCTATCTCTGACACCTCGGAGTTCCCTGGTCACAATCAAACATTTTCCTTCAATACTACTGTCCAAATACTAACTAGATTTGCCTTGTCACAGGTGTATCAAACAAAACAAGTTCCAACAGTAAAGTCCCCAACTTATCGATACACACAGGATGGACCATATCTAATTTGGGATGAGTATATTTGGTTCACTCCTACTACTGGGCAACTGAGTAAAAGGCCGCTCTTTGTTGGGAAGAAACCAACCACACCTGTGATACATGGCCTAATAGCAGCTGACCTTGGGAAAAAATCCCTTTTATATGTGTTCTTATGTCATAGACTTAAAAAAAAAATACAGGTTAGTTTGGGACTGACTGGGATAGACGGCCCAGAATGCATTGGTTAGCTGCTAACGGTGCTCAGTGGATATGTGGCTCCAATTTATGACCTTGGCTGCCACCTGGATGGATTGGATGATGCACCCTAGGCTTTGTCTGGATGCAAGGTAGAACTACATTTACTATATCTCCTCCTGCTAAGCTACCCAACCTGCAACAGCACTGGACCCGCTCTGTCTTCCACTGGTATGACCATCTTTCCGCAATTTTCCTTCCCCAATTAGGAATCGAAAATATCGTCTTGCACACGGAAGTCCTAAACAAATTTACTATGAAGGCATTAAATGATACACAACATAGCATTTCGCTGCTCAATTTAGAAGTATCCCAAATGTGTAAGGCAGTCCTCCAAATCCAAATGGCACTGGATGTCTTGACAGCAGCACAAGGGGGCACCAGTGTCATTATAAAAACAATGTTGTGTCTATATTCCTGACTACCATCAAAATATTTCTGGCTTCCTATCCCAGCCACCAAATTAAATCCATGTCTGACCAACCCTAACTGTAAACGACTGGTTGAACTCCTAGTCAGGACCAGGTTTCTGCAGTACTTCAAAATCATATTCATTGGGTTAAACATACTGCTGGCATTTCTTATTATAATTTGTTGTCTCTTTCGTTGTTTGTCTTTAGCATGTCAAAAATGTTTCACCTCCTGGACCACCTCTCGTCAAAGGATTCTCTCGTCTCCAGAGGCTCTGTACAACTTGTCACCCTTGAACTCCACCGGTGAAGACTTCTGGTCCACTGAACTTCCTACCTGTACCTATGGCCCCATTTTGGGGAAGCTCTACGACCTTGTACAGCCAGAAGTAGTTACAGAAGACTGACCATCATTCATATCCCCAAAGATTTCCGGTCATAATGGGTTTAGGGGTGGTTTATGATGTGGATTAATGCTGCCCAAGCTAGAGAAGCCCAAGGTGACCTGGCCTACATGCCAAACTACATGACCTGGTGGATATTTTTCTAGTATGAATTGGGGCTGCCCCAGGGAGAGTAATCTCACATTGATCTGTGAAGGCCTCTAGATGCCAGAAAAGCCAAGCCAAGAACTTGCCATCAGATTTGGCCTGCAGTACCTACAGATGTGAGTTCAGTTCTCTTTGAGGTCCACCAAAATATTCGGAGGTTCCTTGCACCTGGCAGATAAGCAAGCTTCCTTAGCGACCGGGCAAGATTGCCAGAATCTCTGTAAACAAGGTACCAGGCCCATGTTTCCTAGGGACTGTATTCCAGAAAGTCCAATGTTTGTTCCTGAAATGCAGTCTTGTCATATCTGAGCCTGTATGTTTCAAATATGACATTCCAGTCAAGCCTTGGTAGTATAACCAATGTGGCCTGTTATAAGGTGAACAGATTCTTATGGAACTTATGCAAATATTGCCACTAAATAACCATACTCAGTGACAAAGGGTTTCCAAATTCCTTAGGGATAAGGTAGGGAGAAAAAGATAAATGTTTCAGTTTTGCTCATGAAGGTATAATTTCACCAAATGGCTGTGAGTCATTGTTAGCATAAGCGAAAAGAGAAAAAGCTTTCCTTCATTACAAGAAAACAAAACAACACATCAAAACTCAACAATATTTCAAACAGAAGTTCTAGAAAATTACAACCATCCTCATCAGTTCACAGAGTCCTGTATAATCAATTCTTGAGCTGAGTTTTCTGTTAGCAGATCGATGAGCTTAGTTTCTCTTAGAATTCTGTAATTTCTTACTCCGTTCAGTTTTACAATCTGAAAGTTTATCAGAAGCCTGTCATTTAGAACCTTTGTGTCAGAACCCTTTCATGGAATTTCTGGGAAGATGAAGCATATTTGCAAAAGAAAAAAGCATCAGAGTAAAACAACAACTACCTGGAAATGGACAAAGGACTCAAAAGGGCAATTGACCAAGAAACTTGGCTACTTCAGTGACTTATAACACTTGCTGATAATAATTGGACTTATGACTGTTAACCAGGAAAGATCAGACTCTTAGGAATGTTATATAATTTTAAGACACCTATATTAATAACATTTACCCATCTTATACCACCTAAGGAAGTCTATCATCACTTATTTCACAATGTTTCCCATGTAATTTAATAGACCAAGTAAGCCTAATTAGTTTAATATCTTCCTTCTTATAGGAAGAGAGAGCAAATGTCTTCGAGAAGTCTCAGGGGCCCTCTAAAAATACTCAGAGTAGTTTTTCTTCTGCCTACCAGGTCAAAAGAAAGCCTTCATTCAGCATTTGAATATTTTTGAGGGAGAATCTTGTCAAAACATATCAAAAGCTTTTCAAATGCTTGTTCAAATAGAAAGCAACACTCACTGTGAAGCAATGCTCGGGTATCTATTCAAAGTTATAACAGAGTCAAAAATCTTAAGAGTGACCTCAGTCATTATTTTCACAAAACAGATTTGTCTCTTACGTAGACTTACTCAAAGGAATAGCTTTTATGACCTCTTTACCAAGAGCAGATCAAAAGTTCAAGAAAATGTATCCTTTTAGAGAAAACCAAACTTGAATTTCTGCACCTACTTATTTTCAACATTCAAACTCATGCACTTAATTGAACTTACGTTAGTCTACTTGACCAGGCATAAAACTCCTTTCAGAATTTCTCCTTCACAAACCTTCTACAACTTTCTTTTTTGTTTTCAGAATTTGACCCAAAGTCTTTGTTTTTTCCTTTCTAGTACATCACGACAAATTTATCTTTCTTAACCCATCAAACAAAAATATTTCCATTATTTATACCTTTTTTACTGAAAGCCTCCATTTTAGCCTCCTTGAATACAAAGCTCTTTTCCTTAGTAATTTGCAGTAGGTTTAATTCCATAAGGTAATTAGAACTTTAACCCTTAAGAGACCTAGTGAACACTGAAAAGGTAAACAATTATGGATTGTCTTTTCTATCAGCATTCTAAACACTTCCTAAGTTTAGAAACACGCTGATTTACAACAAAACACAAGGCATGCTTTTTAATACACCCACACGCTTTTAGCCTCTTCCATAAGAAGCCAAAAGTAGATAACTTAGATGCATTTATTAATGATTCAGTGTTTCATCCTATCCAAAAATGATCCAGATATTCAGATATTTATTATTTAACTTTACTTGGCAAAATTCAAGATTGTTACCAAAAGAATTTGAAGCTGTTTTTTTCCCCAAGTATAGAGACCATAAATGTTATTGTATTCAATTTCATGAGTTTTATGTATTTAAACCATTTGTTTCCAACAATTATGTTCAGATTACTTACGGAAACCTCATGAGGCATTAGACAAAACTGGTCATCATTTAAATATATTACTTCGCTGACAAATTTAACAGACAAGGTGAACTTATATGACTAGTAAACCGAGGGTGAATACCTGCATCCTATGCAAATACTGACAACTCTGACAACAAGACAATTTTCAATCAAAGCAACAAACTTAAAGAAGCTTTCATTTACCAAAGGTTAATTCACATGATGTTAACTTTGAAAGGCACTGAGTTAATTTCTACTACATTTAGAATTTATGAAAGCACTTACTGTCAGCCAACTAAACAGAGATCTTAATTTTGGCCATACCATCCAGGGGTAAAAATATCACATGTATAATGTACACATAGACACACATACACAGAGACTGTACAACTATTGTTTTAAAAGCTACTGCCGTGAATCAGGTACAATAATGCAAAGCTCACCAGTTATGAATCCAAACTTTGTTTTGAGCCTTTTTACTAATGCTTATGGAGAAGACTCTCTAGATGCTATACTTTTTGCAATGACACACTTATGGCCATTTATCCTTTCCCCTCCTTTTTTTTTTTTTTTTGAGTCTTAAGACTGAGTGATTGGGTAGATAGTAGTTCCTGGAGAGGGGGGATGATAATCCTTTTCATGATAAAGGAACTAGGTCGAAACTGAGCTGCCTCTAGGACTGTCTTTCCAGTCTTGCAAGGACTTTCTAAGGACGGTTGCTCTTGATTTCTCAGAAACTGGAATGTAACTTGAAGGACGTTCTAGGTTGATCTACCTGTCCAACTGCACCACAAAGGCACAGAGAAACCCCACAAACTTTCTCCCAGCTGCAGTTTCTGTGCCATAATCCAGACAATTGAAAGTGTTTCTAATTAGTTGGAATGATTCTGAGTGGTGAGTCTCTGGGGATGCTTATGGCATTCCCCATGGCAGTAAAGCAAGTGTGCGACTGACAGTGGAGTGGAGAAGGGTGGAGTGCCTACAAAGGCCTGGAACTGACTGGGGGCCGGGGCTCCAAGTACCCGGGTTGAGAGTTAAGTCCCTTGAAAATGTTTTCAAGTTTTTCGATTTCACAGAAGGTGCAGGTTCTGATCAGGTCCAGCCTGATCTTAACCTCGACTTGGTGACAACAGAGGAGATGATGACCAAAACAAAGAAAGGAAAAGAAGACACCAGACCTCACCCTCATGGCCACTCAGAGGGTTGTCAAGATAAGAGTCACACAACAGTTCCCGTGCTGTGGCACACTACTGTAGCAGGACAGTTCACAGAAAAAATCACAGATTTCCTACCCTCATAGCCAACTCAGTAGGTGACTAAAATACTCAAGAGTCAACCGCCAACAGAGGGCACCCTACTTGGGGTCGCCAGGGTGATCAGGCCCAGAAAGCCAAAGTTGGGGCTCCCAGTGTTGGAGGACTTGACTCTTGAAAGATTTCTTTGTTTCCCGGTTGCAAAGCTCAAAAGGAGACGAAAATGGCCATTGTATCTCTAACAAAGATGAAAGAGACACGTCCATTACCTTGAAAATGCCCCCTGAACCTACGGCAGCATCCCACCTGTTCTTCCTACTGTGGGGTTCCTATAGGAAGGGGTGACAGGGGTGTCGGCCAGCATTGCATCCCTTGTATACCTTCCCTCAGATGCCTTGCAGTAACAGGTGCCTGGTGAACATCTTTCCTATTCTGCCTGGCAGTAATACGTGCCTGGTGAATGGTCCCTGAGACAAAAGGAGAAGTTTAAGAGAGAACATAATGGAGAAAAAGTGTGAGGAATTTTTCGCCGCTCTGAGGGACATTCTACCCAATTGCGTCTTGGAGTCATTCTCTGAAGAAGGGTTTCCCATACTCAAGCAAACGTTAGACTTTAGTAGTTTCCTTGAACTCGATTCCCGATTGGGACATTTGCACAGTTCATAGCCTGGTCAGGTGCCATGGGAGGTATCCCAATCCAGCCTTAGGAGAAGAAACCTTCCACCGGAGTCTTGCAGATTGCCAACCATCCTAATGACTTAAGTGGCCTATGCATGCCCAGGTAATATTTATATATTAGTTATAGACTCAGGAAGGAATGGATTAATTCATGTTACGTCACCCTGAGGCTTAAGCTACTGATTCTCTTCAAGCTGAATGCCATGATTTGCCCCATAGAGTAGCCATGGGCAACAAACATCGATTCATAGAGCTAACCAAGAAAGCTCCTGATGGAGAAGTGAGTTTAGATCCATCCTCGAAAAAGAGAGAGGCACCAGGAAGAAAGGGGCACTTACCAGAAGTCGAGCTCAAAAACTGACGAAGCAAGTTCCCCATACAGGACACAAGATATGATGCAGGCTCAGCGAGCTGAATAGTTGAAAGATTTCTTGGACTCTCAAGGTCTGGTAGTGGTGCTCTTTTATTTAGAGAACGTTACAGGATAACATGGGGACAGGACCCATGGGCAGTAAAGAGTTGCTGCATGGGGACAGGACCCATGGGCAGCAAAGAGCTGCTGCTGCTGCCCTGAGTTGAGGGTAAGGGCTAATTTTATGAGTCATGGGTACATGATTTATTTTTACTGGAAAAAGAAAATATGATGTAAACGTCATTAAATGATTTCAGTTCAGATGGGGTCTGGTTATTGTGTGGTCATATAATATTAGATACGAATCTGGCCATATAGATAGACATGTAGGTGAGCATGACCTGGGCTTCTCTCACTGGGGCACCTCTAATTCATACCAAAAGAAATTCACCGGGCCATATAGTTCTGCATGTCCACCAGATAACCTTGGGCTTTTCGAGCTGGGGCAGCCTTAATCCACATCAATTGTCATAGTCTTTCTCAGCTGTCTCCCATAGGTATGCTTATCAGTCCCTTGTCCTTCATTCAAGTTATTAATTTTGTATTTCTTTAGTCACCATATGTTCTCTAGGCCGACGTGTGAGTGCTTTCGTGATTTTTGGGTATTGTCTTTGACTTTCAATTGTTCACTTAAAGGAATCTTTGCTATCCTAGCCTAGGTCCAATGGAGCACTGAGAACACGAGGTCATCTTGGTTGGTTTGACATTCTGAGATCAGAATCTCCAAATTCTAGGTTGTCCTGGCAACCACCATATGGACATAATGTTTCCGAGAAAAATTAGAGAAATCTGATGAATTCCTGTCTCCAGGTAAGATATTTTTATGTCTCTTTTCTGAATATGGGGACGCTCGAAGTGGACCCTGGATCCTTGATCATTTCAGTAGACTACGTCTGGATGCTGGTTTACTTTATTTCTGTAGGATTCGTTAGTTGTTCGACTTACATCGTCATCTCTGTCATGTTTATTTTTCGTTAAATATAAGTGTAATGTTCTAATTTTCAGTCAACTTCCTCACATATGGTGTCAAAGCACATAAGCAATACTCTTCTATGGTGAGGGATGGGGGAGAGAATTTCATTGTTGCCAAACTGAGCATTCTAGCTTTGGATACCAGCCTTCCCTTTGGATTGGTGGTTCCCAGAGGGAAAGAAAAAATCCTAAAAGGCGTGCATATTTGCGGCATAAAGATTTTGATGCTGAAAGAGATTAGAGAGATGAACTTCTAAGGATTGTGAAGCTCCTCAAAATGCTTAATGATGCTACAGAATGGTCGACCATTGCAAATAGATTAAGATGAATACTACAAAGAGAATGTGTTCCGTGCTAAACTCATGAACCAAGGGAAAATGTTACCCTCTATGAGGTCACTACTAATTACCTTCAGGAATGATCGAAAAAGGCCAGCTTCTTCCCAAGTTCAGTGAAAGATTGCTCCAAAAGTCCAATTCAGGGCCGTCGCTGTGGTGTAGCAAGTAAGTGCCCACATTCCTCTTGGGCGTCCCAGGCATCACCGCCTAGCATCATGGGTGGGGATCAGATTAATAGCAATGGGAAATCCAGATTTCATGGTCTGGTCGGCACAGAGATCATAAAGAAGTAGAAATTGTGAGGAGAACTTATCAATACGCACCAGAAAAGGAACCATGAGACTATTACAATCTATGAATGTATCAGGTACATGTCCCCAAATGATGAAGGAAGGAAGACATGTGACCCGACAAGGTGGAATTGTCAGACTGTCAGGTGATCACACGAGTCAGAGGATTGCCTGGGCAAATTGAACTTGGGAGGGACTCCAGGACTTTCTCTGTGGAAAATCCACCCATTTGGCCATATCCACAAAAGGTAAGAGGTAAAACCCAGGATAATCTTAAAGGAAAGAAACCGGTCTCTGGAGGGAAGGTAGTAGCCCTTTCAATGTTCGAGGAGAATCTTAGAAACTGATAAGAAATGCAGAACAAGGAGAACTATGCTACCTGGAAAGATGGAGTCTTCAGACTGGTATGAGATGGCTCTCAAACACTGTGTGCATGGACGTTGTCAGGATAACTTAGAAAAATCCGAGGGTGTTTATGACATCACGCTGAACATGTCACCAAAGATGGCCGCATGTTTCCAGGGCGAGTATTTGCCTAGGCTGTGATAGTGAAGTGAGAGATACCCAGAAACAGCTTTTCCCAACAGGAACCAGGCACAGAAACTTGAAGAGATCAAAGAGACGCTGATTCAAGGGATAAGAAAGGAATCACTGGGAAGAAGCGCTAATAGAGGGACAAGCGCTGAGAGGAGAACATTGTCATCTACTGGAGTAGATGGGGAGGCCGTGCTGATTTAACCTTGAAACTTGATTTGAAACAAGAGGCCGGACTTGGCGCTTATCAGTCCTATCTTGGCCTTCTGCCTTACTCATAATCCAAAGTCAAGAATGATCTCTTGAGGACATTGAAGAGAATAATCGAAGCCTCCATCCTACGCCCCCAGCATGCTTTGAAGAGAAGTCTCCCTTTCCACAGCTCTGGAGTCATGGGGGCCCACTGGGTACATGCTAATGTGTCCCAAGACATCTCTTTGAAGACTTGAAGAAATGCACGCATATCATTCTTTGAGTATGTCTGCTGGTTTGGAAGGGCACTGGAAGTGTGCTGAAAAGCACCCTTTTCCAGAGGGCTTCGTTCCTGTGTCAAGGCTGCCCCCACAGGCTAGCGTGCTCAGTTGCACTCCAATGAAATTCTCTCCCATTATCTCTTGCTGTAGAAGGAGTACTGATTCTGTGTTTTGACACCATATGGAAGGGGGTTGGCTGAAAATTAGAACACTACCATTATATTTAAAGAAAACTACACATGCCAGAGCTGAGGATGTAAGTCAAACCAATAGAAAACCCTGTGGAAATAAAGTAAGCCAGTATCTAGACCTAATCTGGTGGAGCGCCCAAGGATCAGGGGTTAAGTTCGAAATTTCCCAAATCCAGAAAAGAGA
Organism: Equus asinus; assembly: GCF_041296235.1. NCBI lineage: Eukaryota > Metazoa > Chordata > Mammalia > Perissodactyla > Equidae > Equus > Equus asinus. The sequence goes on along the minus strand of NC_091790.1, from coordinate 8,288,601 downwards.
CAGAAAAATCTGTTACCTGGAGAGAGGAGTTCATCAGATTTTGCTAACTTGTCTCAGAAACATACTGTCCGTGAAGGCGGTTGCCAGGACCCCCACGAATCTGGAGTTTCTGATCTCAGAATGTCAAACCAGCCAAGATGACCACGAGTTCTCAGAGTGCAGTGTCAACTCGACCAGGATAGCAAAGATTCCTACAAGTGACCTATAAAAATTCCAAGACAACACCCAACAATCATGAAAGGACTCACACCTCGGCCTACAGAACCTAAGGTGATTAAAGAAATGCAAAATTCATAACTTGGAATGAAGGAGAACGCACTGATAAGCATACCAAAGGGAGATACCTCAGAAAGACCATGACGATTGGACGATGGAAAAGAAAATAAGGTCCTGTCAAATGGAAGGCCAACAGAAATCACAAGTGAATAATCCACAGTGATAGACGTCAGTCTTTAGACAGATTCTGCTTGAACGCTTGAAATTCTGAGAAAGTCACAACCCCAAAAATTACAGCGAAGGTCAAACCTGGTCTAACTGGGAAGGGTGAGATATGAGACTGCTCCCCGCAGGCTCTGAAGCCTGTGTCCACGAAGCTAGACTGGACAGAGGAGACACGATTCTGACAAATCCTCCGACATCACAGTGTGCCAGATAAACAGGCTGGCCACATCTACACAGGGCCAGATTTGGGCTCAAGTAGCATATTCAAGTCCCATTCCAGTCAACTGCAGGTTGCCAAAGGAACATGAAAGGGGCTGGCCAGTGGGGCAGTGTGGAGTCCACTTCATTTGGGTCGATAGCCCTTGGTCAGCCACGTGGAATCCTGGGGGTCAGCCTCCTCATTGATCGTCCAGCCATTCTGTGCCAGGCGTGTGACCTAGTGTAGAGGCAGATGGGAAGCGACTTTAGAGAGCACCACTCTTCCTCAGAGAATACAGCGGCATGGCCAGCAGATTTGAGCACAGCCATAAACATCTGCCAAAACAAAACCAATTAAAAGTTGCAAAGAATAGAAAAGCTGAACCTCAAAATAAAAAAGAGCCATGCCAGTGAGAAGAAAATTATATCTACGAATAACCTTTGCCAAACATGAGAAAGCGAAGGAAACCAAAAACTAGCAAAGTTTTGGGGAAAGAAATTCCACAAGTCACAAGGCAATGCAAGGCTATTCCATGCCCTTCGAATGGAACAACGGACACACTTGAAACGTCCATACGGCAGAAAGCTGACAAATAAAAATGGGAAGCAATAGGATATATTGGAGTATATGAGGAAGCCATTTGGTATAAACCTAATTCGGCCTGATTTTGTTTTTTCCAAAAGGGCCTGACTAGGACTATTTAGCACGCATTTCATATCTGCTTAGACAATTCCTATGGCCCTTGAGATAATGGTGCAACTTCCCCAACATTAACATTTCCTTAGGGATAAGCATTTTGTCCTAGGCTATGAACAGATTGCTGCACTCACCTTTGACCACCCAGCCCACCTGTGACCAGTCAGCTGGACGCAACAGACCGCCACCCTGCTGTGTTCACTGAGACAGAAGACCTACCTGCTATTTCCATCAATCGCTGTGCCAACAGAGTAGTCTCGTGACTATTGTAAATGGGACATTTCAATCCTATGTGAAACATCCTCTCTGGGAGCATATAACCAGTCTGTGCACCCCACTTGTTTGATGCCCGGGTTATAATCCTCAGATTTAAGCTCACAGTAAGCTCACCCAAAGTTTCATTTATAGATTGGTTATGGATTATTTTTGAAGACAAAGCAATGTCTGGATTCCATGCAGTCCCAGTCAAAGTTGCAGCAATCTGTCCCACACAAATAGGAGAGAGAATCCTAAAGCTTCTATCCAGCAACAAAGGACCCTGAATAGACACAGGAATCCTGAGGAAAAAGAACAAAGCAGCAATTATCACCCTTTCTGATTGCCACATATAGAACAAAGAGCTGGGTCCCGAAACAGCACAGCCTGGACTCCAAAATAGGCACACAGACCCATGCAACAGAATCGAGACCCCAGAGGTCAACTCACACATCCATGGACAGCCCATTTACGACCAGGGAGCCAAGAGGAGACAGCAGAGAAAGTAGAGTCTCGACAAGAAACGGTGCTGGGTAGACTGCACAGCCGCATGTAACACAATGAGAGTAGACCATGATGTTACACCAGGCACACACACCACCTCGAAATGGATTCAGGCCTTGAATGGAAGACTTGAAACCGTGACACTACGAGGAGAAAACGCAGGCAGCTTGCTCTTTGCCAACTGGCTTGGCTGCCTGTTTGGAAGAAGCATGTGTGACTGAGCAATGGCAACAAAGGAAACAAGAATCAAGCAGGACTCCATCCAACGCAGAACCTTCTGCCCAGCCAACGACACCATCGGCTCAATGCAAAGAGAGCACAACAACTGTGACAGGATGTTTGCAAACCACACATCGGAGAAGAGGTGAATAGCCAAAAGATCCAATGAACTCATATGTCTCCAGAGGTAAAAAAACAACGAGCCCAATACAACCTGTTAAAAAGATGGAAACAGACATTTCTCCCAGGAAGATAGAAAGATGGCCAACAGGCTATATGAAAACATGCTCATCATCATTAAGTCTCTGGTCAATGTGAATCCGAACGGCAATGAGACAGCAGCGCACAGTGGTCAGAGGGCTATAAGGAGGAAGACAGGAAACCACAGGTTTCGGAGAGGAGGTGGAGAGAAGAGAAGCTTCCTGCACTGATGGTGGGAGTGTAAACCGGTGCAGCCACTATGCAAAGCTGTGTGGAACAGCCTCAGAAATGTCAGAATCCATCTACCATAAGATCCAGGTAGTCCTTGGCAGCATATTTATCCAAAGAACTTGGAAACACTAATGCATAGAGATCCGTGCACCACTGTGCTCACCACAGCCTTACTCCCGATATCCAAGACTACGAGGCCGCCCTGGTCCCCATCATGTGACGAAAGAAGAAGGAAGATGGGCTATAGCCACACAATGGCATAACACTCAGTTGTAGGAACGGAGGCAGTGCCGCCATTTGTGAACACCAGAAAGGCTCCTGAGGGTATTAGGGGAACTGAAAAAAGCCCTGGGGAAAGGTCAAATACCACAGGATCTCATGCACAAGGAGAAGAGGAAAAATGGACCAATAAACAGGTAGCACGTGACATAGGATTGGTAGTTCCCAGAGGGAAATGGGGGCGGCCACCGGAGGGAGAAAGAGCTGATTAGGCACAAGTGTGTGGTGAGGGCCTGTAATTAGGCTTACGGTGGTGAAGATGATGTAACCTACTCAGAAGTCTAAATCTATGAGGATGTAGATCTGAAAGCTATAGGATCTTACAATGTAGGGTTATGACAATCAATTCACATAAAATCAAAACTCCAAAGAGGGGTGCAGATTTACGGCCTAAAGCTTTGGAGGCTGAAAGAGATTAGAGAAGATGAGCTTCCAAGGATTGGCAATCACCTCCAAATGCTTAATGATGCTACTGAAAGGTAGACCTTTGCAAAGAGATGAAGAGGAATACTAGCAAGAGAACATTGTCTGAGCCAAACTCATGACCCGATGGAAAATGTTACCATCCATGATGTTACTACTGATTCCCTTCACAAATGATCGAAGCAGGCCAACATATTCCGAAGTTCAGGCCAAAGTTTGGTCCAAAAGTCCAATTCAGGGCCAGCCCTGTGGTGTAGCGGGTAAGTGCACATGTTCCGCTTGAGCTGACCGGGTTTCAAAGGTTAGCATCACGGGTGTAGACCATATTACAAGCATTAGGAAATCCAGATTACACGGTCTGATGGGCACAGAGAACATAAACAAGTAGAAATGGTGAGGAGACCTTATCAATACACACCAGAAAGAGAACCTTGAGAATATTACAATCTGTGAATGCATCAGGTACACTTCCCCAAATGAAGGAACGAAAGCATGTGACTTGCCAAGGTGGAATTAGACTGCTGGGAGATCACATGATCATTGTGCATCAGGCAATTGAATGGGCAACTTCAGCTTGGGATGGCCTCCATGACTGTCTCCGGGGAAAGTCCACCAGTTTAAGCATATCCACAAAAGATAAGAGATAAAACCAAGAATAATCTTAAAGGAAAGATACCTGTGAGTAGAGAGAATGTAGTAGACCTTTCAAAGTTAGAAGAGAAAGTTAGAAAACGACGGGGACATGGTCACTGTGATGCCATAAAAAACCTCAAAATTCTAACTTGTCCTGACAACCTCCATGCACACAGAGTTTCAGAGCCATCTCAGACCAGTCTGACTCCTCACCGTTTACAGGTAGGATACTTTTCGTTTCTCTGGATTTCTTGTCAGTTTCTAGCTTTCTTCTCGAACTTTGGGGGCCTGCTACATTCTCTCTAGACACTGGTTTCTTTCCTGTAAGATTATCCTGGGTTGTATCTCTTACACCTTGTGTAGATGGCCAAGTGGGTGGACCTTCCCCTGAGAAAACCCTGGACTCCCTCCCAAATTGAAGTTGCCCAGGCAATCCTCCGATGTGCAATGATCGTGTCATCTCCTAGCACTCTGCCAATTCCACCTTGGCAGGCCACATGTTTTCCTTCCTTTCTCCTTTGGGGAAGTGTACCAGATTCGTTCATAGATTGTAATATTCTCATGGTTCATTTTGTGGTGCGTATTGATAACGTATCCTCACAATTGCAACGTATTTATCATCCCTGTCCGCATATTACCATGAAATCTATATTTCCTAACACTGCTAATGTGATCTGCACCCGTGATGTGAAAGAGTGAGGCCGGGGTGCTGAAGCGGAAGGTGGAAACTTATCTGCTTAACCACAGGGCCGGCCCTGAATTGGACTTTTGGACCAACCTTTTGCCTGAACTTGGGAAGACGTGGGCCTGTTTGGATTATTCATGAAGGTGATTACTAGTAACATCATGGACGGTAACATTTTCCGTTGGTTCATGGGTTTAGGACGGATCATGTTCTCTTGGTAATATTCCTCTTCATCTGTTTGGAATGGTCTACATTCCTGTAGCATGAGTAGGCATTTTGAGGTTATTTTCCATCCTTGGAAGTTCACCTTCTCTAATCTGTTTCAGCCCCAAATCTTTATGCCGTCATGCTGGACCCCTTTTTGGATTTTTGATTTTAGGTGAATTTATTGCCATAACCCTGCATTAGAACATCCTATATCTTTCCGCTTTGCATCCTCATCGATTTAGACTTCTGTGGAGCTTACATCATCTTCAACAACCTAAGCCGAATCACAGGTCCTCAGCACACACTTGTGCCTCATCATCTCTTTCACCCTCCCCCACCGCCCCGCTTTGCCTCTGGGAACCCCCAATCAAATGTCCTGTGCCACTTGTTGGGTAGTGCTTGCTTTTCCTTCTCCTTGTCAGTGAGATCGTACCCCTTTGACTTTCTCCCTAGGGCTTGTTTCACTTCCCCTAAAACCCTCACAGCCATTCTGGTGGTCACAAATGGCTGGATTGCATACCTTGTTCTGGCTGAGTGGTATGCCATTGTGTGGCTATAGCCCATCATCCTTCTCCATTAGTCCCTTGGTGGGCACCAGGGCGGCTTCCAAGTCTTGGACAGCGGCAGTAAGGCTGTGCTGAACTCAGCAGTGCAAATGTCTTTATGCGTTAGTGTTTCCAAGTTCTTTGGATAAACACGCCACAGAGGAATAGCTGGATCATATGGGACATTGATTCTTAAACTTCTGAGGCAGCACCACACCTCTTGGCGTAGTGGTTGCAGCGGATTACACTCCCACCGGCAATACAGGAGGCTTCCCTTCTGCCATCTCCCCTCTGACACTTGCTGTTTTCCGTCTGGTTCCTTATAACCATTCTCAGCACAGTGAGCTGCTTTGTCATTCCAGTTTGGATTTGCATGGCCTGAGATTTAATGATGGTGAACAAGTTTTCATGCACCTCCTGGCCCTCTTTCGATCTTCTGGGGAGAAATCTCTGTTTCCATCTTTTACCCAGGTTTTCATTGGCTTCTTGTTTTTTTCTAGTGGAGACGTGCGAGTTGATTGCATCTTTGGGGTTTCCACCCTGTGTCTGATGTGTGGTTTGCAAACATCCTCTCCCAGTTGTTGTGTTGTCTTCGCATTGAGTGGAAGGTTTCCTCGAGTGGGCAGAAGCGTGTGCATTTGATGTGTTCCCGTTTGTTTCGTGATTCCTTTGTTGCCCTTGCCCAGTCAGACATGCTTCTTCCATATAGGCGTCTCAGACTGATGGCAAAGAGCTCTCTGCCTAGGTCTTCTCCTACAAGGTTCACGGTTTCAAGTCTGCCATTCAGGGCTTTAATCTATTTCGAGGTGGTGTGTGTGCCAGGTGTAACATCATGGTCTACTCTCGTTGTGTTCCATGTGGCTGTGTAGCCTTCCCAGCACCATTTATTGTAGAGACTCTCCTCTCTCCTCTGTCTCTTCTTGGCTCCCTGCTCGAAAAGGGGCTGTCCATGCACGTTTGAGTTGGGCTCTGGGTTCTCGATTCTGTTGCATGGGTCTGTGTGCGTGTTTTTGGGCCCAGACTGTGACGTTTCGTTACCTAGCGCTTCGTCCTATATGTTGAAATCAGAAAGTGTGATACGTCCTGCTTTTCGTTTTCCTGAGGATTCCTTTGCCTATTCAGGGTCTCTTGTTGCTGGCTAGAAACATTAGGATTCTCTCTTCTATCTCTGTGGCAAGTATTGCTGCAACTTTGACTGGGATTGCATGCAACCCAGAGATTCCTTTACTCAGGTATGGGCGTTTCAACTGTGTTAATTCTTGCATTCCTAGATCCTGGAATATCCTTCTTTCTCCTTGTGTCTTCTTGAATTTCTTTCCCCAAACGTTTGCTAGTTTTTGAATTAACATAGCTTTCACCTGTTTTGCTAAGGTTCTTCATAGAGATGTTATTCTTCGTACTGGCAAGCTGTATTTTTTTTTTTTATCTTGAGTTTTTCTATTCTTTGCAACTTTGAATTGGTTTTGTTTCAGCAGAAGTAGAGTGCTATGCCCACATCTGCTGGCAATGCTACAGTATTTGCTGTGGAAGTCTGGCCCTGTCTAACGTCCCTTCCCATCTGCCTCTACAATACCTCGGGCTCCTGCCCTACAATGACTGAAGCAGTGGTGAGGGGGCTCACCCACATGCTTCCAACCGGCTCACCAGGTGACCCCGACCCAGAAGGTGCGGACCTCACAGCTACACCACCGGCCGGCCCCTTTCATGTTCCGTTGGCCACCGGCAGTTGAGTGCAATGGGACTTGAATGTGCTGCTTGAGCCCAATTGTGGCTCTGTATAGATGAGCCCAGGTTGTTTATCGGGTCCACTGTGATGTCAGAGGATTTGTCATAATTGTGTCTCTGCTGTCCCAGCAAGCTCCATGGACACAGGGTTTCAGAGCCGGCTTGGAGCAGTCTCATGACTCACGCTTGCCAGTTGGCCCAGGTTTGACATTCACTGCCGTTTTTTGGCTTGTGAATTTCTCTAACTTTCAAACGTTCAAGCACAGTCTGTCTAAAGACGCACATCTTTCATTGTGGATTATTCAAGTGTGATTTCTGTTCGTCTTCCATTTTCTGGGACCTTTTTTTCTTTTCCATAGTATAATCGTCATGGCCTTTCTCAGCTATCTCCCTTAGACATGCTTATCAGTGGGTTCTCCTTCATTCCAAGTCTTTAATTTTGCATTTCTGTAGTCACCTTATGTTCTCTAGGGCGAGGTGTGAGTCCTTTCGTGATTCTTGGTTGTTGTCTTTGTATTTGCACTGGTCACTCATAGGAATCTTTGCTATTCTAGCCTTGGTCAAACTAAGCCCAGAAACAAGTGGTCATCTGGGTTTTTTTGACATCCTGAGATCAGAAACTCCAAATTTCACGGGGGTCCGGCCAACACCCTTCATGAACATAATGTTTCCCAGACAAATTAGACAAATATGAATTCCTCTCTCCAGAGAAGATATTTTTCTCTCATTTTCTTTATTTGGGAAGTTTCAAACTTGACTCCTGATCCTTGAACGTTCCCCTAGATTCCGTCTAGATACGGGCTTACTTTATTTCTATAGGGAGTGAACTTTGTTTGCCTTACATCTCAGCCCTGGCTTCTTTATTTTTCTTGAAACAGAATTGTAATGTTCTAATTTTCAGCCAACGTCCTTACATATGGTGTCAAAACACATAATCAATAATCCTTCTACAGCAAGAGGTGAAGGGAGAGAATGTCATTGGAGCCAAACTGAGGATTCCAGCCTGGGAGGGCAGCCTTCACAAAAAACAAAGCCCTCTGGAAAATGCTGATTTTTAGCACCCTTGTGGAGCACTTCCAAACAAACAGAAATACCCTAAGCATGACAGGGCTCCATTCCTTCAAGGCTTCCAAGACATCTCTTGGGACACATTAGCATGTACCCAGTGGGCCCCCATGACGCCAGAGCTATGGAAAGTGAGACTGATCTTTGAAGCAGGCTAGGGGCCTAGGAAAGGAGGCATCAATTCTTCTCTTCAATGTCCTCAAGACATCATTCTTCACTTTGGATTATGCTTAAGGCAGAAGGACACTGTAGGTCTCAAAAGGCCCAGTCTGGCCTCTTGTTTCCAATCATGTTGCAAGCTTGAATCAGCATTGCCTCCCCATAGACTTGAATAGATGACAATGTTTTACTCTCAGAGCTTGTCCCTTTATTCTCGCTTCTTGCCAAGGATTCCTTTCTTATCCCTTGAATCAGAGTCTGTTTTCTCTGTTCCAGTTTCTGTGCCCGCTTTCTGTTTTTCAAAGCTGTTTCAGGGTATCTCTCTCTTTAATGGCCTAGCCTAGGCCAATCCTCAGACTGTAACCATGCGGCCGTCTTGGGGGACATGTGTACCATGATGTCATAAACAACGTCAAAATTCTAAGTTGTCCTGACAACCTGCATGCACACAGAGTTTCAGAGCTATCTCAGACCAGTCTGACTCCTCACCCTTTCCAGGTAGGATAGTTTTCCTTTTTCTGAATTTCTTGTCGGTTTCTCACTTTCTCCTTGAACTTTGAAAGGCCTGCTACATTCTTTCTAGACACTGGTTTCTTTCCTGTAAGATTATCCTGGGTTGTATCTCTTATACCTTGTGTAGATGGCCAAGTGGGAGGACCTTCCCCAGAGAAACTCCTGGACTCCCTCCCAAGTTGAAGTTGCCCAGGCAATCCTCTGATGCGCAATGATCATGTCATCTCCTAGCACTCTGGCAATTCCTCCTTAGCAGGTCACATGTTTTCCTCCCTTCTTCCTTTGGGGAAGTGTACCAGATGCGTTCATAGATTGTAATATTCTCATGGTTCTTTTTCTGGTGTGTATTGATAACATATCCTCACAATGGCTACTTATATATGATCCCTGTCTGCACCGTACCATGAAATCTATATTTCCTAAAACTGCTCATGTGATCGGCACCCGTGATGTGAAGGAGTGAGGCCCAGGCCACACAAGCGGAGCATGGGCACTTACACACTCCACCACAGGGCCGGCCATGAATTGTCCTGTTGGACCAACCTTTTGCCTGAACGGGGGAAGACGTGGGCCTGTTTGGATTAGTCATGAAGGTGATTAGTTGTAACATCCTGGACGGTAACATTTTCCCTTGGTTCATGGGATTAGGACTGATCATCTTCTCGTGGTAGTATTCCTCTTCATCTATTTGGAATGGTCTACCCTTCAGTAGCATCAGTAAGCATTTGGAGGTGATTTTCCATGCTTGGAAGTTCACCTTCTCCTATCTCTTTCAGTCCCCAGGGCTTTATGCCGTCATTCTGGAAACCTTTTTAGATTTGTGATTTTAGGTGAATTTATTGCCGTAACACTGCATTAGAACATCCTATATCTTTCAGATTTACATCCTCATCGATTTAGACTTCTGTGTAGGTTAAATCATCTTCACCATCGTAAGCCGAATCGCAGGCCCTCACCACATACTTGTGCCTAATCATATCTTTCACCCTTCTCCACTGCACTGCTTTGCCTCTGGGAAGGCACAAATATCCCGTGCCACATATTGGTTATTGCTTTCTTTTTCTTCTACTTGTAAGTGAGATGTTACGGTATTTGACATTGTCCCTGGAGCTTGTTTCACTTCCCCTAAAACCCTCACAGCCATTCTGGTGGTCAAAAATGGCTGGTTTGCATCCTTTGCTCCGGTTGAGTGGTATGCCATTGTGTGGCTAGAGGCCATCTTCCTTCTGCATTCGTCCCTTGCTGGGCACCAGTGCGGCTTACAAGTCTTGGATAGTGGGAGTAAGGCTGTGGTGACATCAGCCATGCACATGTCTTTATGTGGTAGTGTTTCTGAATTCTTTGTATAAACACGCCTCAGAGGAATAGCTGGATCATATGGGACATGGATTGTTAAATTTCATAGGCAGTTACACACCACTTGGCATACTGGCTGCACTGTTTTACACTCCCAGCAGGAGTGCAGGAGGCTTCCGTACTCTCCACCTCCTCTCTGACACTTGTTTCCTGTCTGCTTCCTTATAGCCATTCTGACCACAGTGAGCTGCTATGTCCTTGCATTTTGGATTTTCATTTTCCTGAGACTTAATGATGGTGAACAAGTTTTCATGCACCTGTTACCCCTCTTTCCATCTTCTTGGGAGCAATTTCTGTTTCCATCTTTTGACCAGGTTTTCATAGGCTTGTTGTTTTTTTTTCTTGTGGAGACGTGCGAGTTCATTGTATCTTTGGGCTTTTCACCCCTTGTCCGATTTGTGGTTTGCAAACTTCCTCTCCCAGGTGTTGTGCTGTCTTTGCATTGAATCGATGGTTTCCTTGAGTGGGCAGAAGCGTGTGCATTTGATGTCGTCCCGTTTGTTTCTTGTTTCCGTTGTTGCCCTTGCCCAGTCAGACATGCTTCTTCCAAATAGGTGGCTCAGACAGATGGAACAGAGCATTCTGCCTAGGTCTTCTGCTACAAGTTTCACAGTTTCAAGTCTACCATTAAGGGCTTCAATCCATTTCATATGGTGTGTGTGCCAGGTGTAACATCATGGTCTTCTCTCGTTGTGTTCCGTGTGGATGTGCAGGCTTCCCAGCACCGTTTATTGTACAGACTCTCCCTTCTCAACTGTCTTCTCTTGGCTCCCTGGTAGAAAATGGGCTGTCCATGTACGTTTGAGTTGGGCTCTGTGTTCTCGCTCCTGTTGCATGGGTATGTGTGCCTGTTTTTGGGCCCAGGTTATGCCGTTTTGGTACCTAGAGTTTCGCCCTCTATATCGAAATCAGAAAGTGTGCCACGTCCTGCTTTTTTCGTTTCCTGAGGATTCCTTTGCCTATTCAGGGTCTGTTGTTGCTGCCTAGAAACGTTAAGATTCTCTCTTCTATCTCTGTGGCAAATATGCTGCAACTTTGGCTGGGATTGCATGGAATCCAGAGATTCCTTTCTCCGGTATGGACATTTCAAATGTGCTAATTCTTCCATTCCTAGATCCTGGAATCTCCTTCTTTCTCCTTGTGTCTTTCACCAAACGACGGCTAGTTTTCGATTAACATAGCTTCACCTGTTTTGCTAAGCTTCTTCATAGAGATCTTGTTCGCCTAACTGGCAAGCTGTTGTTTTTTCTTCCAGTTTCAGGTTTTCTATACTTTGCAAATTTTGACTGATTTTGCTTTGGCAGAAGTGCATCACTAAGCTCACATCTGCTGGCAATGTTCCTGTATTTGCTGTTTAAGTCTGGCACTGTCTAACGTGCACTCCCATCTCCCTCTACATTACCTCTGACGTCTGCCCCAGAATAACTGAAGCAGTGGTGAGCAGGCTCACCCCCAGGATTCCACCCGGCCCAACCCCGGCCACTGACCCAAAAGGTGCGGACCTCACTGCTGCATCACCGGCCGGCCCCATTCATGTTCCAGTGGCAACATGCAGTTGAGTGCAGTGGGACTTGAATATGGTACTTGAGCCCATCTATGGCACTGTGTAGATGAGGCCAGGTGTTTTTTGTTTCCACTGTGATGTCAGAGGATTTGTCATAATTGTGTCTCTGCTATCCCAACAATATTCATGGACACAGGGTTCCAGAGCCTGCTTGGAGCAGTCTTATAACTCGCCCTTCCCAGTTAGCAAAGGTTTGACCTTCGCTGCTTTTTGGCTTGTGAATTACTGTGACTTTCAAACGTTCAAGCAGAGTCTGTCTAAAGACTGACATCATCTTTCATTGTGGATTATCCAGGTGTGATTTCTGTTCATCTTCCATTTTCTGGGACCTTTTTTTCTTTTCTATAATATACTCGTCATGGTCTTTCTCAGCTATGTCCCTTAGACATGCTTATCAGTTCGTTCTCCTTCATTCCAAGTGATTAATTTTATACTTCTTTAATCACCATATGTTCTCTAGTCCGAGGTGTGAGTGCTTTCGTGACTCTTGGTTGTTGTCTTTGAATTTACACTGGTCATTGTAGGAATCTTTGCTATCCTAGCCTAGGTCAAACTAAGCACTGAGAACACGGGGTCATCTGTTTTGGTTTGACATCCTGAGACCAGAAACTCCAAATTCGAGGAGGTCCTGGCAACCCCCTTCATGGACATAGTGTCCTTCTGCCTTAAGCATAATGCAAAGTCAAGAATTATCTGTTCTGAACATTGCTGAAAAGAATCGATGCCTCCTTTCCTAGGCCCCTAGCATTCTTTGAAGATCAGTCTCACTTTCCATAGCTCTGGCATCACTGGTTCCCACTGGGTACATGCTTATGTGTCTCAAGAGATGTTTTGGAAGCCTTGAGGGAATGGAACCCTCTCACTGTGGGTATGTCTCCTTGTCTGGAAGTGCTCTACAAGTGTGTTGAAAAGCACCCTTTTCCAGAGGGCTTCATTCCTTTGTGAAGGCTGACCTCCCAGGCTAGAGTGCTCACTTTGCTTCCAATGAAATTGTCTCCCCTTAACTCTTTCTGTACAAGGATTATTGATTATGTGTTTTGATACCATATGTGAGGAAGTTGGCTCAAAATTAGAACATTACAAGTCTGTATCAAGAAAAATAAACATTCCAGGGCTGAGGATGTAAGGCAAAGAAATGGCACACTCTAGAGAATTAAAGTAAGCCCCTATCAAGACACATTCTAAGGGAAAGTCCAAGGATCATGGGTCAAGTTCGAAACTTCCAAAATCCAGAAATGAGAAGAAAAAATTTCTTTCCTCAGAGAGGAATTCATCAGATTTCTCTAATTTGTCTTAGAAACAGTATGTCCCTGAATGGGGTTGCCAGGACCAGCTCGAATTTGGAGTTTCTGATCTCAGGATGTCAACCAACCCAGATGACCACGTGGTCTCAGTGCTTAGTGTGACCTACGCTAGGTTAGCAAAGAGTCCTTGCAGTGACTGGTGCAAATTCAAAGACAACAACCAAGAATCACGAAAGCACTCACACCTCGTCCTAGAGAACATATGGTGATTAAAAATATACAAAATTAATCACTTGGACTGAAGGAGAACGGACTGATAAGCATATCTAAGGGAGATAGTTGAGAAGGACCATGACGATTATATTGTCGAAAAGAAAAAAAGGTGACAGAAAATGGAAGGCGAACAGAAGTCACACCTGAATAATTCACAATGAAGGATGTAAGGCTTTACACAGACTCTGCTTGAACGTTGTAAAGTCAGAGAAATTCATAAGCCAAAAAGCGACAGCGAAGGTCAAACCTGGGCTAATTGGGAAGTGAGAGATATGAGACTGCTCCAAGCGGGCTCTGAAACCCTGTGTCCATGAAGATTGCCGGGACAGCAGAGACACAATTACGACAAATCCTCTGACATCACAGTGGGCCTGAATAACTTCGTGGCCTCATCTATACAGTGCCAAAGTTGGGCTCAAGTAGCACATTCAAGTTCCACTGCCCTCAACTGCAGGTTTCCAATAAACATGAAAGGGGCCGGCCGGTGGTGCAGTGGGGAGGTCAGCACCTTCTGGTTTGGTGGCCCAGGGTGGGCCGGGTGGAATGAAGTGGGTGATCGTCCTCACCACTGCTTCAGTCATTCTGGGGCAGGCGTCCGAGGTAGTGTAGAGGCAGATGGGAAGGAACGTTAGACAGGGCCAGACTTCCACAGCAAATACAGGAGCATTGCCAGCAGATGTGAGCTCAGCGATGCACTTCTGCCAAAACAAAACCAATTCAAAGTTGCAAAGAATAGAAACACTGAAGCTGAAAAGAAAAAAAACAACTGCATGCCAGTGAGAAGAATAAGATCTCTATGAAGAACCTTAGCAAAACAGGTGAAAGCCATGTCAATCGAAAACTAACAAACGTTGGGGGAAAGAATTTCAAGAAGACACAAGGAGAAAGAAGAAGATTCCAGGATCTAGGAATGGAAGCATTAACACACTTGAAACGTCCATACCAGAGAAAGGAATCTCTGGAGTCCATGCAATCCCAGTCAAAGTTGCAGCAATGTTTCCCACAGAGACAGAAGAGGGAATCCTAAAGTTTCTAGCCAGCAACAAGAGACCCTGACTAGGCAAAGGAATCCTCAGGAAAACGAAAAAAGCAGGACGTGGCACACTTTCCGATTTCAACATATAGGACGAAGCACTAGGTACTGAGACGGCACAGTCTGGGCCCAAAAACAGACACACAGACCCATGCAACAGAATCGAGAACCCAGAGCCCAACTCAAACGTACATGGAAAGCCCATTTTCGACCAGGGAGCCAAGACGAGACAGCGGAGAAAGGAGAGTCTCTACAATAAATGGTGCTGGGAAGCCTGCACAGCCACATGGAACACAACGAGAGTACACCATGATGTTACACCTGGCACACACACCACCTGAAATGGATTAAAGCCCTGTATGTCAGACTTGCAACTGTGAACCTTGTAGAAGAAGACCTAGGCAGAGTGCTCTTTGCCATCTGAGCCGCCTATTTGGCAGAAGCATATCTGACTGGACAAGGGCAACAAAGGAAACAAGAAACAAACGGGAGCAGGTGAAATGCAGACGCTTCGGCCCAGTGAAGGAAACCATCGACTCAATGCAAAGACAGCACAACACCTGGGAAAGCATGTTTGCAAACCACACATCAGACAAGGGGTGAAAAGCCCACAGATACAATCAATTCACACGTCTTCACAAGAAAAAAAACAAGCCAATGAAAAACTGGTCAAAAGATGGAAACAGATATTTCTCCCAAGAAGATTGCAAGAGGGCCAACAGGTGCATGAAAACTTGCTCACCATCATTCAGTCTGAGGCCAATGCAAATCCAAACTGCAAGGACATGGCAGCTCACTGTGGTCAGAATGGCTATAAGGAACCAGAGAGGAAACAAGTGTCACAGAGGAGGTGGAGAGAAGGGAAGCCTCCTGCACTGCTGGTGGCAGTATAAACTGGTGCAGCCACTATGCCAAGCGGTGTGGAACATCCTCAGAAATTTAAGAATCCATGTCCCATATGATCCACCTATTCCTGTGCAGCATATTTATCCAAAGAACTCGGAAACACTACTGCATAAAGACATGCACCGCTGAGTTCATCACAGCCTTACTCCAGCTATCTAAGAGTTGGAAACCGACCTGGTGCTAGGCAGGGGACGAATAGAGAAGGAAGATGGGCTATACCCACAGAATGGCGTACCACTCAGCTGGAACAAAGTATGCAATCCAGCCATTTGTGACCACCCGAATGGCTGTGAGGGTTTTAGGGGAAGTGAAACAAGTCCCAGGAAGAAAGCCAAATACCATAGGTTGTCACTTACAAGGAGAAGAAAAAGCAAGCACTAATGATCAGGTGGCACTGGACATTGGATTCCGGGTTCCAAGAGGCAAAAAGAGGAAGTGAGGAAGGGTGAAAGAGATGATTAGGCACAACTGTGTGGTGAGGACCTGTGATTAGGCTTACGCTGGTGAAGATGATGGAAGCCACGCAGAAGTCTAAAGCAATGAGGATGTAAATCTGGAAGATGTAGGATGTTCTAATGCAGGGTTATGGCAATAAATTCACCTAAAATAAAAAATCCAAAAAGGGGTCCAGTTAGACAGCGTAAAGCTTTGGGGGCTGAAAGAGATTAGAGAAGGTGAACTTCCAAGGATGGAAAATCACCTCAAAATGCTTACAGATGCTACAGAAAGGCTGACCATTCCAAATAGGTGAAGAGGAATACTACAAAGAGAACATGATCAGTCCTAAACCCATGAACGAACGGAAAATGTTACCGTCCATGATGTTATTACTAATCACCTTCACGAATAATCCAAACAGGCCCACGTCTTCCCAAGTTCAGGCAAAAGGTTGGTCCAAAAGTACAATTCAGGGCCGGCCCTGTGGTGGAGCGGGTAAGTGCCCACATTCCGCTTGGGCGGCCCGGGCCTCACTGTTTCACATTACGAGTGCATATCACATTAGTAGTGTTAGGAAATATAGATTTCATGGTATGGTGCGGGCAGAGATCATAAATAAGCAGCAATTGTGAGGATACATTATCAATACGCACAAGAAAAGGAACCATAAGAATATTACAATCTATGGAAGTATCTGGTACACTTCCCAAAGGCAGAAGGAGGGAAAACTTGTGACCTGCCAAGGTGGAATAGGCAGAGTGCCACAAGATGACACCATCATTGTGCATCAGAACATTGCCTGGGCAACTTCAACTTGGGAGGGAGTCCAGGACTTTCTCTGGGTAAGGTCCACCCATTTTGCCATCTACCCAAGATATAAGAGATAAAACCCAGGATAATCTTACAGGAGTGAAACCAGTGTCTAGAGAGAATGTAGGAGCCCTTTCGAAGTTCAAGGAGAAAGATAGAAACTGACAACAATTGCAGAAAAAGGAAAACTATCCTACCTAGACAGGTTGAGGAGTCAGACTGGTCTGAGATGGCTGTGAAACTCTGTGTGCACGGAGGTTGTCAGGACAACTTCGAATTTTGAGGTCGCTTATGACATCATGGTGAACATGTCCCCCAGGGTGGCCGCATGGTTACAGTCTGAGGATTGGCCTAGGCTAGGCTATTAAAGGGACAGATACCCAGAAACAGGGTTGACAAACAGAAAGCAGGCACAGAAACTAAAAGAGATAAAACAGAGTCTGATGCAAGGGATAAGAAAGGAACCCTAGGCCACAAGTGAGAATAGAGGGACAAGCACTGAGAGGAGAACATTGTCATCTATTCAAGTCTATGGGGAGGTCATGCAGATTCAAGCTTGCAACTTCATTGGAAACAAGTGGCCGGAATTGGGGCTCATCACACCTACAGTGCCCTTGTGCCTTAAGCATAATGCAAAGTCAACAATGACGTCTTGAGGACATTGAAGAGAAGAATCGATGCCTCCTTTCCGAGGCCCATAGCATTCTTTGAAGGTCAGTCTCTTTTTCCGAAGCTCTGGTGTCACGTGGGCCCACTGGGCACATGGTAATGTGTCCCAAGAGATGTCTTGGAAGCCTTGAAGGAATGGAGCCCTGTCACGCTTGGGGTATGTCTCTTTGTTTGGAAGTGCTCTACAAGGGTGCTGAAAAGCACCCTCTTCCACAGGGCTTCATTCCTTCGTGAAGGCTGCCCTCCAAGGCTAGTATGCTCAGTTTGCCTCCATCGAAATTCTCTCCCCCTACCTCTTGCCGTAGAAGGATTAGTGATTATGTGTTTTGACACCATATGTAAGGAAGTTGCACGAAAATTAGAACTTTACAGTTGTGTTTCAAGAAAAATAAACAGGCCAGGGTAGAGGATGTAGGGCAAACAAATGGCACACCCTATAAAAATTAAGTAAGCCCATATCTGGACGGAATCTAGGGGAACGTTCAAGGATCAGGGGTCAAGATCGAAACTTCCCAAATCCGGAAAAGAGACAGAAAAATATCTTTCCTGGAGAGTGGAGTTCATCCGATTTGTCGAAGTTGTCTTGGAAACATTGTGTCCGTGAAGGGGGTTGCCAGGACCAACTAGAATTTGGAGTTTCTGATCTCAGGATGTCAAACCAACCCACATGACCACGTGTTCTCAGTGCTTAGTTTGACCCAGGCTAGGATAGCCAAGAGTCCTACAAGTGACCGGTGCAAATTCAAGGACAACAACCAAGAGTCACGAAAGCACTCACACCTCACCCTAGAGAACATACAGCGATTAAAGAAATACAAACTAATCACTTGGAATGAAGGAGAACGGACTGATAAGCATGTCTAAGGGAGATAGCTGAGAAAGACCATGACGAGTATACTACGGAAAAGAAAAAGAGGACCCAGAAAATGGAAGGTGAACAGAAATCACACCTGAATTATCCACAATGAAAGATGATGTCCGTCTTTAGACAGACTCTGCTGGAACGTTTGAAAGTCAGAGAAATTCACAAGCCAAAAAACGGCAGCGAAGGTCAAGCATGGGCTAACTGGGAAGGGTGAGTTATGAGACTGCTCCAAGCAGGCTCTGAAACCTGTATCCATGAAGCATGCTGGACCTCAGAGACACAATTATGACAAATCCTCTGACATCACAATGGACCCGAAAAACAACCTAGCCTCATCTACACAGTGCTAGAGTTGGGCTCACTAGTATATTTAACTCCCATTGCACTCAACTGCACGTTGCCACTGAACATGTAAGTGGCCGGCCGGTGGTGCAGTGGTGAGGTCCGCACCTTCTGGGTCTGTGGCCCAGTATGGGCTGGGTGGAATCCTCGGTTTGGGCCTCCTCACCACTGCTTCAGTTGTTCTGGTGCAGGCGTCCGGGGTAGAGTAGAGGCAGATGGGAAGGGACGTTGGACAGGGCCAGACTTCCACAGCAAATACAGGAGCATTGCCAGCAGATGTGAGCACAGCAATGCACTTGTGCCAAAAGAAAACCAATTCAAAGTTGCAAAGAATAGAAAAACTGAAGCTAAGAAAAAAAAAAAACAGGAGCTTGCCATTACGAAGAATAGGATCTCTGTGAATAACCTTAGCAAAACAGGTGAGTTCTATGTTAATTCAAAAACTAGCAAACCTTTGGGGAAAGAAATTCAAGAAGACACAAGAAAAAAAAAGATATCGAGGGATCTAGGAATGGAAGGATTAACACACTTGAAAGGTTCATACCGCAGTAAGGAATCTCTGGATTCCATGCAATCCCAGTCAAAGTTGCAGCAGTATTTGCCACAGAGAAGAAGAGAGAATCCTAAAGTTTCTAGCCAGCAACACGAGACCCTGACTAGGCAAAGGAATCCTCAGGAAAACGAACAAAGCAGCACGTGTCACAATTTCTGATTTTAACATAGAGGACCAAGCGCTAGGTACCGAAACGGCATAGTCTGGGCCCAAAAGCAGGCATGAAGACCCGTGCAAAACAATTGAGAGCCCAGAGCCCAACTCAAACTTACATGGACAGCCCATTTTGGACCAGGGAGCCAAGTGGAGACAGCGGAGAAAGGAGAGTCTCTACAATAAACGGTGCTGGGAAGCCTGCACAGCCACATGGAACACAACGAGAGTACACCATGATGTTACACCTGGCACACACACCACCTGAAATGGATTAAAGCCTTGAATGGGAGACTTGAAACCGTGAACCTTGTAGGAGAAGACCTAGGCAGAGTGCTCTTTGCCATCTGTCTGAGCCGCGTATTTGGAAGAAGCATGTCTGACTGGGCAAGGGCAACAAAGGAAACAAGAAACAAACGGGACCACATCAAATGCACACACTTCTGCCCAGTCAAGGAAACCATCAACCGAATACTAAGACACCACAACAATTGGGAGAGGATGTTTGCAAACCACACATCGGACAAGGGGTGAAAAGCCCAAAGATAAAATCAACTCAGTAGTCTCCACAAGAAAAAAAACAAGCCAATGAAAACCTGGTCAAAAGATGGAAGCAGAGATTTCTCCGAAGAAGATAGAAAGAGGGCCAGTAGGTGCATGAAAACTTGTTCACCATCATTAAGTCTCAGGAAAATGCAAATCCAAACTGCAAGGACATGGCAGCTCACTGTGGTCAGAATGGCTAGAAGGAAGCAGACAGGAAATAACAAGTGTCAGAGAGGAGGTGGAGAGAAGGGAAGCCTCCTGCACTGCTGGTGGGAGTGTAACCCGGTGCAGCCACGATGCCAAAGGTGTGGAACTGCCTCAGAAATTTAAGTATCCATGTCCCATATGACCCAGCTATTAATCTGCCACTTGTTTATCCAAAAAAGTCAGAAAGACTACCGCATAAAGACATGTGCATGGCTGTGTTCACCACAGTCTTACTCCTGATATCCAAGACTTGGAAAGCACCCTAGTGTCCAGCAAGGGATGATTGGAGAAGGAAGATGGGCTATAGCCACACAATGGCATACCACTCAGCCGGAACAAATGATGCAAGCCAGCCATTTGTGACCACCAGAATGGCTGTGAGGGTTTTAGGGGAAGTGTAACAAGCCCCAGGGAGAAATTCAAATACCATAGAATCTCACTTACAAGGAGAAGAAAAAGCAAGCACTAACCAACAGGTGGCACTGAACATTTGTATGCGGGCTCCCAGAGGCAAAGAGGGGCGGTGACGGAGGGTGAAAGAGAAGATTAGGCACAAGTGTGTGGTGAGGGCCTGTGATTAGTCTTACACTGGTGAAGATGATGTATGCTACACAGAAGTCTAAAGCAATGAGGATGTGAATCTGGAAGTTATAGTATGTTCTAATGCAGGGTCATGGCTATAAATTCACCTCAAATCAAAAATCCAAAAAGGGGTCCAGAATGATGTCATAAAGCTTTGGGGGCGGAAAGAGTTTACAGAAGGTGAACTTCCAAGGATGGAAAATCACCTCAAAATGCTTACAGATGCTACAGATGTGTAGATGAGACCAGGTAGTTTTTCGGGTCCACTGTGATGTCAGAGGATTTGTCATAATTGTGTCTCTGCTGTGCCGGCAAGGGTCATGGACACAGGGTTTCAGAGCCCGCTTGGAGCAGTCTCATAACTCGCCCTTTCCAGTTAGCCCAGGTTTGACCTTCGCTGCCATTTTGTGGCTTGTGAATTTCTCTGACATTCAAACGTTCAAGCAGACTCTGTTTAAAGACTGACGTCTTTCATTGTGGATTATTCAGGTATGAGTTCTGTTTGCCTTCCATTTTCTGGGACCTTTTTAATTTTCCATAGTATACTCGTAATGGTCTTTCTCAGCTATCTCTCTTAGATATTCTTATCGATCCGATCTCCTTCAGTCCAAGTGATTAATTTTGTATTTCTCTAATAACTGTATGTTCTCTAGGCCGAGCTGTGAGTGCTTTCGTGCCTCGTGGTTGTTGTCTATGAATTTGCACTGGTCACTTGTAGGACTCTTGGCTATCCTGGACCAGGTCAAACTAAGCACTGAGAACCCGTGGTCATCTGGGTTGGTTTGACATCCTGAGATCAGAAACTCCAAATTCTAGTTGGTCCTGGCAACCCCCTTCAGGGACACAATGTTTCCGAGGCAAATTAGACAAGTCGGATGAATTCCACTCTCCAGGAAAGATATTTTTGTGTCCCTTTACTGGATTTGGGAAGTTTCGAACTTGACCCCTGATCGTCTAACTTTACCCTAGATTCCGTGTAGATACGGGCTTACTTTAATTCTATATGCTGTGCCATTTGTTTGCCTTACATCCTCAGCCCTGGCCTGTTTATTTTTCTTGAAACAGAATTGTAATGTTCTAATTTTCAGCCAACTTCCTTACATATGGTGTCAAAACACATAATCAATGATCCGTCTCCGGCAAGAGGTGGGGGAGAGAATTGCATTGGAGGCAAACTGAGCACTCTAGACTGGGAGGGCAGCCTTCACAAGGGAACCAAGCCCTGTGGAAAAGGATGCTTTTCAGCACACTTGTAGAGCCCTTCTAAACAAGGAGACATACCCCAAGCATAACAGAGCTCCATTCCTTCAAGGCTTCAAAGACATCCCTTGGGACACATTAGCATGTACCCAGTGGGCCCCTGTGACGCCAGAGCTATGGAAAAAGAGACTGATCTTCAAAACGTGCTAGGGGCCTAGGAAAGGATGCATTGATTCTTCTATTCAATGTCCTCAAGACATCACTCTTGACTTTGGATTATGCTTAAGCCAGAAGGACAATGTAGGTCTGATAAGGCCCAAGTCCGGCCTCTTGCTTCCAATCAAGTTGCAAGCTTGAATCAGCATGGCCTCCCCATAGACTTGAATAGATGACAACGTTCTCCTCTCAGTGCTTGTCCCTGTATTCTCGCTTCTTGCCAAGGATTCCTTTCTTACCCCTTGAATCAGCGTCTGTTTTATCTTTTCCAGTTTCTGTGCCCGCTTTGCATCCTTTGTTCCAGTTGTGTGGTATGCCGTTGTGTGGCTATAGCATTTCTTCCATCTGCATTCTTCCCTTGCTGGGCACCAGGGCAGCTTCCAAGTGTTGGATAGCGGGAGTAAGGCTCCGGTGAATTCCGAGGTGCACAGGTCCCCATTCAGTACTGTTTCCGAGTTCTTTGGATAAACACGTCGCAGAGGAATAGCTGGATCATATCAGAAATGGTTTCTTAAATTTCTGAGACAGTTCCACATGGCTTGGCGTGGTGGCTGCACCAGTTTATGCTCCCACCAGCAGTGCAGGAGGCTTCCCTTCTCTCCACCTCCTCTCTGACACTTGTTGTTTCCTCTCTGTTTCCTTATAGCCATTCTGACCACAGTGAGCTGCCATGCAGTTTGGATTTGCATTGGCCTTAGACTGAATGATGGTGAACAAGTTTTCATGCACCTGTTGGCCCTCTTTTGATCTTCTTGGGAGCAATCTCTGTTTCCATCTTTTGCCCAGGTTTTCATTGGCTTCTTGTTTTTTTTCTTGTGGAGACGTGCGAGCTGATTTTATCTTTGGGCTTTTCACCCCTTGTCCGATGTGTGGTTTGCAAACATCCTCTCCCAGTTGTTGTAATGTCTTTGCATTGAGTCGATGGTTTCCTTGACTGGGCAGAAGTGTGTGCATTTGATGTGGTCCCATTTGTTTCTTGTTTCCTTTGTTGCCCTTGCCCAGTCAGACATGCTTCTTCCAAATACGCGGCTCAGACAGATGGCAAAGAGCACTCTGCCTAGGTCTTCTCCTACAAGGTTCACGGTTTCAAGTCTGCCATTCAAGGCTTTAATCCATTTCGAGGTGGTATGTGTGCCAGGTGTAACATCATGATCTTTTCTCGTTGTGTTCCATGTGACTAGGCAGGCTTCCCAGCACCGTTTATTGAAGAGATTCTCCTTTCTCCACTGTCTCCTCTTGGCTCCCTGGTCGAAAATGTGCTTTCCATATACGTTTGAGTTGGGCTCTTGGCTCTCGATTCTGTTGCATGGGTTTGTGTGCCTGTTTCTGGACCAACTGCCGTTTCGGTACGTAGCGCTTCGTCCTCTATGTTGAAATCAGAAAGTGTGACACGTGCTGCTTTGTTCATTTCCCTGAGGATTCCTTTGTCTATTCAGTATCTCTTGTTGCTGGGTAGAAAGTTTAGGATTCTCTCTTCTATCTCTGTTGCAAATACTGCTGCAACTTTGACTGGGATTGCATGGAATCCAGAGATTCCTTTCTCCGGTATGGACGTTTCAAGTGTTTTAATTCTTCCATTCCTAGATCCTGGAATATCCTTCTTTCTCCTTGTGTCTTCTTGAATTTCTTTCCCCAAATGTTTGCTAGTTTTCGATTGACATAGCTTACTAATGTTTTGCTAATGTTCTTCTTACAGATCTTATTCTTCTCACTGGAACGCTGTACTTTTTTTTTTTTTTACCTGCAGTTTTTCTATTCTGTGCCACTTTTAATTGGTTCTGTTTTGGCAGAAGTGCATCGCTGAGCTCACATCTGCTGGCAACGCTCCTGTATTTGCTGTGGAAGTCTGGCCCTGTCTAACGTCCCTTCCCATCTGCCTCTACACCACCTGGGATGCCAGCCCCAGAATGACTGCAGCCGTGGTGTGCAGACTGACCCCAAGGATACCACCCGGTCCAACCTTGGGCTACCGACCCAGAAGGTGCAGAACTCACTGCTGCACCACCGGCCAGCCTCTTTCATGTTCCATTGCCAACCTGCAGTTGAGGGCAATGGGACATCAATATGCTACTTGAGCCCAACTCTGGCACTGTGTAGTTCAGACCAGGTTGTTTTTCGGGTCCACTGTGATGTCAAAGGATTTGTCATAATTGTGTCTCTGCTGTCCCAGCAAGTTTCATGGACACAGGGTTTCAGAGCCCACTTGGAGCCGTCTCATAAGTCACCCCTCCCAGTTAGCTAGGTTTGACCTTCGCTGCCGTTTTTTGGCTTGTGAATTTCTGTGACTTTCAAACGTTCCAGCAGAGTCTGTCTAAAGACTCACATCTTTCATTGTGGATTATCCAGGTGTGATTTCCGTTCGTCGTCCTTTTTCTGGGACTTTTTTTCTTTTCTATAGTATAATCATAATGGCCTTTCTCAGCTATCTCCCTTAGACATGCTTATCAGTCCGTTCTCCTTCATTCCAAATGATTAATCTTGTATTTCTTTAATAACCGTATGTTATCTACACCAAGGTTTGAGTGCTTTCGTGACTCTTGGTTGTTGTCTTTGAATTTGCACGGGTCACTTGTAGGAATCTTTGCTATCCTAGCCTAGGTCAAACTAAGCACTGAGAACACATGGTCATCTGGGTTGGTTTGACATCCTAATCAGAAACTCCAAATTCTAGTTGGTCCTGGCAACCCCCTTCACGGACACAATGTTCCCGAGACAAATTAGACAAATCTGATGAATTCCTCTCTCCAGGAAAGATAGCTTTCTGTCTCTTTTCTGGATTTGGGAAGTTTCAAACTTGACCCCTGATCCTAGAACATTCCCCTAGATTTCCTCTAGATACAGGCCTACTTTATTTCTATAGGCTGTGCCATTTGTTTGCCTTACATCCTCAGCCCTGGCCTGTTTATTTTACTTGAAACAGGATTGTAATATTCTACTTTTCAGCCAACTCCCTTACATATGGTGTCAAAACACACACTCTATAATTCTTCCACGGCACGAAGTAGGGTGAGAGAATTTCATTGGTGCAAAACTGACCACTCTAGCCTGGGAGGGCAACCTTCACAAAGGAATGAAGCTCTCTGGAAAAGGGTGATTTTCAGCACACTTGTAGAGCACTTCCACTCAAAGAGACATACCCGAAGCGTGACAGGGCTCCATTCCTTCAAGGCTTCCAAGACATCTCTTGGGACACATTAGCATGTACACAGTGGGCCCCCATGTCACCTGAGCTATGGAAAGTGAGATTGATCTTCAAAGCATGCTAGGGGCCTAGGAAAGGAGGCATCGATTCTTCTCTTCAACGTCCTCAAGACGTCATTGTTGACTTTGCATTATGCTTAAGGCAGAAGCACACTGTAGTTCTGATGAGCCCCAAGTCCGGCCTCTTGTTTCCAATCAACTTGCAAGCTTGAGTCAGCATGGCCTCCCCATAGACTTGAATAGATGACAATGTTCTCCTCTTGGTGCTTGTCCCTCTATTCTCGCTTCTGGCCAAGGATTCCTCTCTTATCCCTTGATTCAGACTCTGTTTTATCTCTTCCAGTTTCTGAGCCCACTTTCTGTTTTTCAAAGCTGTTTCTGGGTATCTGTCCCTTTAATAGCCTAGCCTAGGCCAATCCTCAGACTGTAACCATGCGGCCATATTGGGGGACAGGGTCACCGTGATGTCATAAACAACCTCAAAATTCGAAGTTGTCCTGACAACCTCCATGCACACAGATCTTCAGAGCCATCTCAGACCAGTCTGACTCGTCACCCTTTCCAGGTAGGATAGTTGTCCTTTTTCTGGATTTCTTGTCAGTTTCTGACATTCTCCTCGAACTTCGAAAAGGCTGCTACATCCTCTCTAGACACTGTTTTCTTTCCTGTAAGATTATCCTGGATTATATCTCTTATATCTTGTGTAGGCGGCCAAGTGGGTGGACATTCCCCAGAGAAAGTCCTGGACTCCCTCCCCAGTTGAAGTTGCCCAGGCAATCCTCTGATGCACAATGATCGTGTCATCTCCTAGCACTCTGCCAATTCCACGTTGGCAGGTCACATGTTTTCCTTCCCACTTCCTTTGGGGAATTGTACCAGATGCCTTCATCGATTGTAATATTCTCAGCGTTCTTTTTCTGGTGCATATTATTAACGTATCCTCACAATTGCTACTTATTTATCATCCCTGTCCGCACCGTACTATGAAATCTATATTTCCTAACACTGCTAATGTGATCTACACCCGTGATGTGTAACAGTGAGACTCGGGCCACCCAAGCGGAACGTGGGCACCTGCCCTCTCCACCAATGACCGGCCCTTAATTGTACTTTTGGATCAACCTTTTGCCTGAGCTTGGGAACACGTGGGCCTGTTTGTATTATTGTTGGAGGTGATTAGTAGTAACATCATGGACGGTAACATTTTCCCTTGGTTCATGGGTTTAGCATGGATGATGGTTTCAGGGTAGTATTCATCTTCATCTATTTTGAAAGGTCTACCTTTCTGTAGCATCATTAAGCATTTTGGGGTGATTTTCCATCCTTGGAAGTTCACCTTCTCTAATCTCTTTCAACCCCCAAAGCTTTATGCCGTCATTCTGGACCCCTTTTTGGATTTTTAATTTTAGGTGAATTTATTGCCATACCCTGCAATAGAACATCCTATATCTTTCAGATTTGCATCCTCATGGATTTAACCATTTGTGTAGGTTACATCACCTTCACCTGCGTAAGCCGAATCACAGGCCCTCATCACACACTTGTGCCTCATCATCTCTTTCATCCTTCCCCACCCCTGCACTTTGCCTCTGGGATCGCCGAATCAAATGTCCCTTGCCACCTGTTGGTTAGCGCTTGCGTTTTCTTCTTCTTGTAAGTGAGATCCTATGGTATCTGACATTCTTCCTGGGGCTTCTTTCACTTCCCCTAAAACCCTCACAGCTATACAGGTGGTCACAAATGGCTGGATGGCATCCTTTGTTCCGGCTGAGTGGTATGCCATGGTGTGGTTATAGCCCATATTCCTTCTGCATTCATCCCTTGCTGCGCACCAGGGCAGCTACCAAGTCTTGGATAGCGAGATTAAGGCTGTGGTGAACTCAGCTGTGCACATGTCTTTATGCTGTAGTGTTTCCCAGTTCTTTGGATAAACGTGCTGCAGAGGAATAGCTGGATCGTATGGAACATGGATTCTTAAACTTCTGATGCAGCTACACATGTCTTGGCTTAGTGGATGCACCGGTTTACACTCCCACCAGCAGTACAGGAGGCTTCCCTTCTCTCCACCTCCCCTCTAACAGTTGTGGTTTCCTGTCTGCTTCCTTATAGCCATTCTGACCACAGTGAGATGCTATGTCCTTGCAGTTTGGATTTGCCATGGCCTGAGACTTAATGATGCTGAACAAGTTTTCATGCACTTGTTGGCCCTCTTTAGTTCCTCTTGGGAGAAATCTCTGTTTCCATCTTTTGCCCAGGCTTTCATTGGGTTCTTGTTTTTTTTCTTGTGGAGACGTGTGAGTTGATTGTATCTTTGGGCTTTTCATCCCGTGTCCGATTTGTGGTTTGCAAACATCCTCTCCCAGTTGTTGTGCTATCTTTGCATTCAGTCGATGGTTTCCTTGACTGGGCAGAAGCGTCCGCATTTGATGTGGTCCCGTTTGTTTCTTGTTTCCTTTGTTGCCCTTGCCCAGTCAGACATGCTTCTTCAAAATAGACAGCTCAGACAGACGGCAAAGAGAACTCTGCCTAGGTCTTCTCCTACAAGGTTCATAGTTTGAAGTCTGCCATTCAAGGCTATAATCCATTTTGAGGTGGTGTGTGTGCCACGTGTAAGATCATGGTGTACTCTCGTTGTGTTCCATGTGGCTGTGCAGGCTTCCCAGCGCCATTTATTGTAGAGACTCTCCTTTCTCCGCTGTCTCCTCCTGGCTCCCTGGCCGAAAATGGGCTGTCCATGTACGTTTGACTTGGGCTCTGGGCTCTCGATTCTGTTGCATGGGTCTTGTGCATGTTTTTGGGCCAAGATTGTGCCATTTCGGTAACTAGCGCTTCATCCTCTATGTTGAAATAAGAAAGTGTAACACGTCCTGTTTTGTTCGTTTTCCTGAGGATTCCTTTGCCTAGTCAGGGTCTCTTGTTGCTGCCTAGAAATTTAAGGATTCTCTCTTCGATCTCTGTGGCAAGTATGGCTGCAACTTTGACTGGGATTGCATGGAATCCAGAGATTCCTTTTTCCGGTATGGACGTTTCAAGTGTGTTAATTCTTCCATTCCTAGATACTGGAATATCCTTCTTTCTCCTTGTGTCTTCTTGAATTTCTTTACCGAAATGTTTGCTAGTTTTCGATTGACATAGCTAACACCTGTTTTGCTACGATTCTTCATAGAGATCTTATTCTTCTAACTGGCAAGCTGGTTTTTTCTTTTTCAGAGTCAGTTTTTCTATTCTCTGCAAGTTTTAATTGGTTTTATTTTGGCAGAAGTGCATTGCTGTGCTCACATCTTCTGGCAATGCTCCTGTATTTGCTGTGGAAGTCTGGCCCTGTCTAACGTCCCTTCCCATCTGCCTCTACACTACCTCGAACGCCTGCCCCCCAGTGACTGCAGCAGTGGTGAGCAGGCTCACGCCCAGGATTCCACCCGGCCCACCCCAGGCAACTGTCGCAGTAGGTGGGGGCCTCACTTCTGCACCTCTGGCCATCCGCTTTCCTGTTCCATTGGCCACCTGCAGTTGACTGCAATGGGACTTGTATATGCTACTTGAGCCCAACTCTGGCACTGTGTAGATGAGGCCAGTTTGTTTTTCGCGTACATTGTGATGTCAGAGGATTTGTCATAATTGTGTGTCTTCTGTCCCACCAAGCTTCATGGACACAGGGTTTCAGAGCCCGCTTATAGCAGTCTCATAACTCACCCTTCCCAGTTAGCCCAGGTTTGACCTTCGCTGCCATTTTTTGGCTAGTAAATTTCTCTGACTTTCAAACGTTCAAGCAGAGTCTGTCTAAAGAGTGACATCATTCATTGTGGATTATTCAGGTGTGATTTCTGTTCGCCTTCCATTTTATGGGAGCATTTTTTCTTTTCTATAGTATACTTGTCATGGTCATTCTCAGCTATCTCCCTTAGACATGCTTATCAGTCCATTCTCCTTCAGTCTAAGTGATTAGTTTTGTATTTCCTTAATCACTGTATGTTCTCTAGGCCGAGGTATGACTGCTTTCATGATTCTTGGTGGTTCCCTTTGAATTTTCACCAGTCACTAGTAGCAATCTTTGCTACCCTAGCATAGGTCAGACTAAGCACTGAGAACACATGTTCATCTGGGTTGGTTTGACATCCTAATCAGAAACTCCAAATTCGTGGGGGTCCTGGCAACACCCTTCACGGACACAATGTTTCCAAGACAAATTAGACAAATCTGATGAATTCATCTCTCAAAGAAAGATATTTTTCTGTCTTTTTCCGGATTTGGAAAGTTTCGAACTTGACACCTGATCCTTGAATGTTCTCCTAGATTTCCTCTAGATACGGGCTTACTTTATTTCTATAGGCTGTGCCATTTGTTTGCCTTACATCCTCAGCCATGGCCTGTTTATTTTTCTTGAAACAGAATTGTAATGTCCAAATTTTCAGCCAACTTCCTTACATATGGTGTCCAAACACATAATCAATAATCCTTCTACAGCAAGAAGTAGGGGGAGAGAATTTGATTGGAGCCACACTGAGCACACTAGGCTGGGAGGGCAGCCTTCACGAAGGAACGAAGCCCTCTGGAAAAGGGTGCTTCTCAACACACTTGTAGAGTCCTTCCAAACAACGAGACATAGCCCAAGCATGACAGGGGTCCATTCCTTCAATGCTTCCAAGACATCTCTTGGGACACATTAGCATGTACCCAGTGGTCCGCAGTGATGCCTGAGCTATGGAAAGTGAGACAGATCTTCAAAGAATGCTACAGGCCTGGGAAAGGAGGCATCGATTCTTCTCTTCAATGTCCTCAAGCCATTCAGTCATTGTGGGGCTGGCGTCCAAGGTAGTGCATAGGCAGAAGGGAAAGGACGTTAGACAGGGCGAGACATCTTGCCAGTGAGAAGAATTAGATCTCTACGAAGAACCTTAGCAAAACAGGTGAGAGCCATATCAATCGAAAACTAGCAAACATTTTGGGAAAGAAATTCAAGAAGACACAAGGAAAAAGAAGGATATTCCGGGATCTAGGAATGGAATAATTAACACACTTGCAAGGTCCATACCGCAGAAAGGAATCTCTGGATTCCATGCAATCCCAGTCAAAGTTGCAGCAATATTTCCCAAAGAGATAGAAGAGAGAATCCTAAAGTTTCTAGGCAGCACCAAGAGACCCTGAATAGGCAAAGGAATCCTCAGGAAAATGAACAAAGCAGGACGTGCTACACTTTCTGATTTCAACATAGAGGACGAAGCGCTAGGTACCAAAAGGGCACAGTTTGCACCCAAAAACAGGCACAGAGACCCATGCAACAGAATCGAGAACCCAGAGCCCAACTCAAACGTACGTGGACAGCCCCTTTCCAACGAGGGAGGCAATAGGAGACAGTGGAGAAAGGAGAGTCTCTACAATAAATGATGCTGGGAAGCCTGCACAGCCACATGGAACACAACGAGAGTACACCATGATGTTACACGTGGCACACACACCACCTCGAAATGGATTGAAGCCTTGAATGGCAGACTTGAAACCGTGAACCTTGTAGGAGAAGACCTAGGCAGAGTGCTCTTTGCCATCTGTCTGAGCCGCCTATTTGGAAGAAGCATATCTGACTGGGAAAGGGCAACAAAGGAAACAAGAAACAAACGGGACCACATCAAATGCGGACGCTTCTGCCCAGTCAAGGAAGCCATCGACTCAATGCCAAGACAGCACAACAACTGGGAGAGGATGTTTGCAAACCACATATCAGACAAGGGGTGAAAAGCCCAAAGATACAATCAACTCGCACAGCTCCACGAGAAAAACAACAAGAAGCCAATGAAAACCTGGGCAAAAGATGGAAACAGAGATTTCTCCCAAGAAGATTGAAAGAGGGCCAAAAGGTGCATGAAAACTTGTTCCCATCATTAAGTCTCAGGCCAATGCAAATGCAAACTGCAAGGACACAGCAGCTCACTGTGGTCAGAATGGCTATAAGGAAGCAGACAGGAAACAAGTGTCAGAGAGGAGGTGGAGAGAAGGGAAATCTCCTGCACTGCAAGTGGGAGTGGAAACCGGTGCAGCCACTACTCCAAGCGGTGTGGAACTGCCTCAGAAATTTAAGAATCCGTGTCTCATATGATCCAGCTGTTCCTCTGAGGCGTGTTTGTCCAAAGAGCTCAGAAACACTACCTTATAATGAGACGTGCACCACTGATTTCACAACAGCATTACTCCCGCTATCCAAGACTTGAAATCCGCCCTGGTGCCCAGCAAGGGAAGAGTGCATAAGGAAGATGGGCTATACCCACACAATGGCATACCACTCAGCTGGAACAAAGGTTGCATTCCAGCCATTTGTGACACCCAGAATGGCTGTGAGGGTTTTAGGGGAAGTGAAACAAGCCCCAGGGAGAACGTCAAATACCATAGGATCTCTCTTACAAGGAGAAGAAAAAGCAAGCACTAACCAACAGGTGGCACAGGACATTTTATTGGGAGTTCCCAGATGCAGAGCAGGGTGGTGGTGGAGGGTAAAAGAGATGATGAGGCACCAGTGTGCGGTGAGGGGTTGTGATTCAGCTTTAGCTGGTGGAGATGATGTAACCTACACAGAGTCTAAACCAATGAGGATGCAAATCTGAAAGATATAGGATATTCTAATGCAGGGTTATGGCAATAAATTCACCTCAAATCAAAAATCCAAAACGGGGTCCAGAATGCCGGCATAATGCTTTTGGGGCTGAAAGCATTTAGAGAAGGTGAATTTCCAAGGATGGAAAATCACCTCAAAATTCTTACTGTTTCTACAGAAAGGTAGACCATTCCAAATAGATGAAGAGGGATACTACCCACAGAACATGATGCGTGCTAAACCCATGAACCAAGGGAAAATGTTACCGTCCATGATGTTAATAGAAATCACCTTCATGAATAATCCCAACAAGCCCACGTCTTCCCAAGTTCAGACAAAAGGTTGGTCCAAAATAAGAATTCAGGGCCGGCTTTGTGGTGGAGTGAGTAAGTGCCCTCCTTCCACTTGGGCAGCCGGGGCCTCACTGTTTCACATTACGGGTGCAGATCACTTTAGCAGTGTTAGGAAATACAGATTTCATGGTACGGTGCAGACAGAGATCATAAATAAGTAGCAATTCTGACGATACGTTATCAATTCTCACCAGAAAATCTCCATGAGAATATTACAATCAATGAACGCATCTGGTACACTTCCCCAAAGTAAGAAGGAAGGAAGACATGTGACCTGCCAAGGTAGAATTGGCAGAGTGCTAGGAAATGATATGATCATTGCGCATGAGAGGATTGCCTGGGCAAGTTCAACTTGGGAGGGAGTCCAGGACTTTCTCTGGGGATGGTCCACCCACTTGGCCATGTACACAAGATATAAGAGATACAAGCAAGGATAATCTTATACTGGAAAGAAACCAGTGTCTAGGAAAGGAGGCATCATATTCTTCTCTTCAATGTCCTCAAGACATCATTCTTGACTTTGGATTATGCTTAAGGAAGAAGGACAACATAGTTCTGATAGGGCCCAAGTGTGGCATCTTGTTTCCAATCAAGTTTCAAGCTTGAATCAGCATGCTGTCCCCATAGACTTGAATAGATGACAATGTTCTCCTCTCAGTGCTTGTCCCTCTATTCTCACTTCTTGCCAAGGATTCCTTTCTTATCCCTTGAATCAGAGTCGGCTTGATCTCTTCTACTTTCTGTGCCAGCTTTCTGTTTGTCAAAGCTGTTTCTTGTTATCTCTCCCTTTAATAGCCTATCCTAGGCCAATCCTCAGACTGTAACCATGCGGCCCTCTTGGGGGACATGTTCACCATGATGTCATAAAGAACGTCCTAATTCTAAGTTGTCCTGACAACCTCCATGCACAGAGTTTCAGAGCTATCTCAGACCAGTCAGACTCCTAACCCTTTCCAGAAAGGATAGTTTTCCTTTTTCTGGATTTCTTGTTGGTTTCTAACTTTCTCCTCGAACTTTGATAGGCCTAGCACAATCTCCCTAGACACTGGTTTCTTTCCTGTAAGATTATCCTGGGTTGTATCTCTTATATCTTGTGTAGGCGGCCAAGTGGGTGGACATTCCCCAGAGAAAGTCCTGGACTGCCTCCCAAGTTGAAGTTGCCCAGGCAATCCTCTGATGCGCAATGATTATGTCATCTTCTAGCACTCTGCCAATTCCACCTTGACAGGTCACAAGTTTTCCTTCCTTCTTCCTTTGGGGAAGTGTACCAAATGCGTACATAGATTGTAATAGTCTCGTGGTTCTTTTTCTGTTGCGTATTGATAAGCTATCCTCACAATGGCTACTAATTTATGATCTCTGTCAACACCGTACCATGAAATCTATATTTCCTAACACTGTTAATGAGATCTGCACCCCGGACGTGAATCAGTGAGGCCCGTACCACCAAAGCAGAACGTGGGCACTTACCCAGTCTACCACAGGGCTGGCCCTGAATTGGACTTTTGGACCAACCTTTAGCCTGAGCTTGGGAAAACGTGCGCCTGTTTGGATTATTCGTGAAGGTGATTAGTAGTAACATCATGGACAATAACCTTTTCCTGTTGTTCATGGGTTTAGCATGGATCATGTTCTTTGGGGAATATTCCTCTTCATCTGTTTGGAATGGTTTACCTTTCTGTAGCATCAATAAGAATTTTAAGGTGATTTTCCATCCTTGGAAGGTCACCTTAGCGATTCTTTTTCAGCCCCCAAAGCTTTATGCCATCATTCTGGACCCCTTTTTGGATCTTTGATTTTTGCTGAATTTATTTCCATAAACCTGCATTAAAACATCTTATATCTTTCAGATAGCTTACATCATCGTCACCAGCATAAGCCTAATCACAGGCCCTCACCACACTCTTGTGCCTCACCATCTCTTTCCACCACCCCCCCACCGAACTGCTTTGCCTCTGGGAATCCCCAATTAAATGTGCCATGCCACCTGTTCATCATCTGGGTACGTTTGACATCCTGAGATCAGAAGCTCCAAATTCGAGGTGGACCTTGATACCCCCTTCATGGACACAGTGTCCTTCTGTCTTAAGTATAATCCAAAGTCAAGAATGTTCTCATGAGGACATTGAAGAGAAGAATCGATGCCTCCTTTCCTACACCTCTAGCATTCTTTGAAGATCAGTCTCACTTTCCAAAGCTCTGGCGTCATGGGTTCCCACTGGGTACATGTTAATGTGTCTCTTTGTTTGGAAGGGCTTTACAAGTTTGCTGAAATGCACCCTTTTATACAGGGCTTCATTTCTTAGTGAAGGCAGTATGTCCATGAAAGGGGTTGACAGGACCCCGCGAATTTGGAGTTTCTGATCTCAGGATCTCAAATCAACCCAGATAACCACGTGTTCTCAGTGCTTAGTTTGACCCAGGCTAGGATAGCAAGCAGTCCTACAAGTGACCGGTGCAAATTCAAAGACAACAACCAAGAGTCACGAAAGCTCTCACACCTTGGACTAGAGAAGATACGGTGATTAAAGAAATACAAAATTAATCATTATGAACTGAGGAGAACAGACTGATAAGCATATCTAAGGGAGATAGTTGAGAAAGACCATGACGGGTATAATATGGAAAAGAAAAAATTCCAGAAAATGGAAGGTGAACAAAAATCACACCTGAAAAATCCACAATGAGAGATGTCAGTCTTTACACAGACTCTGCTTGAACGTTTGAAAGTCAGAGAAATTCACAAGCCAAAAGACCGCAGCAAAGGTCAAACCTGCGCTAACTGGGAATGGTGAGTTATTAGACTGCTCCAAGCAGGCTCTGAAGCCCTGTTTCGATGAAGCCTGCCGGCACAGCAGAGACATAATTATGACAAATCCTCTGACATCACGGTGGACCTGAAAAACAACCTGCTCTCATCTACACAGTGCCAGAATGGGCTCAAGTAGCATATTCAAATCCCATTATACTCAACTGCAGGTGGCCAAAGGAACATGAAAGGGGCCTGGCAGTGGTGCAGCGGTTAGGTCCACACCTTCCAGGTCGGTGGTCTGGGGTGGGCTGTGTGGAATCCTGGGTGTGAGCCTCCTAACCATTGCTTCAGTCATCCTGGATCTGGCGTCCTAGGTAGTGTAGAGGCAGATGGGAAGGGAGGTTAGACAGGGCCAAATTTCCACAGCAAATACAGGAGCATTGCCAGCAGATGTGAGCTCAGTGATGCACTTCTGTCAAAACAAAACCGATTACAAGTTGCAAAGAATACAAAAACTGAAGCTCAAAAAAAAGAAAACAAACACGTTGGCAGGAAGAAGAAGATCTCTATGAAGAAGCTTACCAAAACAGGTGAAAGCCATGTCAATTCGAAAACAAGCAAATCTTTGGGGAAAGGAATTCCAGAAGACACAAGGAAAAAGAAGGATATTTCGGGATCTAGGAATGGAAGAATTAACAGGAAGATGGGCTATAGCCAGGCAATGGCACACCAGTCAGCCGGAACAAGGATGCAATCCAGCCATTTGTGACCACCAGAATGGCTGTGAGGGTTTTAGGGAAGTGAAACAAGCCCCAGGGAGAAAGGCAAATACCGTAGGATCTCACTTAAGAGGAGAAGAAAAAACAAGCGGTCAGGAACAGGTGGCACGGGACATTTGATTGGGGGTTCCCTGAGACAAAGCGGGGAGGTGTGAGACGGGGAAACAGATGATGAGGCACAAGTGTGTGGTGAGGGCCTGCTATTAGGCTTACGCAGGGGAAGATGATGTAAGCTACACGGAAGTCTACATCGATGAGGATGCAAATCGGAAAGATATAGGATGTTCTAATGCAGGGTTGCGGCAATAAATTCACCTAAAAGCAAAAAATCCTAAATGGGGTCCAGAATGACGGCATAAAGCTTTGGGGCTGAAAGAGATTAGAGAAGGTGAACTTCCAAGGCTGGAAAATCACCTCAAAATGCGTACTGATGCTACAGAAAGGTAGACCATTCGAAATAGGTGAAGAGGAATACTACCCACAGAACATGCTGCCTGCTAAACCCATGCACCAACGGAAAAGGTTACCGTCCATGATGTTACTACTAATCACCTTCACGAATAATCCAAACAGGCCCACGTGTTCCCAAGCTCAGGCAAAAGGTTGGTCCAAAAGTCCACTTCAGGGCCAGCCCTGTGGCGGAGCAGGTAAGTGCCCACGTTCCTCTTGGCCGGCCCAGGCCTCACTGTTTCACATCACGGGTGCAGATCACATTAGCAGTGTTAGGAAATATAGATTTCATGGTACAGTGCGGACAGGGATCATAAAATAAGTAGCAATGGTGAGGTCACCTTATCAATACACACCAGAAAAAGAACGTGAGGCTTTTACAATCCATGAACGCATCTGGTACACTTCCCCAAAGGAAGCAGGAAGGAAAACATGGGACCTGCCAAGGTGGAATTGGCAGAGTGCTAGGAGATGACACGATCATTGCGCATCAGAGGATTGCCCGGGCAACTTCAACTTGGGAGGGAGTCCAAGACTTTCTCTGGGGAACGTCCACCCACTTGGCCATCTACATAAAATATAAGAGGTAAAACCCAGGATAATCTTACAGGACAGAAACCAGTGTCTAGAGAGAATTTAGCAGGCCTTACAAAGTTCGAGGAGAAAGTCAGAAACCGACAAGAAATCGAGAAAAAGTAAAACTATCCTACCTGGAAAGGGTGAGGAGTCAGACTGGCCTGAGATGGCTCTGAAACTCTGTGTGCACGCAGGATGTCAGGACAACTTCGAATTTTGAGGTTGTTTATGACATCACGATGATCATGTCCGCCAAGATGGCCGCACGGTTACAGACTGAGGATTGACCTAGGCTAGGCTATTAAAGGGAGGGATACCCAGAAACAGCTTTGAAAAACAGAAAGCGGACACAGAAACTGGAGGACATAAAACAGACGCTGATTCAAGGGGTAAGAAAGGAATCCTTGGCAGGAAGCGGGAATAGAGGGACAAGCACCGAGAGGAGAATGTTGTCATCCATTCAAGTCTATGGGGAGGCCATGCTGATTCAAGCTTGCAACTTGATTGGAAGCAAGAGGCCGGACTTGGGCCTTATCAGACCTATGTGGTCCTTCTGCCTTAAGCATAAGCCAAAGTCAAGAGTAATGTCTTGAGGACGTTGAAGAGAAGAATCGATGCCTCCTTTCCTAGGCACCTGGCATTCTTTGCAGATCACTCTCACTTTCCATAGCTCTGGCGTCATGGGGGCCCACTGGCTTCATGCTAATATGTCCCAAGAGATGTCTTGGAAGCCTTGAAGGAATGGACCCCTGTCACGCTTGGGGTACGTCTCTTTGTTTGGAAGTGCTCTACAAGGGTGCTGAAAAGCACCCTTTTCCACACGGCTTCGCTCCTTCGTGAAGGCTGCCCTCCCAGGCTAGTGTGCTCAGTTTGCCCCCAATGAAATTCTCTCCTCCTACCTCTTGCCGTAGAAGGATTATTGATTCTGTGTTTTGACACCACATGTAAGGAAGTGGGCTGAAAATCAGAACATTACAATTCTGTTTCAAGAAACATAAACAGGTCAGGGCTGAGGATGTAAGGCAAACAAATGGCACAGCCTATAGAAATAAAGTAAGCCCGTATCTAGACGGAATCTAGGGGAACGTTCCAGGATCAGGGGTGAAGTTCGAAACTTCCCAAATCCGGAAAAGAGACAGGAATATATCTTTCCTGGAGAGAGGAATTCATCAGATTTGTCTAATTTGTCTTGGAAACATTGTGTCCGTGAAGGGGGATGCCAGGACCACCTCGAATTTGGAGTTTCTGACCTCAGGATGTCAAACCAACCTAGATGACCACGTGTTCTCAGTGCTTAGTTTGACCTGGGCTAGGACAGCAAAGACCCCTTCAAGTGACCAGTGCAAATTCAAAGACAACCACCAAGAGTCATGAAAGCACTCACACCTCGGCCTGGAGAACATACGGTGATTCAAGAAATGCAAAACTAATCACTTGGAATGAAGGGGAACGGACTGATAAGCATGTCTAAGGGGGATAGCTGAGAAATACCATGACGATTACACTATGGAAAAGAGAATAAGGTCCCAGAAAATGGAAGGTGAACAGAAATCACACCTGGATAATCCACAATGAAAGATGATGTCAGTCTTTAGACAGACTCTGCTGGAAGGTTTGAAAGGCAGAGAAATTCACAAGCCAAAATACAGCAGCGTAGGTCAAGCCTGGGCTAAGTGGGAAGGGTGAGTTATGAGGCTGCTCCAAGTGGGCCAGGAAACCGTGTGTCCATGAAGCTTGCCGGGACAGCAGAGACACGATTATGACAAATCCTCTGACATCGCAGTGGACCCGAAAAACAACCTGGCCTCATCTACACAGTGCCAGAGTTGGGCTCAAGTAGCATATTGAAGTCCCGTTGCCCTCAACTGCAGGTTGCCAATGGAACATGAAAGGGGCCGGCTGGTGGTGCAGAGGTGAGGTCCGCACCTTCTGGGTCGGTGGCCCGGGGTGGGCCGCGTGGACCCTCGGATGAGCCTGCTCACCACTGCTTCAGTCATTCTGGGGCAGGCGTCCGAGGTCGTGTAGAGGCAGATGGGAAGGGACGTTAGACAGGGCCAGACTTCCACAGCAAATACAGGAGCATTGCCAGCGGATGTGAGCTC
Organism: Equus asinus; assembly: GCF_041296235.1. Taxonomy (NCBI): domain Eukaryota; kingdom Metazoa; phylum Chordata; class Mammalia; order Perissodactyla; family Equidae; genus Equus; species Equus asinus. The sequence continues at coordinate 8,249,868 of NC_091790.1, read as the reverse complement.
AGCGATGCACTTCTGCCAAAAGAAAACCGATTCAAATTTGCAAAGAATAGAAAAACTGAAGCTCAAAAGACAAAAGGAAAAACTGCATGCCAGTGAGCAGGATGAGATCCCTAGGAAGAAACTTAGCAAAACAGGTGAAGGCCATGTCAATGGAAAACTAACAAACGTGTGGGGAAAGAAATTCAAGAAGACACAAGGAGAAAGAAGGAGATTCCAGGATCTAGGAATGGAAGCATCAACACACTGGAAACGTCCATACCAGAGAAAGGAATCTCTGGATTCCATGCAACCCCTGTCAGAGTTGCAGCAATGTTTCCCACAGAGACAGAAGAGGGAATCCTAAAGTTTCTAGCCAGCAACAAGAGACCCTGTCTAGGCAAAGGAATCCTCAAGAAAACGAAAAAATCAGGACGTGGCACACTTTCCGATTTCAACATATAGGACGAAGCACTAGGTACCAAGACGGCACAGTCTGGGCCCAAAAACAGGCACACAGACCAATGCAACAGAATCGAGAACCCAGAGCCCAACTCAAACGTACATGGACAGCCCATTTTCGACCAGGGAGCCAAGAGGAGACAGCGGAGAAAGGAGAGTCTCTACAATAAACAGTGCTGGAAAGCCTGCACAGCCACATGGAACACAACGAGAGTACACCATGATGTTACACCTGGCACATACACCACCTGAAATGGATCAAAGCCTTGAATGGCAGACTTGAAACCGTGAACCTTGTAGCAGAAGACCTAGGCAGAGTGCTCTTTGCCATCTGTCTGAGCCGCCTGTTTTCAAGCAGCAAGTCCTACTGGGCAAGGGCAACCAAGTCAACAAGAAACCAACGGGACCACGTCAAATGCGGATGCTACTTGCCCAGTGAAGGAAACCATCGACTGAATGCAAAGATAGCACAACAACTGGGAGAGGATGTTTACAAAGCACACATCGGACAAGGGGTGAAAAGCCCAAAGATGCAATCAACTCGCACGTCTCCACAAGAATAAAAACATCAAGCCAATGAAAACCTGGGAAAAAGATGGAAACAGAGATTTCTCCCAAGAAGATCGAAAGAGGGCCAATGGTGGCATGAAAACTTGTTCACCGTCCTTAAGTCTCAGGCCAATGCAAGTGCAAACTGCAAGGACACAGCAGCTCACTGTGGTCAGAATGGCTATAAGGAAGCAGACAGGAAGCAACAAGTGTCAGAGAGGAGGTTGAGAGAAGGGAAGCCTCCTCCACCATTGGTGGGAGTGCAAAACGGTGCAGCCACTACGCCAAGCGGTGTGGAACTGCCTCAGAAGTTTAAGAATCCGTGTCCCATATGATCCACCTATTCCTCTGCGGCGTGTTGATCCAAAGAACTCGGAAACACTCCTGCATAGTGTTCAGGCAGAACCTGTCTAAAGACTGACGTCTATCACTGTGGATTATTCACTTGTGATTTCTGTTGGCGTTCCACTTGACAGGACCTTATTTTCTTTTCCATACTCCAATCGTCATGGTCTTTCTGAGGTATCTCCCTTTGGTATGCTTATCAGTGCATTCTCCTTCATTCCAAGTTATGAATTTTGCATTTCTTTAATCACCTTAGGTTCTGTAGGCCGAAGTGTGAGTCCTTTCGTGATTGTTGGGTGTTGTCTTGGAATTTTTACAGGTCACTTGTAGGAATCTTTGCTATCCTGGTCGAGTTGACACTGCGCTCTGAGAACTCGTGGTCATCTTGGCTGGTTTGACATTCTGAGATCAGAAACTCCAGATTCGTGGTGGTCCTGGCAACCACCTTCACGGACATTATGTTTCTGAGACAAGTTCGCAAAGTCTGATGAACTCCTCTCTCCAGGTAACAGATTTTTCTGTCTCTTTTCTGGATTTGGGAAATTTCGAACTTAACCCCTGATCCTTGGGCGCTCCACCAGATTAGGTCTAGATACTGGCTTACTTTATTTCCACAGGGTTTTCTATTGGTTTGACTTACATCCTCAGCTCTGGCATGTGTAGTTTTCTTTAAATATAATGGTAGTGTTCTAATTTTCAGCCAACCCTCTTCCATAAGGTGTCAAAACACAGAGTCAGTACTCCTTCTACAGCAAGAGATAATGGGAGAGAATTTCATTGGAGTCCAACTGAGCACGCTAGCCTGTTGGGGCAGCCTTGACACAGGAACGAAGCCCTCTGGAAAAGGGTGCTTTTCAGCACACTTCCAGTGCCCTTCCAAACCAGCAGACATACTCAAAGAATGATCGGCGTGCATTTCTTCAAGTCTTCAAAGAGATGTCTTGGGACACATTAGCATGTACCCAGTGGGCCCCCATGACTCCAGAGCTGTGGAAAGGGAGACTTCTCTTCAAGCATGCTAGGGGCGTAGGATGGAGGCTTCGATTATTCTCTTCAATGTCCTCAAGAGATCATTCTTGACTTTGGATTATGAGTAAGGCAGAAGGCCAATGTAGGACTGATAAGCGCCAAGTCCGGCCTCTTGTTTCAAATCTAGTTTCAAGGTTGAATCAGCACGGCCTCCCCATCTACTCCAGTAGATGACAATGTTCTCCCCTCAGCGCTTGTCCCTCTATTAGCGCTTCTTCCCAGTGATTCCTTTCTTATCCCTTGAATCAGCGTCTCTTTGATCTCTTCTAGTTTCTGTGCCTGGTTCCTGTTGGGAAAAGCTGTTTCTGGGTATCTCTCACTTCACTATCACAGCCTAGGCAAATACTCGCCCGGGAAACATGCGGCCATCTTTGGTGACATGTTCAGCGTGATGTCATAAACACCCTCGGATTTTTCTAAGTTATCCTGACAACGTCCATGCACACAGTGTGTGAGAGCCATCTCATACCAGTCTGAAGACTCCATCTTTCCAGGTAGGATAGTTCTCCTTGTTCTGCATTTCTTATCAGTTTCTAAGATACTCCTCGAACATTGAAAGGTCTACTACCTTCCCTCCAGAGACCGGTTTCTTTCCTTTAAGATTATCCTGGGTTTTACCTCTTACCTTTTGTGGATATGGCCAAATGCGTGGATTTTCCACAGAGAAAGTCCTGGAGTCCCTCCCAAGTTCAATTTGCCCAGGCAATCCTCTGACTCGTGTGATCACCTGGCAGTCTGACAATTCCACCTTGTCAGGTCACATGTCTTCCTTCCTTCATCATTTGGGGACGTGTACCTGATACGTTCATAGATTGTAATATTCTCATGGTTCCTTTTCTGATGCGTATTGATAAGTTCTCCTCACAATTTCTACTTCTTTATGATCTCTGTGCCAACCAGACCATTAAATCTGGATTTCCCATGGCTATTAATCTGATCCCCACCCATGATGCTAGGCGGTGATGCCCGGGCCGCCCAAGAGGAATGTGGGCACTTACTTGCTACACCACAGTGCCAGACCTGAATTGGACTCTTGGAGCAATCTTTCGCTGAACTTTGGAAGAAGCTGGCCTTTTTCGATCATTCGTGAAGGTAATTAGTAGTGACCTCATAGAGGGTAACATTTTCCCTTGGTTCATGAGTTTAGCACGGAACACATTCTCTTTGTAGTATTCATCTTAATCTATTTGCAATGGTCGACCATTCTGTAGCATCATTAAGCATTTTGAGGAGCTTCACAATCCTTAGAAGTTCATCTCTCTAATCTCTTTCAGCATCAAAAGCTTTATGCCGCAAATATGCACGCCTTTTAGGATTTTTTCTTTCCCTCTGGGAACCACCAATCCAAAGGGAAGGCTGGTATCCAAAGCTAGAATGCTCAGTTTGGCAACAATGAAATTCTCTCCCCCATCCCTCGCCATAGAAGAGTATTGCTTATGTGCTTTGACACCATATGTGAGGAAGTTGACTGAAAATTAGAACATTACACTTATATTTAACGAAAAATAAACATGACAGAGATGACGATTTAAGTCGAACAACTAACGAATCCTACAGAAATAAAGTAAACCAGCATCCAGAAGTAGTCTACTGAAATGATCAAGGATCCACGTTCCACTTTGAGCGTCCCCAAATTCACAAAAGAGACATAAAAATATCTTACCTGTAGGGATGAATTCATCAGATTTGTCTAATTTGTCTCGGAAACATTATGTCCATATGGTGGTTGCCAGGACAACCTAGAATTTGGAGATTCTGATCTCAGAATGTCAAACCAACCAAGATGACCTCGTGTTCTCAGTGCTCCATTGGACCTAGGCTGGATAGCAAAGATTCCTTTAAGTGAACGATTGAAATTCAAAGACAATACCCAAAAATCACGAAAGCACTCACATCGGCCTAGAGAACATATGGTGATTAAAGAAATACAAAATTAATAACGTGAATGAACAAGAAGGGACTGATAAGCATATCTATGGGAGACAGCTGAGAAAGACCATGACAATTGATGTGGATTAAGGTCACCCCAGCTCGAAAAGCCCAAGGTTATGTGTTATACAAGCAGAACTATATGACCTGGTGAATTTCTTTTGGTATGAATTAGAGGTGCCCCAGTGAGAGAAGCCCAGGTCATGCTCACCTACATGCCTATCTATGGGGCCAGTTTTGTATCTAGTGTTATATGACCACACAATAGCAAGAACCCATCTGCACTGAAATCATTTAATGACGTTTACATCATATTTTCTTTTTCCATTAAAAATAAGTCATGTACCCATGACTCATAAAATTAGCCCTTACCCTCAACTCTGGGCAGCAGCAGCAGCTCTTCGCTGCCCATGGGTTCTGTCCCCATGCATGCAGCTCTACACTGCCCATATATCCTGTCCCCATGCAGCAACTCTTTACTGCCCATGGGTCCTGTCCCCATGTTATCCTGTAACGTTCTCTAAATAAAAGAGCACCACTACCAGACGTTGAGAGTCCAAGAAATCTTTCAACTCTTCAGCTCGCTGAGCCTGCATCATATCTTGTGTCCTGTATGGGGAACTTGCTTCGTCAGTTTTTGAGCTCGACTTCTGGTAAGTGCCCCTTTCTTCCTGGTGCCTCTCTCTTTTTCGAGGATGGATCTAAACTCACTTCTCCATCAGGAGCTTTCTTGGTTAGCTCTATGAATCGATGTTTGTTGCCCATGGCTACTCTATGGGGCAAATCATGGCATTCAGCTTGAAGAGAATCAGTAGCTTAAGCCTCAGGGTGATGTAGCATGAATTGATCCATTCCTTCCTGAGTCTATCTCTAATATATAAATATTACCTGGGCATGCATAGGCCACTTAAGTCATTAGGATGGTTGGCAATCTGCAAGACTCCGGTGGAAGGTTTCTTCTCCTAAGGCTGGATTGGGATACCTCCCATGGCACCTGACCAGGCTCTGAACTGGGCAAATGTCCCAATCAGGAATCGAGTTCAGGGAAACTACCAAAGTCTAACCTTTGCTTGAGTATGGGAAACCCGTCTTCAGAGAATGACTCCAACATGCAATTGGGTAGAATGTCCCTCAGAGAGGCGGAAAATTCCTCACACTTTTTCTCCATTATGTTCTCTCTTAAACTTCTCCTTTTGTCTCAGGGACCATTCACCAGGCACCTATTACTGCCAGGCAGAATAGGAAAGATGTTCACCAGGCACCTGTTACTGCAAGGCATCCGAGGGAAGGTATACAAGGGATGCAATGCTGGCAGACACCCCCGCCAGCCCTTGCTATAGGAACCCCACAGTAGGAACAACAGGTGGGATGCTGCCGTAGGTTCAGGGGGCATTTTCAAGGTAATGGACGTGTCTCTTTCATCTTTGTTAGAGATACAATGGCCATTTTCGTCTCCTTTTGAGCTTTGCAACCGGGAAACAAAGAAATCTTTCAAAAGTCAAGTCCTCCAACACTGGGAGCCCCAACTTTGGCTTTCTGGGCCTGATCACCCTGGCGACCCCAAGTAGGGTACCCTCTGTTGGCGGTTGACTCATTGAGTATTTTAGTCACCTACTGAGTTGGCTATGAGGGTAGGAAATCTGTGATTTTTTTCTGTGAACAGTCGTGCTATGGTAGTGTGCCACAGCACGGGAACTGTTGTGTGACTCTTATCTTGACAACCCTCTGAGCGGCCATGAGGGTGAGGTCTGGTGTCTTCTATTCCTTTCTTTGTTTTGGTCATCATCTCCTCTGTTGTCACCAAGTCGAGGTTAAGATCAGGCTGGAGCTGATCAGAACCTGCACCTTCTGTGAAATCGAAAAATTTGAAAACATTTTTCAAGGGACTAAACTCTCAACCCGGGTACTTGGAGCCCTGGCCCCCAGTCAGTTGCAGACCTTTGTAGGCACTCCACCCTTCTCCACTCCACTGTCAGTCGCACACTGGCTTTACTGCCATGGGGAATGCCATAAGCATCCCCAGAGACTCACCACTCATGGTCATTCCAACTAATTAGAAACACATTCAATTGTCTGGATTATGGCACAGAAACTGCAGCTGGGAGAAAGTTTGTGGGGTTTCTCTGTGCCTTTATGGTGCAGTTGGACAGGTAGATCAACCTAGAACGTCCTTCAAGTTACAGTCCAGTTTCTGAGAAATCAAGAGCAACCGTCCTTAGAAAGTCCTTGCAAGACTGGAAAGACAGTTCTAGAGGCAGCTCAGTTTCGACCTAGTTCCTTTATCATGAAAAGGATTATCATCCCCCCTCTCCAGGAACTACTATCTAGCCAATCACTCAGTCTTAAGACTCAAAAAAAAAAAAAAAAGAAAGGAGGGGAAAGGATAAATGGCCATAAGTGTGTCATTGCAAAAAGTATAGCATCTAGAGAGTCTTCTCCATAAGCATTAGTAAAAAGGCTCAAAACAAAGTTTAGATTCATAACTGGTGAGCTTTATATTATTGTACCTGAGTCACGGCAGTAGCTTTTAAAACAATAGTTGTACAGTCTCTGTGTATGTGTGTCTATGTGTACGTTATACATGTGATATTTTTACCCCTGGATGGTATGGCCAAAATTAAGATATGTTTAGTTGGCTGAAAGTAAGTGCTTTCATAAATTCTAAATGCAGTAGAAATTAACTCAGTGCCTTTCAAAGTTAACATCATGTGAATTAACCTTTGGTAAATGAAAGTTTCTTTAAGTTTGTTGGTTTGATCGCAAATAGTCTTGTTGTCAGAGTTGTCAGTATTTGCATAGGATGCAGGCATTCAGACTCGGTTTACTAGTCATATAAGTTCACGTTGTCTGTTAAATTTGTCAGTGAAATAATATATTTAAATGATGACCAGTTTTGTCTAATGCCTCATGAGGTTTCCGTAGGTAATCTGAACATAATTGTTGGAAACAAACGGTTTAAATACATAAAACTCATAAAAGTGAATACAGTAACATTTATGGTCTCTATACTTGGGGGAAAAAAACAGCTTTAAAGTCTTTTGGTAACAATCTTGAATTTTGCCAAGTAAAGTTAAATAATAAATATCTGAATATCTGGATCATTTTTGGATAGGATGAAACACTGAATCATTATTAATAAACATATCTAAGTTATCAACTTTTGGCTTCTTATGGAAGAGTCTAAAAGCGTGTGGGTGTATTAAAAAGCATGCCTTGTGTTTAGTTGTAAAGCGGCGTGTTTCTAAACTTAGGAAGTGTTTAGAATGTTGATATAAAAGACAATCCATAATTGTTTACCTTTTTAGAGTTTACTAGGTCTGTTAAGGGTTAAAGTTCTAATTACCTTATGGAATTAAACCTACTGGAAACTACTAAGGAAAAGAGCTTTGTATTCAAGGAGGTTAAAATGGATGTTTACAGTAAAAAAGGTATAAAGAAAGGAAATATTTTTGTTTGATGGGTTAAGAAAGATAAATTTGTCATGATGTACTAGAAAGGAAAAAACAAAGACTTTGGGTCAAAGTCTGAAAACAAAAAAGAAAGTTGTAGAAGGTTTGTGAAGGAGAAATTCTGAAAGGAGTTTTATGCCTGGTCAAGTAGACTAAAGTAAGTTCAATTAAGTGCATGAGTTTGAAAGTTCAAAATAAGTAGGTGCAGAAATTCAAGTTTGGTTTTCTCTAAAAGGATACTTTTTCTTGAACTTTTGATCTGCTCTTGGTAAAGAGGTCTTAAAAGCTGTTCCTTTGAGTAAGCCTACGTAAGAGACAAATCTGTTTTGTGAAAATAATGACTGAGGTCACTCTTAAGATTTTTGACTCTGTTATAACTTTGAATAGATACCCGAGCATTGCTTCACAGCGAGTGTTGCTTTCTATTTGAACAAGCATTGGAAAAGCTTTTGATATGTTTTGACAAGTTTCTCCCTCAAAAATATTCAAATGCTGAATGAAGGCTTTCTTTTGACCTGGTAGGCAGAAGAAAAATTACCCTGAGGATTTTTAGAGGGCCCCTGAGACTTCGCGAAGACATTTGCTCTCTCATCCTATAAGAAGGAAGATATTAAACTAATTAGGCTTACTTGGTCTATTAAATTACATGGGAAACATTGTGAAATAAGTGATGTTAGACTTCCTTAGGTGGTATAAGATGGGTAAATGTTATTAATATAGGTGTCTTAAAATTATATAACATTCCTAAGAGTCTGATCTTTCCTGGTTAACAGTCATAAGTCCAATTATTATCAGCAAGTGTTATATGTCACTGAAGTAGCCAAGTTTCTTGGTCAATTGCCCTTTTGAGTCCTTTGTCCATTTCCAGGTACTTGTTGTTTTACTCTGATGCTTTTTTCTCTTGCAAAAATATGCTTCATCTTCCCAGAAATTCCAGGAAAGGGTTCTGACACAAAGTTTCTAAATGACAGGTTTCTGATAAACTTTCAGATTGTAAAACTGAACGGAGTAAGAAATTACAGAATTCTAACAGAAACTAAGCTCATCGATCTGCTAACAGAAAACTCAGCTCAAGAATTCATTATACAGGAATGTGTGAACTGATGAGGATGGTTGCCAGATAAGCAAGATTCCGTAGTGACAGGGCAAGATTGCCAGAATTTCTGTAAACAAGGTACCAGGCCCATGTTTCCAAGTGGCTGTATTCCAGAAAGTCCAAGCTTTTTCCTGAAATGCTGTCTTGTCATATCTGAGCCTGTATGTTTCAAATATGACATTCCAGTCAAAGCCTTGGTAATATAACCAATGTGTCCTGTTATAAGGAGAACAGATTCTTCTGGAACTTATGCAAATATTGCCACGAAATGACCATAGTCAGTAACAAAGGGTTTCCAAATTCCTTAGGGATAAGGTAGGGAGAAAAAGATAAATGTTTCAGTTTCGCTCATGATGGTATAATTTCACCAAATGGCTGTAAGTCATAGTTAGCATAAGAGAAAAGAGAAAAAGCTTTCCTTCATTACGAGAAAACAAAACGACACATCAAAACTCAACAATATTTCAAATAGAAGTCCTAAAAAATTACAATCATCCTTATCAGTTCACACAGCCCTGCATAATCAGTTCTGGTGCTGAATGTTCTGTTAGTAGATTGATGAACTTAGTTTCTGTTAGAATTCTGTAATTTCTTACTCCGTTCAGTTTTACAATCTGAAAGTTTATCAGAAGCCTGTCGTTTAGAACCTTTTTGTCAGAACCCTTTCCAGGAATTTCTCGGAAGATGAAACATATTTGCAAAAGGAAAAAGAATCAGAGTAAAACAACAACTACCTGGAAATGGACAAAGGACTCAAAAGGGCAATTGACAAAGAAACTTGGCTACTTCTGTGACATATTAAACTTCCAGATAATAAGTGGACTTATGACTGATAACGAGGACAGATCAGAATTTTAGAAATGCTATATAATTTTAAGACATCTATATTTATAACATTTACCCATCTAATAACATCTAAGAAAGTCTATCATTACTTATTTTACAATGATTCCCGTGCAATGTAATAGACCAAATAAGTCTAATTAGTTTAGTATTTTCCTCCTTATAGGAAGAGAGAGCAAATGTCTTTGAGAAGTCTCAAGGGCCCTCTGAAAATCCTCAGATTAATTTTTCTTCTTTCTACCAGGTCAAAAGATAGCCTTCATTTAGGATTTGAATATCTTTGAGGGAGAATCTTGTCAAAACATATCAAAAGCTTTTCAAATGCTTGTTCAAATGTGAAACATCACTCACTGTGAAATGTGCTCAGGTATCTATTCAAAGTGATAACAGAAAGAGTCAATAATCTTAAGGGTGACCTAAGTCATTATTCACAAAACAGGTTTGTCTCTTAGGTAGACTTACTCAAAGGAATAGCTTTCATAACCTCTTTATCAAGAGCAGATCAAAAGTTCAAGAAAATGTATCCTTTTAGAGAAAACCAAATTTGAATTTCTGCACCTACTTATTATTAACATTCAAACTCATTCACTTAATTGAACTTACTTTGTTCTTCTTGACCAGGCATAAAACTCCTTTCAGATTTTCTTCTTCACAAACCTTCTAAAACTTTCTTTTATGTTTTCACAATTTCTCCCAAATTCTTTGTTTTTTCCTTTCTAGTACATCAGGACGAATTTATCTTCCTTAACCAATCAAACAAAAATATTTCCATTATTTATACCTTTTTTACTGAAAACGTACATTTTAACTTCCTTGAATACAGAGCTCTTTTTCTTAGTAATTTCCTCTGGCTTTAATTACGTAGGTTAATTAGAACTTTTAACCCTTAACAGACCTACTAAACACTAAAAAGGAAAACAATTATGAATTGTCTTTTATATCAGCATTCTGAACACTTCATAAATTTAGAAACACGCCACTTTACAATAAAACACAAGGCATGGTTTTTAATACACCCACACGCTTTAAGCCTCTTCAAGAAGAAGCCAAAAGTAGATAACTTAGATGTGTTTATTAATAATGTTTCAGTGTTTCGTCCTATCCAGAAATGACCCAGCTATTCAGATTTTTATCATTTAACTTAACTTGGCAAAACTCAAGATGGTTACCAAAAAGCATTTCGAAGCTGTTTTTCTTTCCCAAACTATACAGACCATAAAAGTTTTTGTACTCACTTTAATGAGTATTATCTATTTAAACCATTTGTTTCCATCAATTATGTTCAGATTACCTACTGAAACCTCATGAGGCCTTAGACAAAACTGGTCATCATTTAAAGCTATTCCTTTGCTGACAAATTTTGCAGACAACGTGAACTTATATGACTAGTAAACCCAGGCTGAAGGCCTGCATCCCTATGCAAATACCGACATACCTCACAACAAGACTATTTTGAATCAGACCAACAAACTTAACCAGTCTTTCATTTACCAAAGGTTAATTCACATGACATTAACTTTGAAAGGCACTGAGTTAATTTCTACTGCATTTAGCATTTATGTAAACACTTACTATAAGCCAACTAAACAGAGATCTTAATTTTGGTCATACCACCCAAGGCTGAAAATATCACATGTATAACCTACACATAGACACGCATACACAGAGACTGTACAACTACTGTTTTAAAAGCTACTGCCGTGAATCAGGTACAATAATATAAAGCTCACCAGTTATGAAGGTAAAGTTTGTTTTGAGCCTTTTTACATATACTTATGGAGAAGACCCTCGAGATGCTAGACTCTTTCAATGGCACATTTATGGCCATTTCTCCTTTCCCCTCCTTTCTTTTTTTCAGTCTTAAGAGTGAGTGATGGGCTAGATAGTAGTTCCTGGAGAGGGGGGATGCTAATCCTTTTCATGATAAAGGAACTAGGTGGAATCTGAACTGCCTCTAGGGCTGTCTTTCCAGTCTTGCAAGGATTTTCTAAGGACAGTTGCTCTTGATTTCTCAGAAACTGGACTGTAAGTTGAAGGACATTCTAGGTTGATCTACCTGTCCGACTGCACCATAAAGGCACAGAGAAACCTCGCAAATTTTCTCCCAGCTGGAGTCTCTGGGGCATAACCCATACAATTGAAAGTGTTTCTAATTAGTTCGAATGACCCTGAGTGGTGACTCTCTGGGGATGCTTATGCCATTCCCCATGGCAGTAAAGCCAGTGTGCGACGGGCAGTGGACTGGAGAAGGGTGCAGTGGCTACAAACACCTGGAACTGGCTGGAGGCCGGGGCTCCCAGTACCCGGGTTGAGAGTTAAGGTCCTTGCAAAATATTTTCAAGTTATTCGATTTTACAGAAGGTCCATGTTCTGGTCAGGTCCAGCCAGAACTTAAACTCGACTTGGTGACAACAGATGACATGATGAGTAAAACAGAGAAAGGAAAAGAAGACACCAGACCTCACCCTCATGGTTGCTCTCAGAGGGTTCTCAAGATAAGAGTCACACAACAGTTCCTGTGCTGTGGCATACTACCGTAGCCCGACAGTTCTCAGAATAAATCACAGGTCTCCTACCCTCATAGCCAACTCAGTAGGTGACTAAAATACTCAATGAGTCAACCGCCAAGAGAGGGCACCCTACTTAGGGTCGCTGGGGTGATCAGGCCCAGAAAGCCAAAGTTGGGGCTCCAGTGGTGGAGGCCTTGATACTTGAAAGATTCCTTTGTTTCCCCAGTTGCAAAGTTCAAAAGGAGATGAAAATGGCCATTGTAACTCTAACAAAGATGAAAGAGACATGTCCATTACCTTGAAGATCACCCCTGACCCTATGGCAGCATCCTACATGTGGTTCCTACTGTGGGGTTCCTATAGCATGGGGTGATCGGCGTGGCCCCCAGCATTGCATCCCTTGTGTACCTTCAGTGGTATGCCTGGCAGTAACAGGTGCCTGGTGAACATCTTTCCTATTCTGCCTGGCAGTAATAGGTGCCTGTTGAATGGTCCCCAAGAGAAAAGGAGAAGTTTAAGTGAGAACAGGATGGAGAAAAATAGTGTAGAATTTTCCACCGACCTGGCGGACATTCTACCCAATTGCGTGTTGGAGCCATTCTCTGAAGAAGGGTTTCCCATATGCAACCAAAGGTTAGACTGTGGTACTTTCCTTGAACTGTAGTCCCGATTGAGACATTCACACAGTTCAGAGCATGGTGAGGTGCCATGGGAGGTATCCCAATCCAGCCTTAGGAAAAGAAACCTTCCAGGGGAGTCTTGCAGATTGCCGGCCATCCTAAGGACTTAAGTGGCTGACCCGTGCCCACCTAAAATTTGTATATTAGAGATAGAGTCAGGAAGGAATGGAGAAATTCACTCTACATCACCCTTAGGCTTAAGGTACTGATTCTCTTCAAGCTGAATGCCATGATTTGCCCTATAGAGTAGCCATGGGCAGCAAACGTGGATTCAAGCAGCTATCCAAGAAAGTTCCTGATGGAGAAGTGAATTTAGATCCATCCTTGAAAAAGAGAGATGCACAACGAAGAAAAGGGCACTTACCAGAAGTCGAGCTCACAAACCTATGAAGCAAGTTTTTGATATGGGCCACAAGATATGATATGGGCTTGGTGAGCTGAAGAGTCAAAAGAAAGATTTCTTGGACTCTCAAATTCTGGAAGTGGTGCTCTTTTACTTATAGAATGTTACAGGACAACATGGCGACTGGAGCCATGGGCAGTAAACAGTTGCTGCATGGGGACAGGACATATGGGCAGTGAAGAGCTGCTGCTGCTGCTGCATGGGGAAAGGTTCCATGGGCAGTCAGAGGTCCTGCTGCTGCCCTGAGTTGAAGGTAAGGGCTAATTTTATAATGCATTGGTACGTGACATTTTTACTGGAAAAAGAAAAGATGATGTTAAAAGTCATTAAATGATTTCAGTTCAGATGGGGTCTGGTTATTGTGTGGTCATATAGCATTAAATACCAATCTGGCCATATAGATAGGCATGTAGGTGAGCATGAAATGGGCTTCTATCACTGGGACACCTCTAATTCATACCAAAAAAAACACAAAAATCTCACCGGGTCATGTAGTTTGGTATGTAGGCCAGGTAACCTTGGGCTTTTCGAGCTGAGGCAGCCTTAATCCACATCATTCATCATGGTCTTTCACAGCTATCTCCCATAGATATTCTTATAAGTCTTTTCTCCTCCATTCCAAGTTATGAATTTTGTATTTCTTTATTCACCATATGTTCTCTAGGGGTCCAGATTTACGGCCTAAAACTTTGGAGGCTGAAAGAGATTAGAGAAGATGAACTTTCAAGGATTGGTAAACACCTCAAAATGCTTAATGATGCTACAGAAAGGAAGACCATTGCAAAGAGTTGAAGAAGATCATTACCAAGAGAACACGTTCCGTGCTAAACTCAGGAGCCAAAGGAAAAGGTTACAGTCCACAATGTTACTACTAATTACCATTACAAATAACCAAAGCAGGCCAACATCATCCCTAGTTCAGGCAAAAGTTTGATCCAAAAGTCGATTTCAGTGCCGGCCCTGCGGTGTACTGGGTATGTGCCCACGTTCCGCCTGGGCGGCCAGGGCTTCATTGGTTAGCACCATGGGTGCGGATCAGATTAGTAGCATTAGCAAATATAGATTTCACGGTATGGTGCGGACAGACATCCTAAAGAAATCGAAATTTTGAGGAGACGTTATGAATACACATCAGAAAAAGAACCATGGGAATATTACAGTCTATGAACGCATCAGGAACACTTCCCCAAATAATGAAGGAAGGAAAACATGTGACCTCCCAAAGTGGAATTGTCAGACTGCTAGGAGATGACACGATCATGCGCATTAGAGGATGGCCTGGGAAAAGTCATCTTGGGAGAGCCTCCAGGACTTTCTCTTGGGAAAGTCCACCCATTTGGCCTCATCCACAAAAGATAAGAGAGAAAACCCAGATTAATCCGAAAGGAAAGAAACCAGTGTCTAGAGGGAAGGTAGCAGACCTTTTCAAGTTCGAGGAAAAAGTTAGAAACCGACAAGAAATACATAAGGGCGAAAACTATCCTACCTGGAAAGGTGGAGTAATCAGAGTGGGATGAGATGGTTCTGAAGAACTGTGTGCATGGAGGTCTTCAGGACAACTTTGAATTCTGAGGGTGTTTATGACGTCACGGTGAATATGTCACCCAAGATGGCCACAGGTTTCCAGCCCGAGGATTGGCATAGGCTAGGATATTCTAGTGAGGGATACTCAGAAACAGCTTTTGCCCACAGAAACAGGGCACAGTAACTTGAAGAGATCAAAGATACGCTAATTCAAGGGATAAGACAGGAATCATTGGGAAGAAGCCATAAGAGAGGGACAAGCACTGAGATGAGAACATTGCCATCTCCTCACGTCGAAGAGGAGGCCATTCTGATTCAAACTTGAAACTTGATTTGAAACAAGAGGCTGGAACTATGAGACCTATGTTGTCCTTCTGCCTCACTCGTAATCCAAAGTCAAGAATGATCTCTTGGGTCATTGTAGAGAAGAATCAAGGCCGCCGTCCTAGGCCACTAGCATTTTTTAAAGAGAAGTCTCACTTTCCATAGCTCTGGCATCACGGGTGCCCACTGGCTACATGCTAATGTGTCACAAGACACCTCTTTGAAGCCTGGAAGGAATGGACAACTCTCATGTTTGGGGTATGTCTCTTGGTTTGGAAGGACTCTAGAAGTGGCTCAAAAGCACCCTTTTGCAGAGGGGGTCATTCCTTGGTGAATGCTGCACTCCAAGGCTAGAGTCCTAAGTTGGGATCAATGAGATTCTCTCCCCCTTCTCCTGCCGTAGAAGGAGTATTGATTATGTGTTTCAACACCACATGTAACGATGTTGGCTGAAAATTAGAACATTATCATTATATTTAAAGAAAAATAAACATGCCACAGTTGAGGATGTAAATCAAACAAATAACAAACCCTGTGGAAAGAAAGTAAGCCAGTATCTAGACATAATCTAGCAGAGCATTCAAGGATCAGGGGTGAAGTTCGAACTTTCCAAATCCAGAAATAGAAGGATCTCTCACCTGGAAAGAGAAATTCATCAGATTCGTCTAATTTGTTGCGGAACCATTGTGTCCGTGAAGATGGTTGCCAGGACAACCTCAAATCTGGAGTTTCTGATCTCAGAATCTCTAACCAAGGAAGATGACCACATGTTCTCAGTGCTCAGTGTCACCTCGGCCAGGATAGCAGAGATTCCTTCAAGTGACCGATGGAAATTCAAAGACAACACCCACCAATCACAAAAGCACTCGCACAACAGCCAACAGAACATATCGTGATCAAAGAAATGCAAAATTTATAACTTGGAATGAAAAGGGAACACACTGATAAGCATATCGAAGGGAGATAGCTTAGCAATACCATGATGATTAGCCTATGGAAAAGAAAAAAGGTCCCAGAAAATGTAAGGCAAACAGAAATCACAACTGAATAATCCACAGTGAAAGACGGCCGTGTTTAGAGAGATTCTGCTTAAACGTTTGAAAGTCAGAAAAGTCACAACCCCAAAACCTGCAGTGAAGGTCAAACCTGGGCTAAATGGAATGGGTGAGTTCTGAGACTGCTCCAAGCGGGCTCTGAAACCTTGTGTCCATGAAGCTTGCTGGCACAGCACAGACACAATTCTCAGAAATCCTATGACATCACAGTGGACCAGGAAAACAACATGGCTTCATCTACACAGGGCCAGAGCTGGGCTCCAGTAGCATATTGAAGTCACATTCCAAAACAGCAGGTTGCCAATGGAACATGAAAGGGGCTGGCCACTGCTGAAGCTGTGAAGCCCGTGCCTTCTGGGTCCACAGGCCGTGGTCGTCCACTTGTGCTCTTGGGGTTGAGCCTCCTCACCGCTGGTACAGCCATCCTGGGAGAGTCCTGGGAGGTAGTGTAGAGGCAGATGGGAAGTGACGTTAGACAGTGCCACTCTTGCTCAGCAAATACAGCAGCACGACCAGCAGATGTGAGCACTGCCATAAACTTCTGCCAAATCAGAACCAATTAAAAGTTGCAAAGAATAGAAAAACTGAGCCTCAAAAAAAGAAGCATGTCACTAAGAATAATAAGATATCTAGGACTAACCTTCACTAAACAGGTGGAAGCATTGTAAACCGATACTAGCAAAGCTTTGGCTAAAGAAATTCCAGAAGACACAACGAAACGGAAGACTATTCCGTGCTGTTGGAATGGAAGAACTAACACACTTGAAACGTCCATAGCGGATAGAGGAATCTGTGGATTCCAAGCAGTCCCAGTCAAAGTTGCAGTGATCTTTCCCACAGAAATAGAAGAGAGAATAATAAAGTCTCTATCCAGAAGGAAAGGACCCTGATTACCCAAAGGAATCCTGAAGAAAATGAACAAAGCAGAACGTATCACACTTTCTGATTTCCACATATAGGACGAAGCGCTAGGAACCGAAACGGCACAGTCTGGGCCCAAAAACAGGCACACAAATACATGGAACAGAATCGAGAGCCCAGAGGTCAACTCACGCATATATGCACATGCATACATGCGCAACACATTTTCAACCAGGGAACCAGGAGTACACAGCGGAGAAAGGAGAGTCTCGATAAGAAACGGTGCTGGGAAGACTGCACAGGCAAACGTAACACAATGAGAGTAGAGCATGATGTTACACTAGTCACACAAACCACCTCGAAACGGATTAAAGACTTGAATGGAAGACTTGAAACCGTGAGACTTCTAGGAGAAAACCTAGGCAGCATGCTCGTTGCCATCTGTCTTAGCAGCCTATTTGGAAGAAGCGTGTGTGACAGGAATGGGCAACAAAGGAAACAGGCAGATGGGAAGCGACGTTAGACTGGGCCAGTCTTCCTCAGCAAATACAGCAGCATTGCCAGCCGATGTGAGCACAGCAGTAGCCATCTGCCTAAATAAAACCAATCAAAAGTTGCAAAGGATAGAAAAACTGAACCTCAAAAAAAAAAAAAAAAAGAATGCTAGTAGGAAGAACAAGGTATCTAGGAATAACCTGTGCCAAACAGGTGAAAGCTATGTAAACCGAGAAGTAGCAAAGCTTTGGGGAAAGAAATTCCACAAGATACAAGGAAACGGAAGGGCATCAGTGCGCATGGAATGGAAGAAAACGAAGGAAGAATGAAGTATCATCACAATGATACCTTTCTTATCCCTGGAATCAGCATCTCTTTGATCTCTTCAACTTTCTGTGCCTGGTTTCTGTTTGGAAAAGCTGTTTCTGGGTATCTCTCACTTGAGTATCCCAGCCTAAGCCAATCCTGGTACTGTAAACATGCAGCCATCTGGGGTGACACGTTCACTGTAATGTCATAAACACTCTCAGAATTCAAAGTTGTCCTGACAACCTCCATGTACACAGTGTTTCAGAGCCGTCTCCTCCCAGCCTGACTACTCCCCCTGTCCAGGAAGCATAGATTTCCTTGTTCTGGATGTGTCGTCGGTTTTCAACTTTGTCCTTTAACTTGGAAAGGTCTACTACATTCCCTCTAGACACCGGTTTCTTTCCTTTAAGATTATCCTGGGTTTTATCGCATATCTTTTGTGGATATGACCAAAAGGGTGGACTTTCCCCATAGAAAGTCCTGGACTCCCTCCCAAGTTGACGTTGCCCAGGAAATCCTGTGATGCACAATGATCGTGTGATCTCATGGCAGTCTGACAATTCCACCTTGGTGGGTCACATATTTTCCTTCCTTCATGATTTGGGAAAGCATACCAGATGCGTTCATAGACTCTAATATTCTCATGGTTCTTTTTCTGGTGAGTATTGATAAGGTCTCCTCACAATTACTACTTCTTTATGATCTCTGTGCCAACCATACCTTGAAATCGGGATTTCCTAATGCTAGAAATCTGATCTGAACCCATGATGCTAGCCGCTGAAGCCCGGGCCACGCAAGAGGAAGTTGGGCACTTACCTGCTGCACCACAGGGCTGGCAATGAATTAGACTTCTGCACCAACCTTTGGCCTGAACTTGGGAAGATGTTGGCCTGCTTCAATCATTCGTGAAGGGAATCAGTAGTAACATCATGGAAGGTATTATTTTCCATTGGTTCATGAGTTTAGGACGGAACATGTTCTCTTAGTAGTATTCCGCTTCATCACTTTGCAAAGGTCTACCATTCTGTAGCATCATTAAGCACTTTGAGGTGATTACCAATCCTTGGAAGTTCATCCTCTCTGATCTCTTTCAGCCTATAAAGCTTTAGGCCGTAAGTCTGCACCCCTTTTTGGAGTTTTGATTTTATGTGGATTGATTGCCGTAACCCTGCATTCTAACATGCTATAGCTTTCAGATCTACATCCTCATAGATTTAGACTTCTGAGTAGGTTACATCATCTTCACCACCGTAAGGCTAATTACAGGCTCTCACGATACTTGTGCCTAATCAACTCTTTCTCCCTCTGGCCCTCGCCTACTTTTCCTCTGGGAACTACCAATCCCATGTCACATGCTACCTGTTTGTTGGTCCGTTTTTCCTCTTCGCCTGTACGTGAGATCCTGTGGTATTTGACCTTACCCCTGGCGCTTGTTTCGGTTCCTCCAGTACCCTCAGGAGCCATTCTGGTGGTCACAAATGGCTGGACTGCATCCGTTCCGACAGCTGAATGCTATGCCACTGTGTGGCTATAACCTATCTTCCTTCTCCATTCGTCCCTTGATGGGCATCAGGGAGGTTTCCAAGTCTTGGATATCGGGAGTAAGGCTGTGGTGCACACAGCAGTGCCCGTATCTCTGTGCATTACTGTTTCCATGATCTTTGGATATGTACGTCACAGAGGAATAGCTGGACCATATGCTAGGTGGATTCTGAAACATTCTGAATTTTCACTCCTTTGTGTAGTAGCTGCATCGGCTCAAACTCCCACCTGCAGTACAGGAGGCTTCCCTTCTCTCCACCTCCTCTCTGAAACTTGTTATTTCGTGTCTTCACCCTTATAGCCATTCTGACCACTGTGAGCTGCTATCTCATTGCACTTCGGATTTGCATTGGCCTCAGACGTAATGATGAGGAACATGTTTTCATACAGCCTGTTGGCCATCTTTCTATCTTCCTGGGAGAAATGTGTGTTTCCATCTTTTGCGCAGGTTTTGTTGGGCTCATTGTTTTTTTTCCTGTGGAGATGTATGAGTTCACTGGATCTTATGGCTGTTCACCCCTTCTCCGATGTCTGTTCTGCAAACATCCTGTCGCAGTTGTGCTGTCTTTGCATTGAGTCGATGGAGTCGTTGGCCGGGTAGAAGCTTCTGCGTTGGATGGAGTCACGCTTGTTTCTTGTTTCTTTTGTTGCCCTTACCCAGTCACACATGCTTCTTCCAAGTAGGCGGCTATGCCAGATGGCAAAGAGCAAGCTGCCTGCATTTTCCGGCAGCAGTTTCATGGTTTCAAGTCTTCCATTCAAAGCTTTAATCCATTTCAATGTGGTATGTGTGCCTGGTGTAACATCATGGTCTAGTCTCATTGTGCCACTTGTGGCTCTGAAGTCTTCCCAGCACTGTTTCTTTTCGAGACTCTCCTTTCTCTGCTGTCTCCTCTTGGCTCCCGTGTCGAAAATGGGCTGCCCATATATGTGGCAGTTGACTGCTGGGCTCAATTCTGTTCCATGGGTCTGTGTGCCTATTTTGGGGGAAAGGGTGTGCTGTACCGGTACGTAGCGCTTTATCCTATATTTGGCAATCAGAAAGTGTGATACATGCTGCTTTGTTCGTTTTCCTCAGGATTCCTCTTCCTATTCAGGGTCCTTTGTTTCCACATAGAAACTTTAGTATTCTCTCTTCTATTTCTGTGGGAAAGATTGCTGCAACTTTGACTGGGACGACATGGAATGCAGACATTGCTTTTTGCGGTATGGATGCTTAAAGTGTGTTCGTTCTTCCATTCAAAGAACATGGAATAGACTTCTGTTTCCTTGTGTCTTGTGGAATTTCTTTGCCCAAAGCTTTGCTAGATGTCGGTAGACATAGCTTTCTCCTGTTTGGCCAATGTTATTCCTAGATGTTTTTTTCTTTTTACTGGCATGCTTTCTTTTTTGCTGTTCCTATTTTCTATTCTTAGCAACATTTAATTGGTTTGTTTTGGCAGAAGTTTGTGGCTGTGCTCACATCTGCTGGCCATGCTGCTGTCTTTGCTGAGCAAGAGTAGCACAGTATAACGTTGCTTCCCATATGCCTCTACACTGGGTCGCACGCCTGGCCCAGAACGGCTGGATGAGCGGTGAGGAGGCTCACCCCCAGGATTCCACGTGGCCGACCCTGGGATGCTGACTCAGAACACAGGGACTTCACGGCTGCCCCACTGGCTGGCCCCTTTCATGTTCCATTGGCCACCTGCAGTTGAGTGGAATGTACTTTAACATGTTACTTGAGCCCAACTCTGGCCCTGTGTAGATGAGGCCAGCTTCTTTTTCTGCACCACTGTGATGTCGGAGTATTTGTCAGAATCGTGTCTCTTTTCCAATCAGGCTTCGGGGACACAGGGTTTCAGAGCCCGCGTGGAGCAGTCTCAGAACTCACCCTTCCCAGTTAGCCCAGGTTTGACCTTCAATGCAAGTTTTGGGGTTGTGACTTTCTCCGACTTTTAAACGTTCAAGCAGACCTTAACTAAACACTGAAGTCAATCACTGTGGATTATTGAGGTGTGATTTCTGTTTGCCTTCCATTTTCTGGGAGCTTGCTTTCGTTTCCATAGTCTAATCATCATGGTTCTGAGCTATCTCCCTTCGATATGCTTATCAGTGTGTTCTCCTTCATTTCAAGTTAGGAGTTTGGTATTTCTTTAATCACCATAGGTTCTGTAGGCTGATGTGTGAGTGCTTTCGTTACTGTTGGGTGTTGTCTTTGAATTTCCATTGGTCATTTGAAGGAATCTTTGCCATCCTAGCCTAGATCCACCTGAGTACTGAGTAAACGTGGTCATCTTGGTTGGTTCGATATTGTGAGATCAGAAACGCCATGTTTGAGGTTGTCCTGGAAACCACCTTCCCAGACACAATGGTTCTGAGACAAATTAGATGAATCTGATGGATTCCTCTCTCCAGCTGAGAGATCCTTCTGTCTCTTTTCTAGATTTGGAAAGTTCAGAACTTCACACCTGATCCTTGAACGCTCCACTAGATTACGTCTAGATACTGGCTTACTTTATTTCCACAGGTTTTGTTATTTGTTTAATTTACCTCCTCAGCTGTGGCATGTTTATATTCCTTTAAATAGAATGGTAATATTCTAAGTTTCAGCAAACATCGTTATGTGTGGTGTAAAACACCTAATCAATACTCCTTCTATGGCAAGAGATGGGGGAGAGAATCTCATTGATCTCAACTGAGCACTCTAGCCTTGGAGGACAGCCTTCACACAGTAACAAAGCTTTCTGCAAAAGGGTGCTTTTGTGCACTCTTCCTGAGTCCTTCCAAACTAAGAGCCATACCCCAAGCATGACAGGGGCCCATTCCTTCCAGGCTTCAAAGAGATGCCTAGTGACACATTACCATGTACCCAGTGGGTGTCTATGACACCAGAGCTATGGAAAGTGAGACTTCTCTTCACAGAATACTAGGGACCTAGGACCGAGGCCTCTATTCTTCTCTTCAATGTCTTCAAGAGATCATTCTTGACTTTGGATTATGAGTAAGGCAGAAGGCCAACATAGGTCTGATAAGCCCAAGGTCCGGCCTCTTGTTTCAAGTCAAGTTTCAAGCTTGAATCAGCATGGCCTCCCCATCGACTTGAGGAGATGGCAATGTTCTCCTCTCAGTGCTTGTCCCTCTGTTATCACTGCTTCCCTATGATTCCTTTCTTATCCATTGAATTAGCGTCTCTTGCATCTCTTCACGTTTCTGTGCCCAGATTCTGTTTGCAAAAGCTGTATCTGGGTATCTGTCACTTGAGTATCCAAGCCTAGGCCAATCCTCGGGCTGGAGACCTGCGGCCATCTTGGGTGACATGTTTACCGTGATGTCATAAACACCCTCAGAATTCTAAGCTGTCCTGAAAACCTCCATGCACACAGTTCTTCACGACCATCTCATACCAGTCTCACTACTTCCCCTTTCCAGGTAGGATGGTTTTCCTTGTTCTGGATTCCGTGTCTCTTTATAACTTTATCCTCGAACTTTGAAAGGTCTACTACAATCCCGCTAGACACCAGTGTCTTTCCTTTCAGATTATCCTGGGTTTTATCTCTTATGATTTGTGGATGAGTCCAAATGGGTGGACTTTCCCCAGAGAAAGCCCTGGAGTCCCTCCCGAGATAGATTTTCCTGGTCAATCCTCTGATGCATAATGATTGTGTCATCTCCATTTCTACCTTGGCAGGTCACATGTTTTCCTTCCTTCATCATTTGGGGAAGTGTTCCTGATGCGTTCATAGATTGTAATATTCCCATGGTGCTTACTCTGATGTGTATTCATAACGTCTCTTCACAATTTCTACTTCTTTAGGATGTCTGTCCACACCATGCCGTGAAATCTATATTTGCTAATGCTACTAATCTGATCCACACCCATGATGCTCGCCGATGAAGCCTGTACCACCCAAGTGGAATGTGGGAACTTACCCAGTACACCACAGGGCCGGCACTGAATTGGATTCTTGGACCAACATTTTGCCTGAACTGGGGAAGATGTTGGTCTGCTTTGATTATTTGTAAAGGTAATTAGTAGTAACATCATGGACGGTAACCTTTTCCTTTGGATCCTGAGTTTAGCACGGAACATGTTCCCTTGGTAGAGTTGTTCTTCATCTCTTTGCCACTCTCTACCTTTCTGTATCATTATTAAGCACTTGGAGGTGATTAACAATGCTTCGAAGTTCATCTTCTCTAATCTCTTTCAGCCTCCAAAGCTTTAGGCCATAAACCTGCTTGCCTTTTTGTAGTTTTGATTTTACATGAATTGATTGCCATAACCCTGCATTATAACACCCTATTGTTTTCAGATTTACAACCTCCTAGATTTAGACTTCTTTGTATGGTACATCATCTTCACCACCGTAAGCCTAATGACATGCCCATACCACACACTGGTGCCTAACCAACTCTTTCTTCCACTGTCTTCTGCCACCGATTCTCTCTAGGAACCACCAATCCCTTGTCATGTGCTACCGGTTTGTTTCTCCTTATTTTACTCTTCTCCTTGTAAGTGAGATGCTACGGTACTTGACTTTCTCCCTGGGGCTTCTTTCAGTGCCCCTCATACCCTCAGGAGCCATTCTGGTGTCACAAATGGCTGGACTGCACCCTTTCTTGCAGCTGAGTGCTATCCCATTGTGCGGCTATAGCCAATCTTCCTTCTCCATTCGTCCCTTGATGGGCCCTAGGGCGATATCCAAGTCCTGGACATCAGGATTAAGGCTGTGGTGAGCACAGCGGTGAAGGGATTCCTATGCGTTGGTGTTTCCAAGTTCTTCAGATAAATACGACACAGAGGAATAGCTGGATCATATGGTAGATGGATTCTGAAATTTCTGCAGAAATTCCACACCGCTTTGCGTAGTTACCGCACCGGCTTTCACTCCCACCAATGGTGCAGAAGGCTTCCCATCTCTCCACCTCCTCTCCGACACTTGTTTCCTGTCTTGTTCCTTATGGGCATTCTGACCACAATGTGCTGTTATCTGATTGCCATTTGGATTTGCATTGGCCTTAGACGTAATGATTATGAACATGTGTTCATACAGCTGTTGGCCATCTTTCTATCTTATTTGGTAAAACTCTGTTTCCATCTTTTGCCCAGGTTTTAATGGGCTTGTTGTTTTTTCTCTTGTGTTGGCATGTGCGGTCGTTGGCTCTTTTGGCTATTCAGTCCTTCTCCGATGTGTGGTTTGAAACATCCACTCGCAGTTGTGCTGTCTTTGCATTGAGTGGATGGTTTCCTCGGCTGGGCAGAAGCTTCTGCGTTGGATGCAATCCCATTTGTTTCTTGTTTCGTGTGTTGCCCTTGCCCAGTCACACATGCTTCTTCCAAATAGGTGGCTATGCCACATGGCCATGAGCAAGGTGCCTGGTTTTCAACTGGAAGTTTCACGGTTTCAAGTCTTCCGTTGAAGGCTTTAATCTAATTCGAGGTGGTGTGTGAGCCTGATGTAACACCATGGTCTACTCTCATTGTGTCACATATGGCTGTGCAGTTTTCCAGCACCTTTTCTTCTTGAGACTCTCCTTTCTCCACTGATCCTCTTGCCTTCCTCATTGCAAATGGGCTGTCCATATATGTGTGAGTAGACCTCTGGGCTCTCGATTCTTTTCCGTTGATCTCTGTGTCCGTTTTTGAGACCAGACTGTGCCGTTTCTGTACGTAGCACTTCGTCCTACATGTTGAAATCAGTAAATGTGATATGCCCTGCTTCACTGTGTTCCTCAGGATTCCTTTGGGTATTCAGGGTCCCTTGTTGCTGGATAGAGACTTAAGGATTCTCTCTTATATTTCTGTGGGAAAGATTCTGCAACTTTGACTGGGATTGCATGGAATCCAGAGGTTGCTTTATCCGTTATGGAGGTTTCAGGTATTTTAGTTCCTACATTCCTATAGCACGGAATACCCTTCCATTTGCTTGTGTCTTCTGGAATTTCTTTCCCCAAAGTTTTGCTAGTTTCCGATTTCCATAGCTTGCACCTGTTTGGCTAAGCTTATTTCTAGAGATCTTATTCTTTTTTTTCCTGAGGTTCGCCTTTTCTGTTCTTTTCAAGTTTTCATTAGTTTTGTTTCGGCTGATGTTTATGGCTGTGCTCAGATCTGCTGTCGATGTTGCTGTATTTGCTGAGGAATACTGATGCTGTCTGACGTTGCTTCCCAGCTGCCTCTACACTACCTCCCATGCCTCCCCGAGAATGGCTGGACCAGCGGTGAGGAGGTTCACCCCCAGGATTCCGCATGGCCAGCCCCGGGCTGCCGACCCAGAACGTGCAGACTTCACCACTGCACCATGGGCCGGCACCTTTCATGTTCCATCGGCAACCTGCAGTTGAGTGGAATGGGACTTGAATATGCTACTTGAGCCCAACTCGGGCACTGTATAGATGAGGCCAGTTTGTTTTTCTTCTCCACTGTGATGTCAGAGGATTTGTCAGAATTGTGTCTCTGCTGTCCCTGGAAACCTCATAGACACAGGCTTTCAGATCCTGATTTTAGCAGTCTCATAACTCACCCTTACCAGTTAGCCTAGGTTTGACCTTCGCTTGGGTTTTTGGGATTGTGACTTACTCCGACTTTCAAACGTTCAGAGTATGTCTAAAACTGACATCTTTCTTTTTCTATTATTCATGTGTGATTTCTGTGCCTTCCATTTTCTGGGACTGTTTTTTATTTTCTGTGGTAGAATCGTTGATATGGGCTCAGCGAGCTGAAGACTCGAATGAAAGATTGCTTGGACTCTCAGGATCCTGCATTGGTGTTCTTTTATTGAGAGAACAGTACAGGATAGCATGGGGACAGGACACATTAGCAGTGAAGAGCTACTGCTGCTGCTGCCTGGGGACAGGACCCATGGCTGGTCAGAGCTATTGCTGCTGTCCTGACTAGAGGGTTAGGGCTAATTTCATAAGGCATGGGTATACGACTTATTTTTACTCTAAAAAGAAATAATGATGTAAAATATCTTTAAATGATTTCAGTACAGATGGGGTCTGGACATTGTGTTGTCATATTTTTAGATACGAATCTGGCCATATAGATCAGCATGTAGGTGAGAATGCCCTGGGCTTCTCGCCCTGGGGCAGCCCTAATTCATACCATAAAAAAACCCACTGGGTCATATAGTTTGGCATGTAGTCCAGGTCACCTTCAGCTTCCCTAGCTGGGGCCGCCCTGATCCACATCATAAAACCTCCCTGAACCTATTTGGACTGGAAATCTTTGGGGATATGGATGATGGTCAGTCTTCTGTGACTACTTCTGGCTGTACAGGGTCGTAGAGCTGTCCCTAAATGGGGCCATAGGTACACTTAGGCAGTTTAGTGGACCAGAAGGCTTGCCCCATTGAGTTCAAGCCTGACAAGTTATACAGATCCTCTGGAGATGAGAGAGTCATTGACAAGTGGTGGTTCAGGAAGTGAAACATTTTTGACATGCATAAGACAAACAATGAAACAGACAACAAAATATCATAAGAAATACAAGCAGTATGTTTAACCCAATGAGTAAGGTTTTGAAGTAGTGCAGAAACCTTGTCCTGACTAGGAGTTCAACCAATCATTTAGATTTAGGGTTGATCAGACATGGATTTAATTTGATGGCTGGGATACCAAGTCAGAAATATTTTGATGGTAGTCAGGAATATAGACACAACATTCAGTTTTTATAATGGCACAGGTGCCCCCTTGTGCTGCTGTCAAGACATCCAGAGCCATTTGGATTTGGAGGACTGCCTTACACACTTGGGATACTTCTAAATTGAGCAGTGAAATGCTATGTT
Organism: Equus asinus; assembly: GCF_041296235.1. Lineage (NCBI taxonomy): Eukaryota > Metazoa > Chordata > Mammalia > Perissodactyla > Equidae > Equus > Equus asinus. Next base: position 8,222,721 of record NC_091790.1, on the reverse strand, counting down.
GTGTATCATTTAATGCCTTCATAGTAAATTTGTCTAGGACTTCCATGTGCAAGACTTGAATATGCTACAAAAGTCGATTCCTAATTGGTGAAAGAAAATTGTGGAAAGATGATCATACCAGTGGAAGACAGGGCTGGTCAAGTGCTGTTGCAAGTTGGGTAGGTTAGCAGGAGGAGATATAGTAAATATAGTTCCACCTTGCATCCAGACAAACCCTAGAGTGCATCGTCCAATCCATGCAGGTGGTAGCCAAGGTCATAAATTGGAGCCGCATAGCCACTGAGCACCGTTAGGGGATAACCAACGCGTGTTGAGCCATGTATCCCAGTCAGTCTGAGACCAATCAGTATTTTTTTTAAGGCTATGATATGAGAACACATATAGCAGGGATTTTTTCCCATAGGTCGAGTGCTGTAAGGCCATGTATCACAGGGGTGATATTTTTTCCCCAAAAGAAAGTGGCCTTTTACTGAGTTGCCCACTTGTAGGAGTGAACCAAATATATTCATCCCAAATTTTGTATTGTCCATCCTGTGTGTATTAATAAGTTGGGGACATTACCTTTGGAACTTGTTCTGTATGATCCAAGTGTGGCAAGGCAAATCTAGTTAGTATTTGGACAGTAGTATTGAAGGAAAATGTTTGATTGTGGCCAGGGAACTTCCAGGTGTCAGAGGAAGATGGCCACAAGGAGACATTACTATTAATAATACATGAATATTGCGGAAGAAAACAGCTAGAATCTAATATCCATGAATGCCTACTATAGCTTCTACAGAAACATAATTTTTTCTCTCTTAAATCACTCTCATTTTTACAAAAGATAGCCAAATCAGGATTAACGGGTTTACAAATCAAGTGTAGTTTCAATACAACTTGCTCCAATTATTTACATAAGAGCAGCAAGAATAGTAATTGTTCATACAGGCTTTTTTAAATGTGCTTCACTGGATCTTTTCCTGCGGAACCTCAGATTGAACTGTGAAGGCCTCTAGAGGCCAGAAAAGCCAAGCCAAGGACTTGCCATCAGATTTGGCCTGCAGTACCTACAGATTTGAGTGGTGTTCTCTTTCAGGTCTCCCCAAATATTCGGAGGTTCCTTGCACCTGCCAGATCAGCAAGCTTCCTTACTTACCGGGTAAGATTGCCAAAATCTCAGTAAACAAGGTACCAGGCCTGTGTTTCCGAGTGGCTGTATTCCAGAAAGTCCAATCTTTGTTCCTGAAACGCTGTCTTGTCATATCGGAGACTGTGTGTTTCAAATACGACACTCCAGTCAAAGCCTTGGTAATATAACCAATGTGTCCTGTTATAAGGAGAACAGATTCTTCTGGAACTTATGCAAATATTGCCACGAAATGACCATACTCAGTCACAAAGGGTTTCCAAATTCCTTAGGGATAAGGTAGGCAGAAAAAGATAAATGTTTCAGTTTTGCTCATAAAGGTATAATTTCACCAAATGGCTGTAAGTTATAGTTAGCATAAGAGAAAAGAGAAAAAGATTTCCTTCATTATGAGAAAACCAAACAACACATCAAAACTCAACAATATTTCAAACAGAAGTCCTAAAAATTTATAATCGTCCTAATCAGTGCACACAGTCCTGTATAATCAATTCTTGAGCTGAATCTTCTGTTAGCAGATCGATGAGCATAGTTTCTGTTAGAATTCTGTCATTTCTTACTCCGTTCAGTTTTACAATCTGAAGGTTTATCAGAAACCTGTCGTTTAGACTCTTTGTGTCAGAATCCTTTCCAGGAATTTCTCGGAAGTTGAAACATATTTGCAAAAGGAAAAAGCATCAGAGTAAAACAACAACTATCAGCAAATGGACAAAGAACTCAAAAGGGCAATTGGCAAAGAAACTTGAATACTTCTGTGACATATAACACTGCCAGACAATAAGTGAACTTATCACTGACAACTAGGGCAGATCAGAATTTTAGGAATGCTATCTAATTTTGAGACGTCTATATTAACATTTACCCATCAAATACCAGCTAAGAAAGTTTATTGTCGCTTATTTCACAATGTTTCCCATTTAATTTAATAGACCAAATAAGCCAAATTATTTTAGCATTTTCCTCCTTGTAGGAAGAGAGAGCAAATTTTTTGAGAAGTCTCAGGGACCCTCTGAAAATCCTCAGAGTAATCATTCTTCTGTCTACCAGGTCTAAAGAACGCCTTCATTCAGGATTTGAATATTTCTGAGGGAGAAGCTTGTCACAAAATATCAAAAGTTTTTAAATTGTTGTTCAAATAGCAAACAACACTCACTGTGAAACAATGCTCAGGTATCCATTCAAAGTGATAACAGAAAGAGTCAAAAATATTAAGAGTAACCTCAGCCATTATTTTCACAAAACAGATTTGTCTCTTAGGTAGACGTACTCAAAGGAACAGCTCTTACATCCTCTTTACCAAGAGCAGATCAAAAGTTCAAGAAAATGTATCCTTTTAGAGACAACCAAATTTGAATTTCTGCACCTACTTATGTTTCACATTCAAACTCATTCACTTAATTGAACTTACTTTAGTCTACTTGAGAAGGCGTAAAACTCATTTCAGAATTCCTCCTTCACATGCCTTCTACATCTTTCTTTTTCATTTTCAGTACTTGTCCCAAAGTCTTTCTTTTTTCCTTTCTAGTACATCAGGAGCAATTTATCTGTCTTAACCCATCAAACAAAAATATTTCCATTCTTTATACCTTTTTTACTGAAAACATACATTTTAACTTCCTTGAATACAGAGCTCTTTTGCTTAGTAATTTCCAGTAGCTTTAATTCCATAGGTTAGTTAGAACCTTTAACGCTTAACGGACCTGGTAAACACTAAAAAGGTAAAGGATTATGAAATGTCTTTTATATCAGCATTCTAAACACTTCACAACTTAAAAAACATGCCACTTCGCAATAAAACACAAGGCATGCTTTTTGATACACCCAAACGCTTTTAGCCTCTTCAATAAGAAGCCAAAAGTAGATAACATAGATATGTTTAACAATAATGTGTGACTGTTCCATTCTATCCAAAAGTGACCAGCATATTCATCTTTTTATCATTTAACTTAACTTGGCAAAACTCAAGATTGTTACCAAAAAGGATTTCGAAGCTGTTTTTTTCCCCAAGTATACAGACCATAAAAGTTATTGTACTCACTTTTATGAGTTTTATGTATTTAAACCATTTGTTTCCAACAATTATATTCAGATTACTACGGAAACCTCATGAGACATTAGACAAAACTGGTCATCATTTAAAGCTATTATTTTGCTGACAAATTTAACAGACAATGTGAACTTATATGACTAGTAAACCGAGTCTGAATGCCTGCATCCTATGCAAATACTGACAACTCTGACAAGAAGACAATTTTCAATGAAACCAACAAACTTAAAGAAGCTTTCATTTACCAAAGGTTAATTCACGTCACGTTAACTTTGAAAGTCACTCTGTTAATTTTGACTACATTTAGAATTTAAGAAAGCACTACTTTAAGCCAACTAAACAGAGATCTTAATTTTGGCCAGACCATCCAGGGGTTAAAATATCACACGTATAATGTACACATAGACACATATACACAGAGACTGTACAACTATTGTTTTAAAAACTACTGCCATGAATCAGGTACAATAATATAAAGCTCACCAGTTACAAATCAAAACTTTGTTTTGAGCCTTTTTACTAATACTTATGGAGAAGACCCTCAAGATGCTAGACTTTTTGCAAGGGCACACTTATGGCCATTTATCCTTTCCCCTCCTTTTTTTTTTTTTCAGTCTTAAGAAAGAGTGATATGCTAGATAGTAGTTCCTGGAGGGGGGGAAGATAATCCTTTTCATGGTAAAGGAACAAGGTGGAATCTGAACTGCCTCTAGAACTGTATTTCCAGTCTTGCAAGGATTTTCTAAGGACGGTTGCTCTTGATTTCTCAGAAACTGGACTGTAACTTGAAGGATGTTCTAGGTTGATCTACCTGTCCAACTGCACCAGACAGGCAGAGAGAAACATCACACATTTTCTACCAGCTGGAGTTTCTGGGGCATAACCCATACAATTGAAAGTGTTCCTAATTAGTTAGAATGACCCTGAGTGATGAGTCTTAAGGGAGGCTTATCTCATTCCCCACGGTAATAGAGCCAGTGTCCGACTGACAGTGAAGTGGAGAAGGGTCGAATGCATACAAAGGGCTTGAACTGGCTGAAGGCCGGGGCTCCCAGTTCAACCCGGGTTGAGAATGAAGTTCCTTGCAAAAGGTTTTCAAGTTTTCCGACTTTACAGAAGTTCCAGGTTCTGGTCAAGTCCAGCCTGAACTTAACCAAGACTTGGTGACAACAGAGGACATGATGAGCAAAACAAAGAAAGGAAATGAAGACATCAGACCTCACCCTCATGGCCGCTCAAAGAGGGTTCTCAAGAGAAGACTCACTCAACAGTTCCCATGCTGGGGCGCACTACTGTAGCATGACAGTTCACAGAATAAATCCCAGGTCTGCTACCCTCATAGCCAACTCAGTAGGTGACTAAAACACTCAATGAGTCAACCCCCAAGAGAGGGCACCCTACTTGGGCTTTCCGGGGTGATCAGGCCCAGAAATGCCAAGTTTGGGGTCCCAGGGGTGGAGGCCATGACTGTTGACAGATTTCTTTGCTTCCCTGTTGCAAAGCCCAAAAGGAGACGCAAAACGCCATTGCAACTCTAAGAAAGATGAAAGAGACAGGTCCATTACCTTGAAAATCCCCCCTGAACCTGGGGCAGCATCCTACCTGTCATTCCTACTGTGGGGTTCCTATAACAAGGGGTGTTGGGGGTGTCCCCCAGCATTGCATCCATTGCATATCTTCCCTGGTATGCCTGGAAGTTACAGGTGCCTGGTGAACATCCTTCCTATTCTACCTGGCAGTAATAGGTGCCTGATGAATGGTCCCCAAGACAAAGGGAGAAGTTCAAGAGAGAACAGGATGGAGAAAATTAGTGAGGCATTTTCTGCCGCTCTGGGGGACATTCTACCCAATTGCGTGTTGGAGGCATTCTCCGAGAAGGGCTTCCCATACGCAACCAAAGGTTAGACTTTGGTACTTTCCTTGAACTGGAGTCCCAATTGGGACATTCACACAGTTCAGAGCATGGTCAGGTGCCATGGGAGGTATCCTAATCCAACCTTAGGAAAAGAAACCTTACAGGGGAGTCTTGCAGATTGCTGACCATCCTAATGACTTAAGTGGCCGACCCGTGCCCACCTAAAATTTGTATATTAGAGATAGGGTCAGGAAGGAATGGAGTAATTCACTCTACATCGCCCTTAGGCTTAAGGTACTGATTCTCTTCAAGCTGAATGCCATGATTTGCCCCATAGAGTAGCCATGGGCAGCAAACGTGGATTCTTACAGCTATCCGAGACAGTTCCTGATGGAGAAGTGAATTTAGATCCATCCTCGAAACAGAGAGAGGCACAAGGAAGAAAAGGGCACTTACCAGAAGTTGAGCTCAGAAACCGATGAAGCAAGTTCCCGGTAGGGGGGCCACAAGATATGATTGTGGGTCAGCGAGCTGATGAGTCGGAAGAAAGATTTCTTGGTCTCTCAAGGCCTGCCAGAGATGCTCTTTTATTTAGAGAATGGTACAGGATAACATAGGGACAGGACCCATGGGGAGTAAAGAGTTGCTTCATGGGGACAGGACCTATGGGTAGTGAAGAGCTGCAGGCATGGGAACTGGACGCACGGGCAGTGAACAGCTGCTGCTGCTGCTGCATGGGGAAAGGAGCCATGGGCAGTCAGATGTCCTGCCGCTGCCCTGAGTTGAGGGTAAGGGCAAATTTTATAAGGCATGGGTACGTGACATTTTTACTGGAAAAAGAAAAGATGATGTAAAAAGCCATTAAATGACTTCAGTACAGAATGGAGTCTGGTTATTGTGTGGTCGTATAACATTAGATACGAATTTGGCCATATAGATAGGCATGTAGGTGAGCATCGCCTGGGCTTCTCTCACTGGGGCACCTCTAATTCATACCAAAAAAAATTCACCGGGTCATATGCTTTGACATGTAGGCCAGGTAACCTTGGGCTTTTCGAGCTGGGGCAGCCTTAATCCACATCAATCATCATTGTCTTTCTCAGCTATCTCCCATAGATACGCTTATCAGTCCATTCTCCTTCATTCCAAGTTATGAATTTTGTGATTCTTTAATCACCATATGTTCTCTAGGCTGATGTGTGAGTGTTTTCATGATTGTTGGGCATTGCCTTCGAATTTCCATCGTTCAATTGAAGGAATCTTTGCTATCTTAACCTAGGTCCAACTGAGCACTGAGAACACGAGGTCATCTTGGTTGGTTTGACATTCTGAGATCAGAAATTCCAAATTCTAGGTTGTCCAGGCAACCACCTTATGGACATAATGTTTCTGAGACAAATTAGAGAAATCTGATGAATTCCTGTCTCCAGGTAAGATATTTTTATGTCTCTTTTCTAAATTTGGGAAGGCTGGAACTTGACCCTGGATCCATGGTCCTCCTAGTAGATTACGTCTAGATACGGCTTTACTTTATTTCTGTAGGGTTTGTAAGTTGTTTGATTTACACCCTAAGCTCTGGCATGTTTATTTTTCATTAAATATAAGTGTAATGTTCTAATTTTCAGCCAACTTCCTCACATATGCTGTCAAAACACATAGTCAATAATCTTCTACGGCCAGAGATGGGAGAGAATTTCGCTGGTGCCAAACTGAGCATTCTAGCTTTGGATGTCAGTCTTCACTTTGGATTGGTGATTCGCAGAGGGAATGAAAAAATCCAAAAAGGCGTGCTGATTTGGGGCATAAAGGATTTGAGGCTGAAAGAGATTAGAGAAGATGAACTTCCAAGGACTGTGAGTCTCCTCCAAATGCTTAATGATGCTACAGAAAGTAGACCATTGCAAATAGATTATGGGGAATACTATGAAGAGAATGTGTTCCGTGCTAAACAGATGAACCAAGGGAAAATGTTACCGTCTATGATGTTACGAGTAATTACATTCACGAATAATCACAGCAGGCCATCTTCTTCCCAAGTTCAGGAAAAATATGGGTCCACAAGTAAAATTCAGGGCCAGCCATGTGTTCAGGAGTGTAAGTGCCCACATTCCTATTGGGTGGCCTGGGATTCATGGATTCGCATCACTGGTGCTGATCAGATTAGTAACGTTGGGAAAGATAGATTTCATGGTATGGTGTGTACAGAGATCACAAAGAAGTCGAAATTGTGAGCATACGTTAGAGATAGGCAATAGGAAAAAAACATGAAAATATTGCAATCTACGACACATCTGGTACACTTCCCTAAATACAGACTGAAGGAAGTGATGTGACCTGCATAGGTAGAATTGGCGGACTGCATGAGATGACGCGATCATTGCACATCAGAGGCTTGAGTGGGCAACTTCAACTTTGGATGGACTCCAGGACTTTCACTGGGGAAAGTCTACACATTCGGCCATATTCACAAAATGTAACAGATAAAACCCAGGATAAACTTAAAGTAAAGAAACCATGTCTAGAGAGAATGTAGTAGACATTTAAAAGTTCAAGGATAAAGTTAGAAACCCACAAGAAATCCAGGAAATGGAAAACTATTCAAGCTGGAAAGGGAGAGTAGTCATGTGCATAGAAGATGCTGGGACAACTTAGAAGTTTGAGGGAGTTTATGACATCACAGTGAACATGTCACCCAAGATGGCCTCATGGTTATAGTCTGAGGATTGTCCTAGGCTACGATACTCAAGTTAGAGATACCCAGAAGAGAATTTAAAAACAGAAACCAGGCACTGAAACTTAAAGAGAGAGAATACACGCTGATTAAAGGGGTAAGAAAGAAGTCATTGTGAGGAAGCAATAATAGGGGACAAGCGCTGAGTGGAGAACATTGTAATCTACTCAAGTGTATGGGGAGGCCATGCTGATGCAAGCTTGAAACTTGATTTGAAACCAGACGCTGGACTTGGGGCTTATCAGACCTACATTGTCCTTCTGCCTTAATCATAATCCAAAATTGACAATGATCTCCTGAGGACACGGTAGACAATGATTGATGCTTCCTTTCCTATGCCCCTAGCATTCATTGAAGAGAAGTCTCACTTTCCATAGCTCTGGCATTACAGAGGCCCATTGGGTACATGCTAATGTGTCACAAGTTATCTCTTTGAACCCTTGAAGGAATGGACCCCCGTCATGCTTTGTGTATGTCCCATTGTTTGACAGGGCTCCAGAATTGTGCTAGGAAGCACCCTATTCCAGACGGCTTCATTGCTTTGTGAGGGCTGACCTACCAGGCTAGTATGCTTGGTTTGGCTTCAATGAAATTCTCTCCCCGTATCTCTTGAAGTAGAATGATTATTAATATCGTGTATTGACAGCATATGTAAGGAGGTTGGCTCAAAATTAGAACATTACAATTATGTTTATAGAAAAATAAACATGCCAGAGCTGAGGATGTAAATCGAACAAGTAAAACACTCTATAGAAATATAGTAAGCCAGTATCTAGACGTAATCTGGTGGAACACTCAAGGATCGGGAGTAAAGTTCGAAACTTCCCAAATCCAGAAATGAGACAGAAAAGTATCTTACCTGGAGCGGAGTTCATCAGATTTCTCTAATATGTCTCGGAAACATAACGTCCGTGAAGGCGGTTGCCAGCACAACCTCGAATCTGGAGTTTCTGATCTCAGAATGTCGAAGCAACCAAGACGACCACGTGTTCTCAGGGCTCAGTGTCACCTCGGCCAGGATAGCAGTTTCCTACAGGTGAACGATGGAAATTCCAAGACAACACGCAACAATCACAAAAAGACTCAGACCTCAGGGGCTGGCCCCGTGGCCGAGTGGTTGGGTTCGCGCGCTCCGCTGCAGGCGGCCCAGTGTTTCGTTGGTTCGGATCCTGGGCGCAGACATGGCACTGCTCGTCGGACCACGCTGGGGCAGCATCCCACATGCCACAGCTGGGAGAACCCACAATGAAGAATACACAACTATGTACCGGGGGGCTTTGGGGAGAAAAAGGAAAAAAATAAAATCTTTAAAAAAAAAATTAAAAAAAAAGACTCAGACCTCGGCATACAGAACATAGGGTGATTACAGAAATACAAAAGTCATAGCTTGCAATGAAGGAGAACGGACTGATAAGCATAGCGAAGAGAGATAGGTCAGAAAGACCATAACGATTAGACTTTGGAAAAGAGAAAAAAATCCCTGAAAATGGAAGGCCAATAGAAATCACATCTGAATAATCCACAGTGAAAGACTTCAGTCATTAGACAGACTTTGACTGGACGTTTGAAAGTCCGAGAAAGTCACAAAGCCAAAAACTGCAGGGAAGGTCAAACCTGGACTAACTGGAAGGGTGAGTTACGGGACTGCTCCACGCGGGCTCTGAAAGCCTGCATCCAGGAAGCTAGACAGGACAGCAGACACACGATTCTGACAAATCCTCCGACATCACAGAGGGCCAGAAAAAGAAGCTGGCCTCATCTACACAGGGCCAGAGGTGGGCTCAAGTAGCATATTCAAGTCACATCCCACTCAACTGCAGGTTGCCAATGGAACACGAAAGGGGCTGGCCAGTGGGGAAGTGGTGAAGTCTGCGCATTCTGGTTTGGGAGCCCTGCTTCAGCCACATGGAATCCTGCGGGTGAGCATCCTCACGGCTCGTCCAGCCATTCTGGGGCAGATGTGTGAGGTAGTGTAGAGGTAGATGGGAAGCGACATTAGACAGCTCCACTCTTCCACAGCAAATACAGCAGCATGGCCCGCAGATGTGAGCGCAGCCGTAAACTTCTGCCAAAACAAAGCCAATCGAAGGTTGCAAAGAATTGAAAAATTGAACCTCAAAAAAGAAAGCATGACACTAAGAAGTAAAAGATATCTAGCAATAACCTTGGCCAAACAGGAGAAAGCTATGGAAACTGAAATCCAGCAGAGATTCTGGGGAAGAAACTCCAGAAGACACAAGGAGATGGAAGGCTATTCCGTGTTCTTCGAATGGAAGAACTAACACACTTGAAGCGTCCATACCACATAAAGCCATCTCTGGATTCCATGCAGTCCCAGTCAAAGTCGCAGCACTATTTCCCACAGAAATGGAAGAGAGAATCCTAGAGTTTCTATCCCGCAACAAAAGACACTGAATAGCCAAAGGAATACTGAGGAAAACGGACAAAGCAGCAGGCATCACACTTTCTGATTTCCAGATATAGGACGAAGTGCTAGGTACGGAAACAGCACAGCCTGGCGCCCAAAAGAGGCACACAGACCCATGGAACAGAATCGAGAGCCCAGAGGTCAACTGACACACATATGGACAGCCCATTTTCGACCAGGGAGCCAAGAGGAGACAGCAGAGAAAGGAGAGTCTCGACAAGAAATGGTGCTGGGAAGACAGCACAGCCACATGGAACACAGTGAGATTAGACCGTGATGTTACACCAGGGACACACACCACCTCGAAATGGATTAAAGCCTTGAACAGAAGACTTGAAAACGTGCAGCTTCTAGGAGAAAACGCAGGCAGCTTGCTCTTTGCCATCTGGCTTAGCCACCTGTTTGGAAGAAGCATGTGTGACCGGGCAAGGGAAACAAAGGAAACAAGAAACAAGCGGGACTCCATCCAACGCTGAAGCTTCTGCCCAGCCAACGACACCATTGACTGACTGCGAAGACTGTGCAACAACTGACAGCAGATGTTTGCAAACCACACAACGGAGAAGGGGTGAACAGCCATAAGATCCAATGAACTCATACGTCTTCACAGGAAAAGAAACAGCGAGCCCAATAAAACCAGGGCAAAAGATGGAAACAGACAGCTCTCCCAGGAAGATAGAAAGATGGCCAACAGGCTGTATGAAAACATGCTCATCAACATTAAGTCTCTGCTCAACGCAAATACAAACGGCACTGAGATAGCACCTCACAGTGGTCAGAATGGCTATAAGGATGAAGAGAGGAACCAACAAGTTTCAGAGAGGAGGTAGAGAAGGGAAGCCTCCTGCCCTGCTGGTGGGTGTGTAAACCTGTGCAGCCACTATGCACACTAGTGTGGAATTGCCTCAGAATTTTCAGAATCCATCTACCACATGATCCACGTATTCCTCTGTGGCGTATATATCCAAAGATCTTGGAAACACTAATGCACAGAGATCCGTGCATCGCTGTATTCCCCACAGCCTTACTCCCAATATGCACCATTTGGAAGCCTCCCTGATGCCCATCAAGGGACGAATGGAGAAGGAAGATGGGCTATAGCCACACAATGGCATAGCACTCAGCTGTAGGAACAGATGCAGTGCAGCCATTTGTGACCACCTGAATGGCTCCTGAGGGTATCAGGGGAACTGAAAGAAGCCCTGGGGTAAGGTCAAATACCACAGGATCTCACGTGCAAGGAGAAGAGGAAAAATGGACCAAGAAACAGGTAGCACGTGACATAGGATTGGCAGTTCTCAGAGGGAAAGGGGGGCGGGGGATGGAGGGACAAAGAGTTGATTAGGCACAAGTGTGTGGTGTGGGCCTGTAATTAGGCTTACGCTGGTGAAGATGATGTAGCCTACACAGAAGTCTGAATCTATGAGGATGTAGATTTGAAAGCTATAGGATGTTAGAATGCAGGGTTACGGAAATCAATTCACATAAAATCAAAACTCCAAAAAGGGGTGCAGATTTACGGCCTAAAGCTTTGGAGGCTGAAAGAGATTAGAGAAGATGAACATCCAAGGATAAGCAATCGCCTCCAAATGCTTAATGATGATACAGAAAGGTAGACCTTTGCAAAGAGATGAACAGGAATACTACCAAGAGAACATGGTCCGAGCCAAATCATGAATCAACGGCAAATGTTACCGACACTAATGTTACTACCGCTTCCCTTCACGAATGATCAAAGCAGGCCAACATCTTCCCAAATTCAGGCCAAAGGTTGGTCCAAAAGCCCAACTTGGGGCCGGGCTGTGGTGTAGCAGGTAAGTGCCCACATCCGCTTGGGCTGCCCAGGCTTCACCGGCTAGCATCATGCTTGGGGATCAGATTACTAGCATTAGGAAATACAGATTTCAAGGTCTGGTGGTCACAGAGATCATGAAGAAGTAGAAATGGTGAGGAGACCTTATCAGTACGCACCAGAAAAAGATCCAGGAGAATATTACAATCTATGAACGCATAAGGAACACTTCCCCAAATGATGAAGGAAGGAAACATGTGACCTGCCAAGGAGGAATTGTCAGACTGCTAGGAGATCACACGATCAGTGTGCATCAGGGGAATGCCTGGGCAACTTCAACATGAGAGGGCCTCCCGGACGTTCTCTGGGGAAAGTCCACCCATTTGGCCATATCCACAAAAGATAAGAGATAAAACCCGGGATAAGCTTAAAGGAAAGAAACCGGTGTCTAGAGGGAACTTAGTAGACCCTTCAAGTCCTTGGAGAAAGTTAGAAACCGACAAGAAATCCAGAGCAAGGAAAACTATCCTACCTGGAAACGGGGACTAGTCAGATTGGGATGAGACGGCTCTGAAACACTGTGTGCATTGAGGTTGTCAGGACAACTTAGAATCTGAGGGTGTTTATGACATCACGGTGAACATGTCACCCAAGATGGCCTCATGTTTACAGTCCGAGGATTGGCCTAGTCTAGGACACTCAAGTGAGAGATACCCAGAAACAGCTTTTCCAAACAAAAACTTGAAAGGATCAAACAGACTCTGATTCAAGGGAGAAGAAAGGAATCATTGGGAACAAGCGATAATAGATGGACAAGCACAGAGAGGAGAACATTGTCACCTACTCAAGTAGATGGTGAGGTCGTGCAGATTCAATCTTGGAACTTGATTTGAAACAAGAGGCCAGACTTGGGGCTTATCAGACCTACATTGTCCTTCTGCCTTACTCATAATCCAAAGGACAGAATGATCTCTTGGGGACGTTGAAGAGAAGAATCGAGGACTCCTTTCATAGGCCCCTAACATCCTTTGAAGAGAACTCTACCTTTGCATAGCTCTGGCCTCACGGGGGCCCACTGGCTACATGCTAATGTTTCCCAAGAGATCTCTTTGAATCCTTGAAGGCATGGACGCCTGTCATGCTTGGGGTATGTAGCTTGGTTTGGAAGGGCTCTAGAAGTGTGCTGAAAAGCACCCTTTTCGAGAGGGCTTCATTCCTGTGCGAAGGCTGCCCTCCCAGGCTACAGTGCTCAGTTGGGCTCCAATGAAATTAACTCCCCCATCTCTTGCCGTAGAAGGAGTACTGATTCTGTGTTTTGACACCATATGGAAGGAGGTTGACTGAAAACTAGAACAGTACCATGATATTTAAAGAAAAATACACATGCCAGAGCTGAGGATGTCAATAAAACAGTAACAGACTCTGTAGAAATAAAGTAAGCCAGTATCTAGATGTAATCTAGGGGAGCGTTCAAGGTTCAGGGCTGAACGTCGAAACTTCCCAAATCCAGGGAAAGAGACGGAAGGATTTCTCACCTGGAGAGTGGAATTCATCAGACTCATCGAATTTGTCTCGGAACCATTGTGTCCGTGAAGGTGGTTGCCAGGACAACGTCTAACCTGGAGTTTCTCATCTCACAATGTCAAATGAACCAAGATGGACACGTGTCCTCAGTTCTCAGTTGGACGTAAGCTACGATAGCAAAGATTCCTTCAACTGACAGATGGAAATTCGAAGACAACATCCAACAATCACCAAAGCACCCACACGTCGGCCTACAGAACATATGGTGATTAAAAAAATACAGAATTCCTAACCTAGAATGAAGGAGAACCCACTGATAAGCATATCGAAGGGAGAGAGATCAGAAAGACCACTACGATTAGACTAAGGAAAGAAAACAAGCTCCCAGAAAATGGAAGGCAAACAGAAATCACACCTGAATACTCCACAGTGAATGAAGACAGTGTTTACAAAGAGTCTGCTTGAACGTTTGAAAGTCCGAGAAAGTCACAACCCCAAAATTTGCGGTGAATCTCAAACCTGGGCTAACTGGGAAGGGTGAGTTCTCAGACTCCTCCAAGCTGGCTCTGAAACCCTGTGTCCATGATGCTTGCTGGGACAGCAGAGACCCAATTCTGTCAAATCCAAGTGGACAGGAAAAACAACCTGGCCTCGTCTACACTGGACCAGATTTGGGCTCAAGTAGCATATTCAAGTCCCATTCCACTCAACTGCAGGTTGCCAATGGAACACGAAAGGGGCCGGCCAGTGTTGCATAGGTGACGTCCGCGTGTTCCGTGTCAGCAGCGTGTGGTTGGCCGCGTGGAATTCTGGGGGTGAGCCTCCTCACCGCTCGTGCAGCCTTTCTGGGGCAGGCGTCCGAGGTAGTGTAGAGGCAGATGGGAAGTGACGTTAGACAGGGCCAGTCTTCCTCAGCAAATACGGCAGCGTTGCCAGCAGATATGAGCACGGCAGTAAACATCTGCCTAAACAAAACCAATTAAAAGTTGCAAATGATAGAAAAACTGAACCTCAAAAAAAAACAAGCATGCTAGAAAGAAAAACAAGTAATCTAGGAATAACCTGCACAAAACAGGTGAAAGCTATGTAAACCGAGAAATAGCAAACCTTTGGGAAAGAAATTCCAGAGGACACAAGGAAACGAAAGGGAATTCAGTGCTCTTGGAATGGAAGAAAACGAAGAAAGCATGAGGTATCATCACAATGATTCCTTTCTCATGACTTGGATCAGCGTCTCATTGGTCTCTTCAAGTTTCTGTGCCCGGTTTCTGTTTGGAAAAGCTGTTTCTGGGTATCTCTCACTTGATTCTCCTAGCCTAGGCCAATCCTTGGACTGTAAACATGTGGCCATCTTGGGTGACATGTTCACCGTGATATCATAAACACCCTCAGAATTCTAATTTGTACTGACAACCTCCATGCACACAGTGTTTCAGAGCCATCTCATACCAGTCTGACTACTCCTGTTTTCCAAGTAGGATAGTGTTCCCAGTTCTGGATTTCTTGTCGGTTTCTAACATTCTCCTCGAACTTTGAAAGGTCTACAACATTCCCTCTAGACACGGGTTTCTTTCCATGAAATGTATCCCCGGTTTTCTCCCTTATCTTTTGTGGATGTGGTTTAACGGATGGACCTTCCCCAGAGAAATTCCTGGAGCTCCTCCCAAGTTGAATTTACCCAGGCAATTCTCTGATGTGCAATCAGCGTGTCATCTCCTAGGAGTCTGACAATTCCACCTGGGCAGGTCACATGTTTTCCTTCCTTCATCATTTGGGAAATTGTACCTTATGCATTCATAGGTTGTAATATTCTCAGAGTCCATTTTCTGGTGTGTATTTAAAATGTCTCCTCAGAATTTCTACTTCTTTATGATCTCTGTGCCCACCATACTGTGAAATCTGTATTTCCTAATGCTAGTAATCTGATCTGCAACCCTGATGATAGCAGGTGAAGCCCGGGCCGCCCAATCAGAACTTGGGCACTTACCTGCTACACCACAGGGCCGACCCTGAATTAGGCTTTTGGACAAACATTTGGCCTGATCTTGGGAAGATGTTGGCCTGCTTCGATCATTCGTGAAGGCAGTTAGTAACATCATGGACGGTAGCATTTTCCGCTGGTTCATGAGTTTAGCATGGAACACGTTCTCTTGGTAGTGTTCCTCTTCGTCTCCTTGCAATGGTCTACCTTTCTGTAGCGTCATTAAGCATTTTGAGGTGATTACCAATCCTTCGAAGTTCATCTTCTCTAATTTCTTACAGACTCCAAAGCTTTAAGCCGTGAACCTTAACGTCTTTTGGGAGTTTTGATTTTACGTGAATTGTTTGCCATAACCCAGCATTATAACATCCTATACCTTTCAGATCTACATCCTCATAGATTTAGACTTCTGTGTACGTTACATCATCTTCACCACCGTAAGCCTAATCACAGGCCCTCACAACACACTTGTGTCAAATCAAGTATTTCTCCCTCTGGGCCCCGCCACCTTTCCCTCTGGGAACCAGAAATCCCATGTCACGTGCTACCTGTTTCTTGGTCCTTTTTTTCCTCTTCTCCTTGTAAGTGAGACCCTATGGTATTTGACCTTCCCTCTGGGGCTTGTTTCCATGCCCCTAAAACCCTCAGGAGCCATTCTGTTGGTCACAAATGGCTGGAAGGCATCTGTTCCTGCAGCTGAGTGCTATGCCGTTGTGTGGCTATAGCCCATCTTTCTTGTCCCTTGATGGGCACCAGGGAGGCTTCCCTGTCTTCGATATCGGGAGTAAGGCTGTGGTGAGCACAGCGGTGCACGGATCTCTGTGCATTAGCGTTTGCAAGTTCTTTGGATATATATGCCACAGAGGAGTACCTGGATCATGTGGTAGATGGATTATGAAAATTCTGAGGCAATTCCACACCACTTCGTGTAGTGGCTGCACCGGTTTACACTCCCACCAGCAGTGCAGGAGGCTTGCCTTCTCTCCACCTCCTCTCTGAAACTTGTTGGTTCCTGTCTTCATCCTTATAGCCATTCTGACCACTGTGAGCTGCTATCTCAGTGCCGTTCATATTTGCATTGAGCAGAGACTTAATGATGATGAGCATCTTTTCATACAGCCTGTTGTCCATCTTTCTATCTTCCTGGGAGTGCTGTCTGTTTCCATCTTTTGCCCAGGATTTATTTGACTCGTTGATTTTTCTCCTGTGGAGACGTATGACTTCATTGGATCATTTGGCTATTCACCCCTTCTCCGATGTGTGGTTTGCAAACCTGCTGTCGCAGTTCTTGTGACGTCTTTGCACTGAGTCGATGGTGTCATTGGCTGGGCAGAAGCTTCTGCGTTGGATGGAGTCCCGCTTGTTTCTTGTTTCCTTTGTTGCCCTTGCCCAGTCACACATGCTTCTTCCAAATAGGCGGCCAAGCCAGATGGCAAAGAGCAAGCTGCCTGCGTTTTCTCCTCGAAGTGTCACGGTTTCAAGTCCTCCATTCAAGGCTTTAATCCATTTTGAGGTGGTGTGTGTGCCTGATGTAATATCACGGTCTACTCTCATTGTGTTACATCTGGCTGTGCAGTCTTTCCAGCACCATTTCCTGTCTAGAGTCTCTTTTCTCCGCTTTCTCCTCTTGGCTCCCTGGTCGAAAATGGGCTGTCCATAGGTTTGTGAGTTGATTTCTGGGCTCTCGATTCTCTTCCATGCATCTGTGTGCATCCTTTGCAGGCCAGGCTGTGCTGTTTTGGTACCTAGCTCTTCGTCCTATATGTGGCAGTAAGAAAGTGTGATAATTGCTGCTTTGTTCGTTTTCCCCAGGATTCCTTTTGCTATTCAGTGTCCTTTGTTGCTGGATAGAAACTTTAGGATTCTCTCTTCTATTTCTGTGGGAAAGATTGCTGCAACTTTGACTGGGACTGCATGGAATCCAGACATTGCTTTGTCGACAAAATAATCCGTAACCAATCTGTAAATGAAAATTTGGGGGAGTTTATTCTGAGCTTCAATCTGAGGATTATAACCCAGGGCCTTTCTACCCAAAGGAAGAAAGAGCATCAGAGAAGTGGGGGTGCACAGACTGGTTGTATTCCCCTCATAGAGGATGTTTCACATAGGATTGAAATGTCCCATTTACAATAGTCGCGAGACTGCTCTGTTGGCACAGCGATTGATGGAAATAGCAGGTAGGTCTTCTGTCTCAGTGAACACAGTAGGGTGGCAGTCTGTTGTCTCCAGCTGACTGGTCACAGGTGAGCTGGGTGGTCAAGGGTGAGTGCAGCAATCAGTTCCGAGCCTAGGGAGAAATGCTTATCCCTAAAGAAATGCCAATGTGGGGGGAAGTTGCACCTTTATCTCAAGGGCCATAGGAAATGTCTAAGCAGATATGCAATGCATGCTAAATAGCCATAGTCAGGCCCTTTTGGAAAAAACAAAATCAGGCCGAATTAGGTCTATACCAAATGGCTTCCTCATATAGTCCAATATATCCAATTGCTTCCCATTTTTATTTGAGCTTTATGCCGTATGGACGTTTCAAGTCTGTCCGTTTTTCCATTCGAAGGGCACAGAATAGCCTTGCGTTTCCTTGTGTCTTGTGGAATTTCTTTCCCCAAAACTTTGCTAGATTGTGGTTCCCATCGCTTTCTCCTGTTTGTCCAAGGTTATTCGCAGGTGTCATTTTCTTCTCACTGGCATGGGTTTTTTTTGAGGTTCAGCTTTTCTATTCTTTGCAACTTTTAATTGGTTTTGTTTGGCAGATGTTTATGGCTGTGCTCAAATCTGCTGGCCGTGCTGTTCTCTTTGCTGAGGAAGAGTGGCGCTGTTTAACATAGCTTCCCCTCTGCCTCTACACTAGCTAGCACGCCTGTCCCAGAATGGCTGGACGAGCGTTGAGGAGGCTCACTCCCAGGATTCCACG
The DNA here is from genome assembly GCF_041296235.1 of Equus asinus. NCBI lineage: Eukaryota > Metazoa > Chordata > Mammalia > Perissodactyla > Equidae > Equus > Equus asinus. The sequence goes on along the minus strand of NC_091790.1, from coordinate 8,204,326 downwards.
CGGCCGACCCTGGCCTGCTGACCCAGAACACGTGGACTTCACCGCTGGCCCACTGGCTGGACCCTTTCGTGCTGCATTGGCAACCTGCGGTTGAGGGGAATGTGACCTGAATATGCTACTTGAACCCAACTCTGGCCCTGTGTAGATGAGGCCAGGTTTTTTCACTGGCCCACTGTGATGTTGGAGGATTTTTCAGAATCGTGTCTCCTCTGTCCAGTCTAGCTTGGTGGACACAAGGTTTCAGAGCACGCGTGGAGCAGTCTCATAACTCACCCTTCCCAGTTATGCGAGGTTAGACCTTCCCTGCAGTTTTTGGGGTTGTGACTTTCCAGGACTTTCAATCTTTCAAGCAGAGTCTGTCTAAAGACTGACATCTTTCACTGTGGATTATTGAGGTGTGATTTCTGTTGGCCTTCCATTTTATGGGACCCTGTTTGCTTTTCCATGGTCTAATCGTCATGTTCTTTATGAGCTTGTCCTTTGACATGCTTATCACTGCGTTCTCCTTCACTCCATTTTAGGAATTTTGTATTTCTTTAATCACCATATGTTCTGTAGGCCAAGGTGTGAGTCCTTTCGTGATTGTTGGGTGTTGTCCTGGAATTTTCATCGTTCACTTGAGGGAATCTCTGCTATCCTAGCCTAGATCCAACTGAGCACTGACTACACGTGGTCATCTTGGTTCGTTTGACATTGTGAGATGATAAACTCCATGTTCGAGGTTATCGTGGCAACCACTTTCATGGGCCCATGGTTCCAACACAAATTAGATGAATCTGATGAATTCCTCTTTGCAGGTGAGAGACCTTCTGTCCCTTTTCTGGACTTGGGAAGTTTCGAGCTTGACCACTGATCCTTGAACTTTCCACTAGATTACATCTAGATACTGGCTTACTTTATTTCCACAGGGTTTGTTATTTGTTTGATTTACATCCTCAGCTGTGGCATGTTTATTTTTCTTTAAGTATAATGGTAATGTTCTAATTTTCTGCCATCCTTTCTATGTGTGGTTTCGAAACATATAATCAATACTCCTTCTACGGTAAGAGATATGGGGAGAGAATCTCACTGATCCCACTGAGCCCTGTAACCTGGGAGGCCAGCCTTCACAAAGGATGGAAGGCCTCTGCAAAATGGTACTTTTCAGCACACTTCTAGAGCCCTTCCAAACCAAGAGACATACCCAAGCATGTCAGGGGTCCATTCCTTCAAGGCATCAATGAGCTCTCTTGTGACATATTGGCATTACCCAGTGGGCCCCCGTGACTTGAGAGCTGTGGAAAGTGAGAATTCTCTTCAAGAATGCTAGGGGCCTAGGAAAGGAGGCCTCGATTCTTCTCTTCAATGTCCTCAATTGATCATTCTTGACTTTGTATTATGGGTAAGGCAGAAGGACAACGTAGGTCTGATAAGCCCCGGGTCCGGCCTCGTTTTTCAGAACACATTTCCAGCTTGAATCAGCATGGCCTCCCCAGACTTCCGTAGATGACGATGTTGCCCTCTGAGTACTTGACCCTCTATTGTCTCTTCTTCCCAATGATTCCTTTCTCATCCCTTGAATTAGCGTCTCTTTGATGTCTTCAAGTTTCTGTGCCCAGTTTGTGTTTGGAAAAGCTGTTTCTGTGTACCTCTCACTTGAATATCCTAGCCCAGGCCAATCCTAGAGCTGGAAACCTATGGCCAACTTTGGTGACGTGGTCACTGTGATGTCATAAACACGCTCAGAATTCTAAGTTGTCCTGACAACCTCCATGCACACAGTGTTTCAGAGCCATCTCATACCAGTCTGAAGACTCCCCCTTTCCAGGTGCGATAGTTTTCCTTTTTCTGGACTTCTTGTCGGTTTCTAACTTTATCCTCGAACCTTGAAAGTTCTACTACATTCCTTCTAGACAGTGGTTTCTTTCCTTTAAGATAGTCCTGGGATTTATCTCTTATCTTCTGTGGATGTGGCCAAATGTGTGGACTTTCCCCACAGAAAGTCCTGGAGTCCCTGCAAAGCTGAAGTTACCCAAGCAATCCTCTGATGAGCAATGATCATGTTAACTCATAGCAGACTGGTGTTTCCACCTTGGCAGGTCAGATGTTTTCTTTCCTTCATCATTTGGGGAAGTGTACCTGATGTGTTCATAGATTGTAATATTCTCATTGTTCGTTTCCTGGTGTGTATTCATAAGGTATTCTCACAATTTCTACTTCTTCATGATCTCAGTCGGCACCATACCTTGAAATTTATATTTCCTAATGCTCCTAATCGGATCTGCACCTGCGATGCCAGCCTGCCAGTCCCAGGCCGCCCAAGTGGAACATGGACACTTACCCACTACACCAGAGGGCTGGCCCTGAATTGGACTTTTGGACCAACATTTGGCTTGAACTTGGGAAGATTTTGGTCTGCATTGATTATTCAAAAAGGTAATTACCAGTAACATCGTGGACAGCAACATTTTCAGTTGTCTTAGGGGTTTAGCACGGGTCATGTTCTGTTGGTAGTGTTCCTCTTCATCTCTTTGCAATGGTTTACCTTTATGTTGCATCATTAAGCATTTCGAGGTGATTGTCAATCCTTTGAAGTTCATAATCTCTAAACTCTTTCAGCCTGCAAACTTTATCCCTTAAACCTGCTTGCCTTTATGGAGTTTTGATTTTAGGTGAATTGATTTCCATAACCTAGCATTAGAGAATCCTATAGCTTTCAGATTTACATCCTCATAGATTTAGACTTCTGTGTATGCTACATCTTCTTCCCCACAGTAAGCCTAATTACAGGCCCACACCCCACACTTGTGCCTAATCAACTCTTTCTCCCACCGTCCACTGCCACCCGTTCCCTCTGGGGACCACCAATCCCATATCACGTTCTACCTGTTTGTTGGTCCTTATTTTAATCTTCTGCTTGTAAGTGAGATGCGATGGTATTTGATTTCTCCCTTGGGCTTGTTTCAGTACCCCTCCCACCCTCAGGAGTGTTTCTGCAGTCACAAATCGCTGGACTGCACTCTTTCTTACAGCTGAGTGTTTTGCCTTTGTGTGGATATAGCCCAACTTCCTTCTCCATTGGTCCTTTGATGGGCACCAGGGCGGCTTCCAAGTCTTGGATATCGGGAGTAAGACTGAGGTGAACACAGCAGGGCACGGATCTGTGTGCATTAGTGTTTCGCAGTTCTTTGGATAAACACGCTGGAGAGGAATAGCTGGATCATATGGTAGATGGATTTGGAAATTTCTGAGGCAATTTCACATGGCTATGCCTAGTGCCCTCACCGGTTTGCATTCCCACCAGAGGTGCAGGACTCTTCCCTTCTCTCCACCTTCTCTCTGACACTTGTTGTTTCCTGTTTTGTTAATTATAGCCATTCAGAACACAGGAAGCTGTCATCTCATTGCCGTGAGGATTTGCGTTGGCCTTATACTTAATGGTGTTGAAAATGTGCTCATACAGCTGTTGGCCACCTTTCTGTCTTCTTGGGGTAAATCTCTGTTTCCATCTTCTGCCCAGGTTTTAAAGGACTTGTTGTTTTTTCTCTTGTGGAGACGTGTGTGGTCATTGTGTCTTTTGGCTATTCAGCCCTTCTCAGATGTGTGGTTTGAAACATCCTCTCCCTGTTGTTGTGCTGTCTTTGCATTGAGTGGATGGTTTCCCCGGCTGGACAGAAGCTTCTACGTTGGATGGAGTCCTGCTTCTTTCTTCTTTTCTTTGTTGCCCTTGCCCAGTCACACATGCTTCTTCCAAATAGGCGGCTACCCCAGATGGCAAAGAGCAAGCTGCCTGTGATTTCTCCTAGAAGTTTCACTGTTTCAAGACTTCCATTGAAGGCTTTAATCCATTTCGAGTTGGTGTGTGTGCCTGGTGTAACATCATGATCTACTCTTATTTGTGTTACATGTGGCTGTGCAGTCTTCCCAGCATCATTTATTTTAGAGACTCTCCTTTCTCCACTGTCTCCTCTTGCCTTCCTCATTGCAAATGCGCTGTCCATATATGTGTGAGTTGACCCTTGTGTTCTTCATTCTGTTCCATTGGGGTTTGTGCCTGTTTTGGGGACCAGGCTGTGCTGGTTCGGTGCCAAGCGCTTCGTCCTACATGTTGAAATCAAAGTGTGATACGTCCTGCTTTGTTCGTTCTCCTCAGAAATCCTTTGGGTATTCAGGGTCCCTTGTTGCTGGATAGAGACTTTAGGATTTTCTCTTCTACTTCAGTGGGAAAGATTGCTGCAAATTTGACTGGGATTGCCTTCAACCCAGAGATTGCTTTATCCATTGCGGACGTTTCAGGTGTTTCAGATCTTACATTCCTAGAGTACAGAATACCCTTCTGTTTCTTTGTGTTTTCTGGAATTTCTTTCCCTAAAGCTTTGCTAGTTTTTGGTTTCCATAGCTTGCACCTTTTTGTCTAAGCTTATTCCTAGAAATCTTATTCTTCTTACTTGCATGTTTTTTTTCCAGAGGTTCAGTTTTTCTATTCTTTGAAACTTTTCATTGCTTTTGTTTTGGCAGATGTTTATGGCTGTGCTCACATCTGGTGGTGATGCTGCTGTATTAGCTGGGCAAGAATAACGCTGTCTGACGTTGCTTCCCATCTGCCTGTACACTACCTTGGACGCCTGTCCCAGATATCTGGACCATCGGTGAGGAGATTGACCTCCAGGATTCTGCATGGTCTGCCCTGGGAGCCGACCCAGAATTTGTGGACTTCACCACTGCACCACTGGCCAGCACCTTTCATGTTCCATTGGAAACCTGCATTTGATGTGGAATGTGAGTTGAATATGCTATTTTGGACAAACCTTGCACTGTGTAGACGAAGCCAGTTTGTTTTTCTTCTCCACTGTGATGTCAGAGGATTTCTCAGAATTGTGTCTCTGCTATCACGGCAAACTTCATCGACACAGGTTTTCAGAGCCAGATTTTAACAGTCTCATAACTCACCCTTACCAGTTAGCCTAGGTTTGACATTTGCTACAGTTTTTGGGTTTGTGACTTTCTCTGTCTTTCGAACCTGCAGGGAATGTCTAAAACGGACATCTTTCATTGTGGATTATTCAGGTGTGATTTCTGTGTGCCTTCCATTTTCTGGGACGGTTTTTTGTTTTCCATGTTATAATTGTTGATATAGGCTCAGCGAGCTGAAGACTCGAATGAAAGATTTCTCGGACATTGAATGTCTGGCACTGGTGCTCTTTTATTTAGAGAATAGTATGGGATAGCATGGGGACAAGACCCATGTGTAGTGAAGAGTTGCTGCTGCTCCTTGGGGATGGGACCCATGAGCACTCAAAGCTCCTGCTGCTGCCCTGAGTTGAGGGGTAGGGCTAGTTTTATAAGTCATGGGTACATGATTTATTTTTACTGGAAAAAGAAATGATGTGGTAAAATGTCTTTAAATGATTTCAGTGCAGACGGGGTCTGGTTATTGTGCAGTCATTTAACTTTAGATACGGATCTGGCCCTGTAGATCAGCATGTAGGTGAGGATGAGCTGAGCTTCTCACCCTGAGTCAGCCCTATTCTACCTGCTCATATAGTTTGGCATGTAGGCCAGATCACTTTGGGCTTCCCTAGCTGGGGCAGCCTTAATCCATATCATAAACACCTCCTGAACCCATTTGGACTGGAGAGGTTTGGGGATATGGACGATGGTCAGTCTTCTGTAACCACTTATGGCTGTACAAGGGTTCAGAGCTGTCCCTAAATGGGGTCATAGGTACAGGTAGGAAGTTCAGTGGACTGGAAGCCTTCACCTGTGGAGTTCAAGGCTGACAAGGTATACAGAGCCTCTGGAGACGGGAGAATCATTTGACGAGAGGTGGTCCAGGAGGTGAAACTTTTTTCACATGCGGAAGACAGACAATGAAACAGACAACAAACTATAATAAGAAATACAAGCAGTATGTTTAACCCAATGTATAACGTATGGAAGTAGTGCAGAAACCTGGTCCTGACTTGGAGTTCAACCAATCGTTTAGAGTTAGGGTTGATAAGACATGGATTTAATTTGGTGGTTGGGATAGGAAGCCAGAAATATTTTGACGGTAGTCAGGAATATAGACACAACATTCAGTTTTTATAATGGCATAGGTGCCCCCTTGTGTTGCTGTCAAGACATCCAGTGCCATTTGGATTTGGAGGACTGCCTTACACACTTGGGATACTTCTAAATTGAGCAGCGAAATGCTATGTTGTGCATCATTTAATGCCTTCATAATAAATTTGTTTAGGACTTCCATGTGCAAGACGACACTTTCGATTCCTAATTAGGGAAGGAAAATTGCGGAAAGATGGTCATACCAGTGGAAAACAGATCTGGTTCAGCGCTGCTGAAGGTTGGGTAGGATAGCAGGAGGAGATGTAGTAAATGAAGTTCTACCCTGCATCCAGCTAAAGCCTAGTGTGCATCGTGCAATCCACTTAGGTGGCAGCAAAGGCCATAAATTGGAGCCGCATTGCCACTGAGCACCATTAGAGACTAACCAAAGCGTGCTGGGCTGTCTATCCCAGTCAGTCCCAAACCAATCAGTACTTTTTTAAGACTATGATATGAGAACACATATAACAGCGAATTTTTCCCATAGGTCGGCTGTTACTAGGCCATGTATCACAAGTGTGATTGGTTTGTTCCAAACAGAGAGTGACCTTTTACTGAGTTGACCACTAGTAGGAGTGAACCAAATACATTCATCCCAAATTTCATATGGTCCATCCTGTGTGTATCCATAAGTTGGGGACTTTCCCTTTGGAACTTGTTGTTTCGGATCCACCTGTGACAAGACAAATCTAGTTAGTATTTGGGGAGTAGTTTTAAAGGAAAATGTTTGAATGTGGCCAGGGAACTCGCAGGTGTGAGACATAGATGAGCACAAGGAGACATTACGATTAGTAATAGATGAACCTTGTGGATGAAAAGAGCTAGAATCTAATATACATGAATGCCTACTATAGCTTCTACAGAAACATAATTTTTTCTCTCTTAAATCACCCTCATTTTTCAAAAGATAGCCAAATCAGGATTAACAAGTTTGCAAGTCCAGTGTAGTTTCAATACAACTTGCTCCAATTATTTACATAACAGCTACAAGAATAGCAATTTTTTGTACAGGCTTTTTAAAGTATGCTTTGCTGGAAATTTTTATGAGGAATCATAGATTGAACTGTGAAAGCCTCTACAGGCCAGAAAAGCCAAGTCAAGGATTTGCCATCAGATTTTGCCTGCAGTACTTACAGATTTGAGTGGAGTTCTCTTTCAGGTCCCCCAAAGTATTCGGAGGTTTCTTGCACTTTCCAGATAAGCAAGCTTCCTTACTTAACGGGTAAGATTGCCAGAATCTCTATAAACAAGGTACCGGGCCCGTGTTTCTGAGTGGCTGTATTCCAGAAAGTCCAATCTTTGTTCCTGAAATGCTGTCTTGTCATATCTGAGCCTGTATGTTTCAAATATGACATTCCAGTCAAAGCCTTGGTAATATAACCAATGTGTCCTGTTATAAGGAGAACAGATTCTTTTGGAACTTATGCAAATATTGCCACGAAATGACCATACTCAGTAACAGAGGGTTTGACAATTCCTTAGGGATATGGTAGGGAATAAAACATAAATGTTTCAGTTTTGCTCATAAAGTTATAATTTCACCAAATTGCTGTAAGTCAAGGTTAGCATAAGAGAAAAGAGAAAAAGATTTCCTTCATTATGAGAAAACAAAACAACACATCAAAACTCAACATTTCAAACAGAAGTCCTAAAAAATTATAATCGTCCTCATCAGTTCACACAGTCCTGTATAATCAACTCTTGAGCTGAATCTTCTGTCAGCAGATCGAGGAGCTTAGTTTCTGTTCCAATTCTGTAGTTTCTTACTCAGCTCAGTTTTACAGTCTGAAAGTTTATCAGAATCCTGTAGTTTAGAACCTCTGTGTCAGAATCCTTTCCCGGAATATCTCAGAAGATGAAATATATTTGCAAAAGAAAAAAGCAGCAGAGTAAAACAACAATTATCTGCAAATGGACAAAGGACTTAAAAGGGCAATTGACAAAGACACTTGGATACTTCTGTGACATATGACCCTTCCAGATAATAAGTGGACTTATGACTGATAACCAGGACAGATCAGAATCTTAGGAATTCTATATAATTTGAAGACATCTATATTAAAAACATTTACACATCTAATACCACCTAAGAATATCTATCACTTGTTTCACAATGTTTCTCATGTAATTTAATAGAAAAAATAAGCCTAATTAGTTTAATGTTTTCCTCCTTACAGGAACAGAGAGCAAATTTCTTTGAGAAGTCTCAGGGGCCCTCTGAAAATCCTCAGAGTAATTTCTCTTCTGTTCACCAGGTCAAAAGAAAGACTTCATTCAGGATTTGAATATTTTTGAGGGAGAAGCTTGTCAAAACATAGCCAAAGTTTTTAAAATGCTTCTTCAAATAGGAAACAACACTCACTGTGAAACAATGCTCAGGTATCTATTCAAAGTGATGACAGAAAGAGTCAAAAATCTTAAGAGTGACCTCAGTCGTTATTTTCACAAAACACATTTCTCTCTTAGGTAGACTTACTCAAAGGAACAGCTTTTATAACCTCTTTATCAAGAGCAGATCCAAAGTTCAAGAAAAAGTATCCTTTTAGAGAAAACCAAATTTGAATTTCTGCACCTAATTATTTTGAACATTCAAACTCATGCACTTAATTGAACTTACTTTAGTCTACTTGAGTAGGCATAAAACTCTTTTCAGAATTTCTACTTCACAAACCTTCTACAACTTTCTTTTTCGTTTTCAGAATGTGTCAACAACTCTTTCCTTTTTCCTTTCTAGTACATTAGGACAAATTTATCTTTTTTCATCCATCAAACAAAAATATTTCCATTCTTTATACCTTTTTTACTGAAAGCATACATTTTAACTTCCCTGAATACAGAGCTCTTTTCCTTATTAATTTCCTGTAGCTTTAATTCCATAAGTTAATTAGAACTTTTAAGACTTAACAGATCTACTAAACACTAAAAAGTAAGCAATTATGAATTGTCTTTTATATCAGCATTCTAAACACTTCATAACTTTAGAAACATGCAGCTTTACAATAAAACACAGGCATGCTTTTTGATACACCCACACTCTTTTAGCCTCTTCAAGAAGAAGCCCAAAGTAGATAACTTAGATATGTTTATTAATAATGATTCAGTGTTTCATCCTATCCAAAAATGATCCGCATATTCATTTTTTATCATTTAACTTACCTTTGCAAAAGTCAAGATTGTTACACAGAAAAATTTTGAAGCTGTTTTGTTTCAACAACTATACTGACCATAAAAGTTATTGTACTCATTTTTATGAGTTTTATGTATTTAAACCATTTGTTTCCAACAACCATGTTCAGATTAGCTATGAAAACCTCATGAGGAATTAGACAAAACTGGTCATCATTTAAAGCTATTATTTTACTGACAAATTTAAGAAAGTGAACTTATATGACTAGATAACCCAGGCTGAATGCCTGCATCCTATGCAAATACCGACAACTCTGACAAGATAATTTTCAATCAAACCAACAAACTTTAACAAGCTTTCATTTACCAAAGGTTAATTCACATCACGTTAACTTTGAAAGGCACTGAGTTAATTTCTACTACATTTAGAATTTATGTAAGCACTTTCTTTAAGCCAACTAAACAGAGATCTTAATTTGGGCCATACCATCCATGGGTAAAAATATCACACGTATAATGTACACATAGACACACATAGACAGAGACTGTATAACCATTGTTTTAAAAACTACTCCAGTGAATCTGGTACAATAATATAAAGCTCACCAGTTATGAATCCACACTTTGTTTTGAGCGTTTTTACTATTACTTATGGAGAAGACCCTCGAGATGGTAGACTTTTTGCAAGGGTGCACTTATGAACATTTATCCTTTCCCCTCCTTTTTTTTTTCAGTCTTAAGAATGAGTGATGGGCTACATAGTAGTTCCTTCAGAGGGGGAATGAGAATCCTTTTCATCATAAAGGAAGTAGGTGGAATCTGAACTGCCTCTAGAGCTGTCTTTCCAGTCTTGCAAGGATTTTCTAAGGACGGTTGCTCTTGATTTCTCAAAAACTGGACTGAAACATGAAGGACATTCTAGGTTGATCTACCTGTCCAACTGCACCATAAAGGCACAGAGATACATCACAAATTTTCTCCGAGATGAAGTTTCTGGGGCATACCCATACAATTGAAAGTGTTTCTAATTAGTTAGAATGACTCTAAGTGGTGAGTCTCTTGGGATGCTTACATCATTCCCCATGGCAGTAAAGCCAGTGTCGGACTGACATTGAACTGGACAAGGGTGCAGTGCCTACAAAGGCCTGGAACATGCTGGAGGCTGGGGCTCCCAGTAGCCGGCTTGAGAGGTAAGTCCCTTGAAATATATTTTCAAGATTTTTAATTTCACAGAATGTCCAGGTTCTGGTCAAGTCCAGCCTGAAATTAAGCTCGACTTGGTGACAACAGAGGACATGATGAGCAAAACAAAGAAATTAAAAGAAGACACCAGACCTCACCCTCATGGCCATTCCCAGAGGGTTATCATGATAAAAGTCACACAAAAGTTCCAATGCTGGGGCACACTACCCTAGCATGACAGTTCACAGAATAAATCACAGGTCTCCTAACCTCATACACAATTCAGTAGGTGACTAAAATACTCAATGAGTCAACCGCCAACAGGGGGCACCCTACTTGGCATCACTGGGGTGATCAGACCCAGAAAACCAAAGTTGGGGCTCCCAGTGTTGGAGGACTTGACTCTTGAAAGATTTCTTTGTTTCCCGGTTGCAAAGCTCAAAAGGAGACGAAACTGGCCATTGTAATTCTAACAAAGATGAAAGAGACAGGTCCATTACCTTGAAAATCCCCTCTGAACCTAGGGAAGCATCCTACCTGTTGTTCCTACTGTGGGGTGCCTATAGCAAGGGGTGATGGGGGTGTCCCCCAGAATTGCATCCCTTGGGTACCTTCCCAGCTATGCCTGGCAGGAACAGGTGCCTGGTGAACATCTTTCGTATTCTGCCTGGAAGTAATAGGTGCCTGGTGAGTGGTCCCCAAGAGAATAGGAGAAGTTTAAGAGAGAACATGATGTAGAGAAATAGTGAAGAAGTTTCCACCACGCTGGGGTCATTCTACCCAATTGCGTGTTGGAGTGATTCTCCAAAGAAGGGTTTCCAATACTCAGCCAAAGGTTAGACGTTGGTACTTTCCTTGAACTGAAGTCCCGATTGGGACATTCACACCATTCAGATGGTCAAGTGCATGGGAGGTATCCCAATCCAGCTTTAGGGATAGAAACCTTCCACGAGAGTCTTGGAGATTGCCAACCATCCTAATGAATTAAATGGCTGACCCTTTAACACGTAAAATTTATGTATTAGAGATAGGGTCAGGAAGGAATGGATTAATTCATTCTACATCACTCTTAGGCTTAAGGTACTGATTCTCTTCAAGATGAATGCCAGATTTGCACCATAGAGTAGCCATGGGCAGCAAACATGAATTCATACAGCTATTCAAGACAGTTCCTGATGGAGAAGTGAATTTAGATCCATCCTCGAAAAAGAGAGAGGCACAAAGAAGGAAAGGGCACTTACCAGAATTCGAGCACACAAACCAATGAAGCACGATCCCTATATGGGCCACGAGATATGATGTGGGGTCGGCAAGCTCAAGAGTTGAAAATAAGATTTCTTGGACCCTCAAGGTCTGGCAGTGGTGCTCTTTTATTTAGAGAATGGTACAGGATAGCATGGGGACAGGACCCATGGGCAGTGAAGCGCTGCTGCTGCTGCAGCATTGGGAAAGGACCCATGGGTAGTCACAGCTCCTGCTGCTGCCCGGAGTTGAGGTTAAGGACTAATTTTCTCAGACATGGTTACGTGACTTATTTTTCCTGGAAAAAGAAAAGATGATGTAAAAAGTCATTAAATGATTTCAGTTCAGATGGGTTCTGGATATTGTGTGGTCATATAACACTAGATATGAAACTGGCCCCATAGATAGGCATGTAGGTGAGCATGACCTGGGCTTCTCTCACTGGGGCACCTCTAATTCATACCAAAAGAAATTCAACGGGTCATATAGTTCTGCATGTTCACCAGCTAACCTTGGGCTTTCGAGTGGGGGCAGCCTTAATCCACATCAATCCTCATGGTCTTTCACAGCTGTCTCCCATAGATATGCTCATCAGTGTGTTCTCCTTCATTCCAAGTTAGGAATTTTGTATTTCTTTAATCACCATATGTTCTCTAGGCCGATGTGAGTACTTTCGTGATTGTTGGGTTTTGTCTTTGAATTTCCAGCGTTCACTTGAAGGAAACTTGGCTATCCTAGCCTAGGTCCAACTGAGCACTGAGAACACGAGGTCATCTTGGTTGGTTTGACATTTTGAGATCAGAAACGCCAAATTCTAGTTTGTCCTGGCAACCACCTTATGGACATAATGTTTCCGAGACAAATTAGACAAATCTGATGAATTCCTCTCTCCAGGTAAGATATTTTTATGTCTTTTTTTCTGAATTTGGGTAGGCTAGACCTTGACTTCGGATCCTTCATTGTTCCAGTAGATTACGTCTAGATACTGGTTTACTTTATTTCTGTAGGGTTTGCTAGTTGATTGGTTTACATCCTCAGCTCTGGCATGTTTATTTTTCGTTAAATATAAGTGTAATATTCTAATATTCAGCCAACTTCCTCACATACGGTGGCAAACCACATAATCAATACTCTTCTATGACAAGAGACAGGGGGAAAGAATTTCATTGGGGCCAAATGGAGCATTTTAGCTTTGATGGCAGCCTTCACTTTGGATTGGTGGTTCCCAGAGGGAAAGAAGAAATCCAAAAAGCTGTGCAGATTCACGGCATAAAGCTTTTGAGGCTGAAAGAGATTAGAGAAGATAAACTTTCAAGGATTGTGAATCTCCTCCAAATGCTTAATGATGCTACAGAAAGGTAGACCATTGGAAATAAATTAAGAAGAATACTACAAAGACAACGTGTTCCATGCTAAACTCATGAACCAAGGGAAAATGTTACCTTCTGTGAGGTTACTACTCACTACCTTCACGAATAATCACAGCAGGCCAGCTTCTTCCCAAGTTCAGGCAAAAGATTGGTCCAAAAGTAAAATTCAGGGCCAGTCATGTGTTCTGGTGTGTAAGAGCCCACGTTCCTAGTCTGTGGCCTGGGACTCATGGATTCGCATCACGGGTGCTGATCAGATTAGTAACATCAGGAGAGATAGATTTCATGGTATGGTGTGGGCAGAGATCATACACAAGTGGAAATTGTGAGCATACCTTATACATATGCACCAGGAAAATGACATGAAAATATTGCAATCTATGACGCATCTGGTAGACTTCTCAAATACAGAATGGAGGAAGTGATGTGACTTGCATAGGTGGAATTGTCGGACTGCACAAGATGACACGATCATTGAACATCAGAGGATTGGCTGGGCAACTTCAACTTGGGAGGGACTCGTGGACTTTTTCTGGGGAAAGTCTACATATTTGGCCATATCCACAAAATGTGACAGATAAAACCAAGGATAAACTTAAAGTAAAGAATTCAGTGTCTAGAGAGAATGTAGTAGACATTTAAAAGTCCCAAGATAGTTATAAACAGACAAGAAATCCAGGAAATGGAAAACTATCAGACTGGTATCAGATGGCTCTGAAATACTGTGTGCATGGAAGACACCGGGACAACGGAGAAGTTTGAAGGTGTTTATGACATCACAGTGAACATGTCACCCAAGATGGCCTCATCTTTATAGTCCGAGGATTGTCCTAGGCTACGATACTCAAGTGAGAGATACCCAGAAAAGAATTTAAAAACAGAAACCAGCACTGAAACTTGAAGAGTTAGAATTGCCGCTGATTAAAGGGATAAGAAAGAAGTCATTGTGGAGAAGCAATAAATAACAGAGAGACAAGCACTGAGTGGAGAACATTGTTATCCACTCAAGTAGATGTGGAGGCCGTGCTGATTGAAGCTTGCAACTTGATTTGAAACCAGAGGCTGGACTTGGGTCTTATCAGACCTACGTTGTCCTTCTGCCTTAATCATAATCCCAAATCAAGAAGGATCTCCTGAGGACATTGTAGAGAAGGATCGATGCTTCCCTTCCTATGCCCCTAGCACTCATTGAAGAGAAGTCTCACTTTCCATAGCTCTGGCTTTACGGAGGCCCACTAGGTACATGCTAATTTGTCACAATACATCTCTTTGAACCCTTGAAGGACTAGAACCCCGTCATGCTCCAGGTATGTCGCATTGTTTGGCAGGGCTCCAGAAGTGTGCTGAGAATCACCCTTTTCCAGAGGGCTTCATTGCTTTGTGAGGGCTCCCCTACCAGGCTAGTGTGCTCAGTTTGGCTCCAATGAAATACTCTCCCCAATCTCTTGGAGTTGAATGATTACTGATGACGTGTATTGACATCATGTGAAAGGAGGTTGTCTGAAAATTAGAACATTACAATTATCTTTATAGAAAAATAAACATGAGGTTGTAAATCAAACAAATAACACACCTTATAGAAATACAGTAAGCCAGTATCTAGACATAATCTACTGGAACATTCAAGGATCGGGGGTCAAGATCGAAACTTCCCAAATCCAGGAATGAGACAGAAAAGTATCTTACCTGGACGGAATTCATCACATCTGTCTAATTTGTCTCGGGTACATTATGTTCATGAAGAAGGTTAACATGACAAGCTAGAATTTGGAGTTTAAGATGTCAGAACGTCAGACCAACCAAGATGAACACGTGTTCACAGTGCTCATTTTGACCAAGGCTAGCATGGTAAAGATTGCTACAAGTGACCAATGTAAGTTCAAAGACAATACCCAACAATGAAAAACACTCACACCTAGGCCTATAGAACATAGGGTGGTTAAAGAAATAGAAAATTGATACCTTGGGATGAAGGAGAACTGGCTGACAAGCATACCAAACGGGGAAATCTGAGAAAGACCACGATGATTATGCTATGGAAAAACAAAACGGGCTCAAAAGAAGGAAGGCAAACACAAATAACACCTGAATAATCCAGAACGAAAGGTGTCAGACTTAAGACAGACTCTGCTTGAACCTTTGAAAGTCAGAAAGTGACACAAACCAAAAAACTGCAGCGAGGTAAAACCTGGGCTACCTGGAAAGGGTGGGTATGAGACTCCTCCAAACGTCCTATGAAACCCTGTGTCCATGAAGCTTGCCGGGAGAGCAGAGACACAATTATGACAAATTCTGTGACATCGCAGTTGACCAAAAATACAAACTGGCTACATGTACTCAGTGCCAGAGTTGGGCTGAAGTAGCCTATTTAAGTCACATTCCACTCAAATGCAGGTTGCTGAGGGAACATGAATGGGGCTGGTCAGTATAAGAATTGGGGAAGTCCACGCACTCTGAGTTGGCAGCCAGGAGTTGGCAGGGTAGAATCCTGGGGGTAAACCTCCTCACCGCTGGTACAGCCATTCTGGGGCAGGCGAGGGAGGTAATGTAGAGGCCGATGAGAAGCGACATTAGACAGAGCCACTCTTGCTCAGCAAATACAGGAGCATTTCCAGCAGATGTGAGCACAGTGATAAATCTCTTTCAAAAGGAAACAAATTAAAAGTTGCAAAGAATAGGAAAATTGAACCTCAATAAAAAAGAAAAAGGATGCCAGTAAGAAGAATAAGATACTTAGGAATAAGCTCACCCCAACAGGTGAAAGCTCTGTAAACAGAAAACTAGCAAACCTTTGCAGAAATAAATGGGAGAAGACACAAGGAAGCGGAAGGATATTCCATGCTCTTGAAATGGAAGAATTAACACACTTGAAATGTCCACACCGCATAGAGAAATCTCTTGATTCCATGCAGTGCCAGTCAAAGTTGCAGCAATATTTCTCACAGAGATAGAAGCGAGCATCCTAAAGTTTACATCCAGCAACAAAAGACCCCGAATAGCCAAAAGAATCCTGAGGAAAAAGAACAAAGCTCAATGTATCACACCTTCTGATTTCAACATATAGGACGAAGAAATTGAAATGGAAACAGTGCAGGCTGGGATGCAAAACAGAGAAACAGAGCCATGGAACAGAATCAAGAGCCCAGAGGTGTAGGGACACATGTATGGACAGCCCATTTTCGATCACAGCACCAAGAGGAGACAGTGGAGAAAGGAAAGTCTCTACAATGAATGCTGTTGGGAGGAGTGCAGAGTCTCATGTAAGACAAGCAGAGTAGACCATGGTGTTACACCAGGCACAAATACCAACTCGAAATGGATTAAAGTCTAGAATGTAATACTGGAAACCATGAGACTTCTCGAAGAAAACGTAGGTAGGGTGCTCTTTGTCATTTTTCTTAGCCTCATATTTCGAAGAAGCATATCTGTCTGGGAAAGGGCAATAAAGGAAACAAGAAACAAATGGGACTACATCAAACACAAAAGCTTTTGCATAGCCAAGGAAATCATTGATTCAATGCAAAGACAGCACAACAACTGGGAGAGGATTTTTGCAAACCACACATTGGGGAAGGGGTGAATAGCCAAAAGATCCAATAAACTCATACGGCTCCACAAGAAAAAAAAAAAAACACGCCCCATTAAAATCTGGGCAAAAGCTGGAAACAGAGATTTCTCCCAGGAAGATAGAAAGATGGCCAACAGGCTGTATGAAAACATGTTCATCATCATTAAGTCTCTGGTCAGTGCAAATCTGAAAGGCAATGAGATAGCAGCTCACGGCAGTCAGAATGGCTATAAGGATGAAGACAGGAAATAAGATTCGGAGAAGAGGTGGAGAGAAGAGAAGCCTCCTGCACTGCTGGAGGGAGTGGAAACAGGTGCAGCCATGACACAAAACGGTGAGGAGTTGCCTTAGACATTTCAGAATACATCAACCATATGATCCAGCTATTCCTCTGTGGTGTGTTTATCCAAAGAACGTGGAAACACTCATACACAGAGATCGGTGCACACCTCTATTTACCCTGGCCTTATTCCCGATATCCAAGACTTGGAAGCCTGCCTGGTGCCCATCAAGGGATGAATGGAGAAGGAAGATGGGCTATAGCCACACAAAGGCATAGCACACAGCTATAGGAACGGAGTCAGGCCAGCCATTTGTGACCACCAGAATGGCTCCTGAGGGTATTGGGGGAACTGAAAGAAGCCCCAGGGGTATGGTCAAATACCACAGGATCTCACATACAAGGAGAAGAGCAAGAACGGACCAAGAAACACGTATCACATGACAATGGATTGGCATTTCCCAGAGGGAAAGTGGGGCAGTGGCCAGAGAGAGAAAGTGTTGATTAGGCACAGATGTGTGGTTAGGGACAGTAATTAGTCTTACGTTGGTGAAGATGATGTAACCTACTCTGAAGTCTAAATCTATGTGGAAGTAGATCTGAAAGCTATAGGTCATTATAATGTTGGGTTACGGCAATCAATTCACATAAAACCAAAACTCCCAAAAGAGATGCAGATTTACAACCAGAAGCTTTGGAGACAGAAAGAGTTTAGAGAAGATGAACTTCCAAGTATTGGTAATCACCTCAACATGCTCAATGATGCTACAGAAAGGTAGACCTTTGCAAAAATATGAAGAGGAATACTACCAAGAGAACATGATCGGTGCTAAACTCATGAACCAACAGAAAACGTTACCGTTCATGATGTTACTACTGATTCCTTCGCGAATGATGGAAGCAGGCCAACATCTTCACAGGTCAGGTCAAAGGTTGGTCCAAAAGTCCAATTCAGGGCCGGCCCTGTGATGTAGCAGGCAGGTTCCTACGTTCCACTTGGGCGGCCCGGGCTTCACCAGCTAGCATCAGGGGTGCGGATCAGATTACTAGCATTATGAAATATAGATTTCAAGGTATGGTGGGCACAGAGATCATAAAGAAGGAGATATTGTCACGAGACCTTAACAATATGCACCAGAAAATGAACCATGAGTATATGACAATCTATGAACGCATCAGGAACACTTCCCCAAATGATGAAGGAAGGAAAACATGTGACCTGCCAAGTGGAATTTTTAGACTGCTAGGAGATCACACGATCATTGTGCATCAGGGGATTGCCTGGGCAACTTCCAATTGGGAGGGCCCCCAGGACTTTCTCTGAGAAAAGTCCACCCAATTGGGCATATACACAATGGATAAGATATAAAACAAGGGATAATCTTAAAGGAAAGGAACCGGTGGGTAGAGGGGATGTAGCATACCTTTCAAGTTCCACGAGAAAGTTAGAAACTGACAAGAAATCCAGAACAAGGAAAACTATCCTACCTGGAAAGATGGAGTCGTCAGACTGATATGAGATGGCTCTGAAACACTGTGTGCCTGGAGGTTTTCAGGACAACTTAGAATTCTGAGGGTGTTTATGACGTCTCGGTGAACGTGTCACCCAATATGGCAGCAAGTATAGAGTACGAGGATTGCCCTGGCTAGGATACCCACGTGAGAGATATCCAGAAACAGCTTTTCCAAACAGAAACCGTACACAGAAACTTGAAGAGATCAAAGAGGCACTAATTCAAGGGATAAGAAAGGAATCATTGGGAAGAAGTTATACTAGAGGGGCAAGCACTGAGAGGAGAACATTGTTATCTACTCAAGTAGATGTGGAGGCCGTGCTGATCGAAGCTTGCAACTAGATTTTAAACAAGAGGCTGGACTTGGGGCATATCAGACCTACATTTTCCTTCTGCCTTACTCATAAACCCAAGTCAAGAATGATCTCTTAAGGACATTGAAGAGAACAATTGAGGCCTTCTTTCCTAGGCCCCTAGCATTCTTTGAAGAGAGGTCTCCCTTTGCATAGCTCTGGCGTCACGGGGTCCCTCTGGGTACATGCTAATGTGTCCCAAGACATCTCTGTGAAGACTTAAATGAATGGATGATTGTCATGCTTGGGGTGTGTCCTTTGGTTTGGAGGGCTGTAGAAGTGTGCTTAAAAGCACCCTTTTCGAGAGGGCTCCGTTCCTGTGTGAAGGCTGCCTTCCCAGGCTACAGTGCTCAGTTGGGCTCCAATGAAATTCTCTCCCCCACCTCTTGCCATGGAAACAGTATTGATTTCTTGTTCTGACAACATATGGAATGAGGTTTGCTGAAAATTACAACATTGCCATTATGTTTAAATAAAAAAACACCTGCCAAATTTCAGAATGAAAATCAAACCAGTAGGAAACCATGTAGAAATAAAAAGCCCAGTATCCAGACGTAATCTGTTGGAGGATTCAATCATCAGGGGTCAAGTTTGAAACTTCCCAAATCCAGAAAAGAGACAGACAAATCACTTACCTGGAGGGAGGAATTCATCAGATTTCTCTAATTTCTCTCAAAAACATAATGTCCGTGAAGGTGGTTGTCTGGAAAACCTTGAATCTGGAGTTTCTAATCTGAGAATCTCAAACCTACCAAGACGACCATGTGTTCTCAGGGCTAAGTGTCACCTGGGCCAGGATAGCAAAGATTCCTACAAGTGACCGATGGAAATTCCAAGACCACACCCAACAATCACGAAATGACTCACACGTCAGGCTACAGAACCTATGGTAATTAAAGACATACAAAACTCCTAACTTGGAAAGAAGGAGAACGCACTGATAAGCAAATCGAATGGAGATATCTCAGCACGACCATAACAATTAGACTATAGAAAAGAAAAAAGGATCACGGAATATGGAGGCCAACAGAAATCAAAGCTGACTAATCCACAGTGAAAGACGTCAGTCATTAGACACACTCTGAACGTTGAAAGTCAGAGAAAGTCACGACGCCAAAAACAGCAGCAAAGGTCAAACCTGGCCTAAATGAGAAAGGTGACTTATGAGACTGCTCCCCGCGGGCTCTGAAACCCTGTGTCCACGAAGCTAGACTAGACAGCAGAGACACGATTCTGACAAATCACCCAACATCACAGTGGGCCAGAAAAGAAAGCTGGCCTCATCTACACAGGGCCAGAGTTGGACTCAAGTAGCATATTCAAGTCACAATCCACTCAACTGCAGGTTGCCAATGGAACATGAAAAGGGCCAGCCAGTGGGGCCGTGGTGAAGTCTGCACATTCTGCTTCAGCAGCCCAGGTTCGGCGATGTGGAATCCTGGGGGTGAGCCACTCACCGCTCGTCCAGCCATACTGGGGAAGGCATCTGAGGTAGTGTAGAGGCAGATGGGAAGCGATGATAGACATCGCCATTCTTCCTCAGGAAATGCAGCAGCATGGCCAGCAGATGTGAGGACAGCCATAAACATCTGTCAAAACAAAACCAACTGAAAGTTGCAAAGAATAGAAAAACTGAACCTCAAAAAAGAAAGCATGCCAGTAGGAAGAAAAAGATATCTAGGAATAAACGTGGCCAAACAGCAGAACGATAGGGAAACAGAAAACTTGCAAAGATTTGGGCGAAGATATTACAGAAGACACAAGGGAACGGAAGACTATTCCGTGCTCTTCCAATGGAAGAACGAACACACTTCAAACGTCCATACCGCATAAAGCAGTGTCTGGATTGCATGCAGTCCCAGTCAAAGTTGCAACAATCATTCCCACAGAAATAGAGGACAGAATCCTAAAGTTTCTATCCAGCAACAAAGGACCCGGAATAGCCTGAGGAATCCTCAGGAAAACGAACAAAGCAGCAAGTATCACACTTTCTGATTTCAACATATAGGACGAAGCCCTAGGTACAGAAACAGCACAGCCTGGCCCCCAAAATAGGCACACAGACTCATGCAACAGAACGAGAGCCTGGAGGTCAACTCACACATCTACAGACAGCGCATTTTTGAACAGTGAGCCTAGAGGAGAAAGTGGAGAAAGGAGAGTCTCCACAAGAAACGGTGATGAGAAGACTGCACACCAACAGGTAACACAATGAGAGTAGACCATGATGTTACACCAGACATACGCACGACCTCGTAATGGATTAAAGCCTTGAATGGAATACTTGAAACCGTGCAACTTCTAGGAGACAACCTAGGCAGCTTGCTCTTTGCCATCTGTCTTGGCTGCCTATTTGGAAGAAGCATGTGTCAGTGGGCAAAGACAACAAAGGAAACAAAAAACAAGCGGGACTCCATCCAATGCAGAAGCTTCTGCCCAGCCAACGACTCCATTGGACTCATTCCAAACACAGCACAACAACTGCAACAGGCTGTTTGCTAACCACACATCGGAGAAGGGGTGAGTAGCCAAAAGATCCAATGAACTCATACATCTTCACAGGAATAAAATCAACGAGCCCAATAGAACCTGGGAAAAAGATGGAAACAGACATTTCTCCCAGGAAGATAGGAAGATAGCCAACAGGCTGTATGAAAACATGTTCATCATCATTAAGTCTCTGGTCAATGCAAATGCTGAACGGCAATGAGATAGCAGCACACGGCAGTCAGAATGGCTGTAAGGATGAAGACGGGAAACAATAAGTTTCACAGAGGAGGTGGAGAGAAAGGAAGCCTCCTGCACTGCTGGTAGGAATGTGAACCGGTGCAGCCACTATGCAAAGTGGTGTGGAATTGCCTCAGAAATTTCAGAATCCACCTACCATATGATCCGTCTATTCCTCTGTGGCATATATATCCAAACATCATGGAAACACTAATGCACAGAGATCGATGCACTGCTGTGTTCACCACAGCCTTACTCCCGATATCCAAGACTTGGAAGCGTCCGTGGTGACCATCAAGAGATGAATGGAGAAGGAAGATCGGCTATAGCCACATGATGGTATAGCTCTCAGCTGTAGGAATGGATGCAGTCCAGCCATTTGTGACCACCAGAATGGCTCCTGAGGGTCTTAGGGGAACTGAAGCAAGCCCCAGGGATAAGGTTGAATACCACAGGATCTCACGTACAAGGAGAAGAGGAAAAACGGAGCAACAAAAAGGTAGGACGTGACATGGGATTGGTAGTTCCCAAAGGGAAATGGATGCGGGGGTCTGAGGGAGAAAGAGTTGATTAGGCACAAGTGTGTGGTGAGGGCCTGTAATTAGGCTTACAGAGGTGAAGATGATGTAACCTACACAGAAGTCTTAATCTATGAGATTGTAGATGTGAAAAGCTATAGGATGTTATAATGCTGGGTTACGGCAATCAATTCACATAAAATCAAATCTCCAAAAAACGGTGCAGATTTACGGCCTATGCTTTGGAGGCTGAAAGAGGTTAGAGAAGATGAACTTCCAAGGATTAGTAATCACCTCCAAATGCTTAATGATGCTACAGAAAGGTAGACCTTAGCAAAGAGATGAAGCGGAATACTAGCAAGAGAATATGTTCCGTGCTAAACTCATCAACCAAAGGTAAATGTTACCGTCATTCATGTTACTACTGATTCCTTTCACGAATGATCGAAGCTGGCCAACATCCTCCCAAGTTCAGGCCAAAGGTTGGTCCAGAAGTCCAATTCATTGGCGGACCTGTGATGTAGCAGGTAAGTGCCCACGTTCT